>NC_080070.1:15156431-15508995 GCF_949987535.1 Balaenoptera acutorostrata | reverse complement strand
CACATGCCGCGGAGCAACTGGGCCCGTGAGCCACAACTACTGAGCCTGCGCGTCTGGAGCCTGTGCTCCGCAACGAGAGAGGCCGCGATAGTGAGAGGCCCGCGCACCACGATGAAGAGTGGCCCCCGCTCGCCCCAACTAGAGAAAGCCCTCGCACAGAAACGAGGACCCAACACAGTCAAAAATAAATAAATAAATAAAACTTAAAAAAAAAAAAAAACTAGGATTTGAAACTAAAAATTAAAAAAAAAAAGAAAAGAAAAGATGGTGGGAGCTTGAATGGGGGCGGCGGCAGTGGTGATGGAGAGAGGGGTGGGCAAAAGAAAGAGCCGCTTCCTCCCCATCACGGCGGTCACTTCCCTGTATTCACTGAGGACTCAGCGCCCAGCCTGCGGTCCTCTCACCTCACTCCCGCCAAATTCGGCAGCCACAGGTTATTCCCCCAAAGCCTGCATTCACGGTCCACTCCAACGACGGCCTCCCGCAGCCACACCGACCCGGGCTCCTTAACCAAGACTAGATCCACTTCCGAAACCTCAATCCCTCCAGCCCTCCGCCACCTCACTGCTACCACCCCTGGCTCTGCGATCTCACCTGCACCCCCTTTCTCAGTCCTTCTCCCACTGCTCTATCCACTGCTTCCCCTCCTTCCCCATCCAGCCCAGACCCCACACCGCGGCAGCCCCACCACAGATCCCTCCACTCCCCTTGGCCCTTCACCGCGCCTGCCCGAGATTCCCAACCCTGACTCCAGCCAACCGCCCACCTTCCCTGGCCACACACGGCCAGTCAGACGCTACAGGACAAACGGCATCACAGGTGCGCTGGCAACACTACAGATTTCTCCCATCACCTTAGGCTTCACTCCCAACCTTCCCCCGGTCCCCTCCAATTCCTTCCCCCATTGTTATTTCTCCCCCGCTCCCTATGGTGAGCCAGTCTGCCCACAGGAACTTCTTCACTTTGGGGGAATTATCCTTCAGTTACTTCTACTCTTTCTCAAATTTTCAACCACTGTATCTTTACTGATTCTTCCTTGAAGCCTATAAACATGACCAAGTCTATACGTTTTCAAAATTTCCATCAAGCCCACGCCACTATGAAGTTACAGGTGGCAAATCTGGTCACGTCACTTCCTTCTTGCTTAATCACCTGTAGGGGCTCCCATGGTTCTCATGAGCCTCCGAGTCTCACTCCACAGCCTGTGCTCTCGGTACTAGGTTTGTGAGGTGGGGTGGGAGTGGGGATCTAGGATGCAAGGGATCAGGAGAAAATGGGCACGGTGGGTGTCATGGGGGATGCAGGAGGGAAGAGTGGAGGAGGATTGTTTTAAAAAAAGAATTGAACACAATGGCCTTCAGTAGGTCACTGGGCTATAACATCTACAGGACAGTGAGACAGTGACACTCACAAACATTCAGTAGAAGCAGGACAGTTGCTATAACAAGTGCATTCCAAGGTATCCAACCTGTGGACCTGAAATATAAGAGCTAAAGGGAACTTGGAGATCATCTCAGCGACCCCTTATTACACTGATGAAATAACCCAGGACACGGTAACCTATCCACAGTCACACAGCAAGTCATTGGCTGAGAAGCGCACGTTCAGGTTTGTTAACTCACAGTTCAATGTGCTTTCCAACAAATCATGCTGCCTAAGCACATGAGAGAGAAATCATGTCACAGTGAGCTGCAGATGAAAGGTGGGTGGTCACAACTTGGAAACAAATTAGATCAGTGAGAACAGCATCTTCCTATCTGGGAGAATCAACCTAGTGTAATTATAATTACAGTAATTAGCTGCCTCTAGCACCCAAGGCACTGAGAGAAAACCTGTGGCTCCCAGGTCCGCGGTGACTTTTCACAACCCCTGGCTGGGTTCTGTTTTCAGGATTAAATGAGGCATTTCCTGACAAAGACTGCAGCAGCTGTTCCCAAGGGGCCAGGAGGTGAGGATTTAAAATGACGTCCTCTATGCCCTTTGATTCTCAACCCAAAGACAACCAAGCAAACAAGTTATAACCAAAAACAGTTTCAATGTCACGATTTTAAATCAATTGTTCTAACAGTTAAAAGACAATTGCAAGATATTAAGTGGTATATCCTCAAAATGCCATTAACTTTCAATTAGGGGTTTATGGTATCTGGATCATTGGTTCCAAGGTGAAAGTGCCTAAAAATCAGCTGTGAACTTGTTAAAAAGGAAGATTCTAATGTAGGTCAAGGGTGAGCCGCAGAAATCTAAATTCTTAACAAGCACCCACACGTCCCCAAGAGGCTCGAGGGATCACACCTTCGAAACATTTATCTAAGTCTTTGTTTATAGGATACTAAACCACTCAAAAAGTATAACAATATTCACCTCGAAAAGCTAATAATAAAATAGTGCATTAAGTAAGATAAAAATTTAACATGCCATGAAGCATAAATGCAATGAATAAAAAGAAAAACAAAATGGCAGATTTTGCTAATCAAAATAATCAAATTTCAAGATTATATAAAATTTAAAAGAAAATCCATTTGGAGGGGGAGAACACAACAAAAAGGAGAAAAAAAGGTTGCTATCTTTAATATATAAAGAAAAATTTTAAATATATATGTGTGTGTATATATATATATATCACAGGTAAATAAGCAAAAACAGAAAATTCGCAGAATACAAATACAAAATACACAAAAAATATTCAACTCAAGGGACTTCCCTCGTGGCGCAGTGGTTAAAAATCCGCCTGGCAATGCAGGGGACACGGGTTCGAGCCCTGATCCAGGAAGATCCCACATGCCGCGGAGCAGCTAAACCCGTGCGCCACAACTACTGAGCCTGTGCTCTAGAGCCCGTGAGCCACAACTAGTGAGCCCACCTGCCACAGCTACTGAAGCCCGTGCACCGAAAGCCCAGAAAGCCCGTGCTCCACAACAAGAGAAGCCACCACAATGAAAAGCCCACGCACGGCAACAAAGGGAAGCCCCTGCTCGCCACAACTAGAGAAAGCCCGCGTGCAGCAACAAAGACCCAACACAGCCAAAAATAATAAATAAATAAATAAATAAATTTATATTAAAAATTTCAACTCAAAAGTAATAAAAAATTAAAGCAACAAGAGTTTTAAAAATAATATTCAATGCTGGTTATGATGAAGTGAAACAGTGAACTGCATAAACTGCTTGGGTTAATTTCAGCATTACAGCCTTACATAAAAAGTTGATTCATTCAACAACCACCTACTGAGACACGTATTAGGCACCCAGCAGAGCCCACACACAAAGAAATATAGACAAAGCCTTACCTACATAGCTATTCATCATAGCATTATTTATAACAGCAGAAAAAGCTGGAAATAATAAGAGAATAATTAAGTAAATTATTAGGATGGAAACTGTTTTTTTTTTTTTTTTTTTTTTTTTTTTATTTTTTTTTTTTATTTTTTTTTTTTTTTTAATATGTGAGAGCTTTTCAAAGTCCTCTCTTTTTTTTTTTTTTTTAATTTATTTGTTTATTTGTTTATGGCTGTGTTGGGTCTTCGTTTCTGTGCGAGGGCTTTCCTTAGCCGTGGCAAGCGGGGGCCACTCTTCATCGCGGTGCGCGGGCCTCTCACTGTCACGGGCTCTCTTGCTGCGGAGCACAGGCTCCAGACGCGCAGGCTCAGTAATTGTGGCTCACGGGCCCAGTTGCTCCGCGGCATGTGGGATCTTCCCAGACCAGGGCTCGAACCCGTGTCCCCTGCATCGGCAGGCAGACTCTCAACCATTGCGCCACCAGGGAAGCCCTGGAAACTGTTTTTGAACAATATTTAATGAGTAGGGAAATGCTTAAGTTAAATATTGAGTGAAAAAAGTAAATACATATAATTCAGTTTTCTTTTTTTTAATGTTAACAAAGGAAAGAAAATTATTTACAGTGTTAGCTATAGGTTATGGGATTATGGATACCTGTTTTCTGTACTTTCCAATAATTTCCTAAGTTATCAATTTCATAACTCTTATTTTAAGAAAGACTTATCCCTGAATAAGATGAAGAAATGGGCACAATCCTTTCTTTTAATATTGTGGATGTAGGATCTCCTACAAGGACTCCATTCAAAAACAAGTCCAAAATACTACAATTTGTTTCCACAAGACCAAACTTATAAATGTTTAAACAAGCAAACAAAAAAGGGCACAATCAAAATGCTGAATGAAATAGAAATAGACAAGAAATCAATAAAACATAGAAGTTTAAATAAAGACTGAAATAAGGGGACCGGGCTTCCCTGGTGGCGCAGTGGTTAAGAATCCACCTGCCAATGCAGGGGACATGGGTTCGAGCCCTGGTCCGGGAAGATCCCACATGCCACGGAGCAACTAAGCCTGTGCGCCACAACTACTGAGCCTGTGCTCTAGAGCCCGCGAGCCGCAACTACTGAGCCCACGTGCTGCTACTGCTGGGCCCGCGTGCCTAGAGCCCGTGCTCCGGAACAAGAGAAGCCACCGGAACAAGAAGCCCACACACCGCAACAAAGAGTAGCCCCTGCTCGCTGCAACTAGAGAAAGCCTGCGCGCAGCAACGAAGACCCAACGCAGCCAAAAAATAAATAAATAAAATTTAAAAATAAAAAATAAATAAAAAAAAATAAAAATAAAAAAATAAGGGGACCAACTGGAGGGTAGACTCCATTTAACAAAAGTTAACAAGGAAAGACAAACCTGCGGAAGGAGGCGAGTTTGCAGGCAGCCACAGAAGGGACTAAAGCCTCACCTAGGAGACCCAAGGCAGGAGCAAGACATGCCACTTTCTGACTAATACCACTTACTCTTCAGAAACAGAACCACCACGGCAGGTTCGGCAAAGCCTCCCCCAGCCCCACTCCAATGGTGAAAATACAACACTCAGGAAGAGGAGCCAGAGGGTCCTGGTGGCACAGAGACAAGACGTGGACTGAAATGCAGCATCTCTTCAGGATCACCTGCCACTCACCATGCCCAGCTATCCTACATCAGGAAGCCACCCTCCACCAATATCACTCCTCTCAGCCTTCAAGTGGATCGGGGCCACCTTTAAGAGGTCTTCCTTAAGGAGCCCTTTCACTCACTGCCTTTCCTGCCTGGGGACAGTCCGTGCAGGGGTCTGCACCTGCTTATGCGCCGCTCTGGGTCTCCACCTGGACCCTTGAGGACAGGCGCTGTGTCCCTCCCCTTCTCAGTTCCTATCCTATGACCCAGCCTAGAAGCAGCTTTATTATTTTTATTTTCTGCATGCCTCAACCAGGGGAGCCCAATACACCAACCCGTGAAATGATGAAGTCTCTGCTTCCGTGCTGTCAGCTCTAGAGCGGAAATATAATTTCAAGTCACCAGGTTGAATATTTGTATTGGGGGTTAAGGAGGAACAGGAACAGACTTGTCCCGACGAGAAAGTTATGGAGGGACAGTACAAACAGCTCCATTTATTCTAAATTTATCAAGAGAATTACTTATATCATCCACAACATCTGCAGCACATCCAGATGGCCATGTTCACAGGGGGAAGCTGAAGAGAGGTTACATGCGTAGAGTCTGGAGTCAAACTAACCTAAACTCCTGAAGCCTTAGTTTTCTCACCTGTAAAATGAGTGTGATTGGATCATGTAAGTAAAATGCAGCACCTGGCACACAGCAAGCACTCAGTAAATGGGAACAATTAGCTTGCCGTGTCCCCCAGCAGATGAATCCATGAGTATCAGATGGGCTTGCTTTGTTGACTAACGCCAAGAGCCCTCTTCATGATTACCTCTTCTCATGGAAAGCCCTGGGTCTCTGCTCCTCTGGACACACAGGCTAGAACACTCAGAGGCAGGACTGAGAGCTGAGGGGCTAGGTCAGACAAAGCTGTTTGCACTCTCTGTGTACTGCCTGAAAGAGACCCACTTTGTCCCCCCAGCTCTGGTGTGACTCCCTGAGCAGGGCTCTACCCAGCTATAGGAAAGCTCTGAGGAGGTCTCAGGTGTGCCTAAGTCCACGGGTTAAGAGCCGTAAGGAGAATGGAAAAGAGATGAGTCTTCACCAACTAGCCTGTGACCTTGAGCAAGTCACTTCTCGGTCAGTTTCCTCTTCAGTCAGAGGAGCAGTTCCATTCTATGATCCCTTAAGTCCCTTCCTATGCTTTTTTGTCCCATCCTCTACGTGGCACTGGTTATAATTCCGACAGTGAGGTCCAGGGACACCTTCAAATGTGTTCCATTTCCTTCCAAAGCCACTTGCCAGTCCTCTGGCACTGCTCCCATGAGAAGGGAGGATTTGGAGTTGCTTCCACAGCTTTCTGGTTTTGTTCAGTGTGCACCAGCTCTGCGCACTGCTCACTCCACCTTTCCTGCCCCCAAAGTGGTCAAGTGTGTGTGTGTGCTGGGGCAATCACTGGCTTGCAGCATGTCATCTCAGAGATGGTTTCCAGACCATCCTGTGTGTAGGCTCGGGGTGGACAAATAAACATTTCAGAGAAGCAATATGAATTAAATCATTTCCTCAACAACAAAACCCGCCCACATGCTTCTTCATAAATCATGCCTCCTAATTCCACGCTAACAGTCAGTAAACTGCATCTATTATAAAAACAGCCCTTACTCCTTTCATGCCCTGACACTTAAGAATCACAATATTTTCACACTCTGTTGTATTAATGCCTTTGCAGAAGTAACAGCAATAGCTATTTCCCTGGAAAGATCCATGGCCAGGGCGCTTTCCAAGAGATACTCTTTGAATGTTCTTTGTGTCCTGGTGCACTGGGGGACACCGCCAGCTGCCTGCATCTGGGGGGACGCAGGGCCACCCAGAGTAATGCAATACTGTTTTAAAGCAAACACACCGAATGTACCCCTTCGCCCCGACAATAAAGTATTTCCAAAAATTTGATGTAACCACATTCATATAGCCACGCACAAATACAATTCCAGTGCCTGCGTTTTGCAGGGAAAATAAAGGCACATTCTGAGATGAAGCCACCAGACCCGCCACAGGCTCCCTGGATAACAGAATAGCTTTGCAGACCTTCAGCAAGACTGGCCAGAACCCGCTTGCTTTTTCGTATTATTTTCTGCGTGTCTTTATTTGCTGGGCCCAACAAGAATGGAAAAGCATCTCAAGAAAGGAGAGCGAGGGAGCGCTGGAGAATAAAAGAGGATGGGCGGGGAAAGCCGGATTTTGAAAATAGCAGCAATGAAGGAAGGCAGGGTCGCGCCGGAGGGTCTCCGCGGTGCTTACCTGGGGCACACGAGGCCGGCCGGGCCAGCAGCAGCAGCCAGAGGCCGGGGAGGAGCAGCCCCGAGCGGCGGCGGCGGGCGCGGCGGGCGGAAGGCCCGCGGCCGCTCGGCCCCGGGACCAGCGCGACCCCGGCGCGGGTCTTCCCCTCCATGGCCGCGCCTCGGCGTCGGCGCCGCGCCTCCGGCTGTCCCGGTCGGCGCCCCGGCCCGGCCTCGCGGTTCAGCGCTCTCAGGCCCGGGAGGGGCGGCCGCTGCGGCGGCGGCTGCTGGGACGGGGCGCCGCGCACCGGCGCGGAGGGAGGCCGGCGAGGCGGGGGCTGGCCGGGGGCCGGAACCGCGGACGGACGGGGGCCGCCAGCCGCACGCCGGCCTCGCCGCTCCGCCCCCTTCGGAGCCTCCAAGCCGCTGCCCGGCAACGCGCGGGCCCGGGCGCGGGCAGGCGAGCACCACCTCCCGGCCGGCCGGGCTCCTGCCTGCGGGGCTGCCGGCTGCAGGCGCGGGGCGCGGGCGCACGGGGGCTGCGCGGCGCGGGGTCAGAGCCCGGCCCGCCCCCGGGATCCGCCTCCTGGGAGGGGACGCGCGGGACGCTGGAGGCCTGGGCCCGGCCGGCGGCCGGCGCCGCCGCGACCCGCACGGAACACCGGGTCCGCCGCCCTGATGGCCCGGCGCGTCCCGCCCCCGGGGGCGCCCGCACGGAGGGAGGCCCACGAGGAGGGGTCAGAGCCGGAAAACCTGGCCGGCGCGAACGTGACGGGCTTCTCGCTCCTCCTCTGGCTCGAGTCTGTGCGGGGCAGCAGGTGTGAGTGGGGCGCCTGCGTTGGTAGGACAGCCTTCGGGGACAAAGCGAGGGAAAGGTAGGGCTCCCTTCCCAGGAGCTCGACGTGCAGTAGAGGAGGCGAGAAAAGGCTCACACAGCTTTACCCATCCTGTCTCCCGTCTAGAGGTCTTGCCTCCTGTCTAGGTCATTGGGAAACGAACATACAGGATGCTCTGAGTTTGTGAAACCCGCAAACCGCGCACGTAGTAGGCCTGCAGAAGGCGCCTGCAGAATCGAATTGAAGCAGAGCTGGAGAGAACCACACACGTTTAGGCCCTTTTAGGGAAAGGCCTATATTAACAATATATTACATGATTTGGCGAGAGAAAAGACTACAAGTGGAGAGACCAATTAGGATAAGATCTTAGCAGTGCATGACTGAAGTATCAAGAATCATAAGGTTTTTCACGATCAAATAGACAGACATTTTTAAAAATTGATTATATCCATTTGTGCCAGAATATGGGAAAATGGGCACTTTCAGATTCTAGTGGTGGAGGTGTAAATTGGTATAGCCATTTGGGTGGATGATTTAGCCTTATCTATCAGAATTTAAAATCAGCTCACCATCTGGTGCGGAAAATTCCACTTCAAAATATATATTTTTTTTTTGTTTTGCTTTGTTTTGTTTTTGCTTTTGCTTTTCTTTCCCTTCCTTTCTTCTTTCTTTTCTTTTTTTTCAGCCAGGCTTAATTCAGACAGGTAAATTCAGCCAAATAATTCAATCAGATAAAATTCACCTGTTTTTAAAGTGTACATACAGCTCAATGAGTTTTGCCATGAGTAACTGCCACCACATTCAAGATATGGAACATTTCTATTGCCCTAAAAAGTTCCCTTGGGGCTTCCTTGATGGCGCAGTGGTTGAGAGTCTGCCTGCCAATGCAGGGGACACAGGTTCGAGCCCTAGTCTGGGAAGATCCCACATGCCACGGAGCAACTGGGCCCATGAGCCACAATTACTGAGCCTGCACGTCTGGAGCCTGTGCTCCGCAACAAGAGAGGCTGCGATAGTGAGAGGCCCGCGCACCGCGATGAAGAGTGGCCCCCACTTGCCACAACTAGAGAAAGCCCTCGCACAGAAACGAAGACCCAACACAGCCATAAATAAATAAATAAATAAATAAATAAATAACCCTTTAAAAAAAAAAAAGTTCCCTTGTGCCAGCCTACAGTCTAGCCCCTGCCCCTACCCCAATCCCTGGCAACCACCAATCTGATTTCTGTTTCTATAGCTTTGCCTTTCCCAGAATTTCATATAAATGGGATAACACAGTATGTAGCCTTTTGTGTCTAGTTTCCTTTACTTAGCATAATGTCTTGTGATTCATCCGAGTTGTTGCATACATCAGTAATTTGTTCCTTTCTATTGCTAACTAGTACCCCATTGAATGGCTATACCACCATTTGTTTATCCACTCACCAACTGATGGACATTTGGGTTGTCTTCAATTCTGTTTTGTCTTGGCTGTTATGAATACAGCTGCTATAAACATTTGCTTCCAGGTCTTTGTGTGAGCACATTTTCATTTCTCTTAACTAAAAACCTAGGATTCGAATTGCTACGTCATGTGGCAAATGTATATTTAACTTTACGTGAAACTGCCAAACTGTCTTCCGAAGTGGATATAATATTTTACATTCTCACCAGCAACGTATGAGAGTTATGGTTGTTCCACGTCTTTGTTAGCTCTTGGTTTTATCAGTCATTTTAATTTGAATCATTCTAGTAGCCATGTAGTGATATCTTGTTGTGGTCTTTAGTTTGCATTTTCCTGATGACTAACGATGTTGAGCAACATTTTATGTGCTTATTTTCCATTAATATTTCTTTTTTGAAGTGCCTGTTTGAATCTTTTACTAATTTTATAATTGCATTGTTTTCTTATTATCAAGTTGTAGGTATCTTTACATATCCTGGATATAAACTCTTTTTCAGATAAGTATTTTTGCAAATACTTTCTCCTAGTCCATAGCTTGTCCTTTGGTTTGTTTTTTTTTTTTTTAGCTGCACCGTGCAGCAGGCAGTATCTTATTTCCCCAACCAGGGATTGAACCTGTGTCCCCTGCAGTGGAAGTGCACAGTCTTAACCACAGGACTGCCAGGAAAGTCCCCATAGCTTGTCTTCTTATTCTCTTTTTTTTTTAAGATTTTTTTTATTATTATTTTATTTATTTTTGGCTGTGTTGGGTCTTCGCTGCTGCGTGTGGGCTTTCTCTAGTTGCAGCGAGCGGGGGCTACATTTCGTTGCGAAGCGCGGGCTTCTCACTGCGATGGCTTCTCTTGTTGCAGAGCACGGGTTCTAGGCGCGTGGGCTTCAGCAGTTGCAGCATGCGGGCTCAGTAGTTGTGGCTCACGGGCTCTCACAGGCTCAGTAGTTGTGGTGCATGGGCTTACTTGCTTCGCAGCATGTGGAATCTTCCCGGACCATGGCTCCAACCCGTGTCCCCTGCATTGGCAGGCGGATTCTCAACGACTGCGCCACCAGGGAAGCCATCTTTTATTCTCTTAACAGTACCTTTTGAAAAGCAGAAGTTTTTAACTTTGATGGAGTCCAATTTGTAATTTTTTTTTTTTTTTGGCTTATGCTTTTTATGTCCTATCTAAGAAAATTTTTATCTAACCCAAGGTCACAAATATTTTCTCCTATGTTTCCTTCTAGAAATGTAATGTTTTAGCTCTACAAGTCATCTGAGTCAACTTTTATATATTTTGCTAGATGAAGTTTGCAGTTAACTTTTTGCATAAGGTGTCCAGTTATTATAGCACTATTTGTTGAAAAGACTACCATTTCTCCATTGAATCAATTTTATACTTTTTCAAAATTTATTACAACGTACATGTGGGTCTATTTTTGGACTTTCTATTCTGTTCCCTGTAAGATCTATCTATCACATGAGGGAGGGGAGAAAGCAAGATTAGAGTACAGTGTAATTCCATTAATGAAAAAAAAAGTATGGATTGGAAATCCACTTTCCCACTGGAAAAAGAAATAGAATTCGGAGAGGGGTTGAGGAGTAAACATTTGAAGAGAAATGTTCACTTTCATGGAGAGGAACATTCATTTGTTACTCTATATCTGAATACATCGGACTATAATAATATTACATCATTTGCATTTTTAACACAAGCATACTGCTTTTGTATTTAAACTTTTTTTAACTAAAAACTTTGTGAGTTTGAGGGGAAATTAGAAAATGGATGAGACACATTCTGGATGTTAAATCAGCTGATGAAATATGAGGAGAGGAAAGAATAAAAGGTGATTCAGAGGTTTTGAGGCCATATGTGCAAGGGTAGATCAAAGGAAGCCAGTGGAGAGGCTGGGGTGGAGGATGAAAAAGGTTGGGTGTTGAATGCGCTGACGGTGAGGAGCTGGGCCAGCACCCAGGGAGTGATGTTAGCACGAGTGGTGGGTGGTGGAGGTGAGCCTCAGGCTTGGGAGATAAGGCAGGTAGGGCTAAAAGTACAGATATGGAAATCAGTTGCACAGAATTATTAGCTAAAGATGTGAGAGTAAATGACTATGCCTGGGAAGAGAGGAAAGCGGAGAAGAGGGCTGAAGACAGGCCCTTGAGAAAGACCTTCATGTTGGAAAAACTGAAGAGGAGGCAATGAAAAAGGCAGGGAAAGACTCTGAGAGAAAGCTGAGGAGAACGACTGAAATGTGATGTCACCAAGGGCCTAGAGGGTCGTTTCAGAAGGCCATGGTCAATGTCAGGGACAATAGGACTGAGAAGATCTCTTTGGACTCGATGACATGGTCATTAAAAGGAAATTTTCTGTTGAAATGGGGATGGAGAAGGGTAATAACAAGGGTAAAAGAATGAGCTGGTTGGGAAATAATGGAGGCTACAGAGAAAGGTATCTGGCAGGGTTGAGATATGTATGTTTTAGGATAGATAAGCCTGAACATCCCTGTAGATAGAAGAGAAGGTGTCTGAAGACAGCGAGAGAATAAAATGCAAGGGAGGGGCTTCCCTGGTGCCGCGGTGGTTAAGAATCCGCCTGCCAATACAGGGCACACGGGTTCGAGCCCTGGTCCGGGAAGATCCCACATGCCGCGGAGCAACTAAGCCCGTGCGCCACAACTACTGAGCCTGTGCTCTAGAGCCCGCGAGCCACAACTACTGAAGCCCATGTGCCTAGAGCCCGTGCTCCACGACAAGAGAAGCCACCGTAATGAGAAGCCCACGCACTGCAACTAAGAGTAGCCCCCGCTCGCCGCAACTAGAGAAAGCCCGCGCGCAGCAACGAAGACCCAACGCAGCCAAAAATAAATAAATAAATAAATAAATAAATAAAGTCTATGAAAAAAAAATGCAAGGGAAAGATAATTGCCAGAGTAAATTCTCAGAGCTCAGAGGAGATGGAATTAAGAGAAACATGTAATTCTTTTGAAAAGGCAGAGCCAACAACCTGGGGTCCAGTATCAGGAGAGTGGCTTGATGCAATTAATTACATTACAGTAACAAGAGGCAATGTTATGCTTTTGTTACAATAACTGTGAGGAAACATAAGATGTGTCTGGGTTATAATGTTAAATGGAGAAAAACTAAATATAAAATGGTTTATGAATTGACATAAAGCGATGTGTATGACTGGAAAGGAATTGTATAATACTTAAATTGCTGTATTAAGATGATGAGATTATGAGCGTTCTGTCCTTTGATGTTGTTATATTTGTGCTTTCAATAAAAAAGTCTTCCTCCAAAAGAAGAGAGGAAAGGACAGATGATGATGGGGCAAGATGAAGGGCTTAGGTGGTCTTTAAAGTGCTTTCTCCCTCTTCAACACCCTAAGTCTCAGTGTTACCTGGCAGGATTTGGACTATAAATTTAGGATTTTTTTTTGGAAAATTGAAAAAAAAAGGAAAAGATCAGCGTGGCCTACAATAGGTAGGGAAGTTTTCATGGACTACATGGGGCTTAAGCTGGGTCTTGAACAATGAGAACAATGGTAAAGTTTGTGAAAGGACAGAGGAAGAAAAGGAGAGAGGGTATTGCAGAGAAAAGAAAGGTAGGGAGACAAGGCAAAGAAAGGCAAGGTAGACATTGCAAAGGCAAGAAGGTAGAAATGAACAGAATGTGGGCACAGGATCAGGCCACTTGCCTGACTGGAGAAAGAGCTATTTAGAGAAATTTGGGAAAAGAGCAAGAATGGTCAGATTGTAGCACGCAAAGAGTTTAGACCTGCCATGATCCAAACCAAATAACTACCTCGATTTACCTCAATCCCTAGGAAAGACCTCCTGCCTATCAAAAGGGAAGCCAGTGGAAAAAGAGAGATCCACGAAGTGCCCATGACCGAAGATACAAGCTTTAAAACCAAGATCCTTGTCTTGGATGGACTGGACTGGAGACGTCTGTCCCTCTTGCACAGTCTGGTGGCCATAATGGCAAGTAAGAATGTTCCTGAAGCAGGTTTCCAGGCCTCACCTCTCTGTTGTTGCATTTTCCCTTACCTCCTTCCCTCAATCCCCTCCCCGCCACACACACAAACTGTCACAGATCAACTGGCTCAGTCCTCTGCCCACACCCTCCATGGCCGTTTCCTAATATAGCCCCAAACCCACGGGCAGTTCTCCTAAGACATGCCAAAAATCCATAGGAGAATCGTGGCAGCAGTTGGTGAAAGAATCACCCTCCTTCTCTGGCATTTTACTAACTGCAACTCACATCTGACTGGGTTCTAAAACTCATCGACTCTGGCTCAAGTTCAGAAGGAGAATAATGATGATACCCTAGCTCAGTTCCTTGTTCTTCCCTCTGGTCATGAGTGTGGATCAATTACATGCATAAGGAAAGCCAAACCCACTCTATGGATCTGTCTTAATCTCCCTGCTTTTCTGGAAAACTCTTTCCTCACTCAAATCCCTAGAGGGACACCCTTCCTAGGAGAAATCTCTGCTCCTGAGCCTCCTGTAGTTGTGTCCATCACTTCTCCACTCATCCGTCCCTGATCTCCCCAACCTGGGTGTGTCGCCCTTCCTCTGTGCACAGCCCCTGGGATACCTCGGTCACGGCACTGACCATGTGGAGTAAATCTTCATATGTTTGTAAGTTCTTCAAGGGCAGAGACCTTCTTGTTTTCACCTCTTTATTCCTGGGTGTCTAGTGCAATGCTTGGCAGGTTGTAGGCCTCAATTAATACTTGAAGGTACAAGAACCAAGTTCAAAGCCAGTCTCTTTCCTCACCTCACCCCTCCCTGCCCCCACTAACAATTAAGCTAATTAATTAATTAGGGGAGCATGAGTTTGTCCATAGTCCTTTGGTACCAGAGCCAGAAGAATGTACCATGGCATCTACTTATCCATCCTTACACTGACAGAGTAGCTTCTCAGACTTCAAAGTATGTCAAGAAATGCTGATTCCTGTGCTATACAGTATGAACTAGCAACAAGAGATTGCTTAAAGGGACTTCCCTTGTGGTCCAGTGGTTAAGAATCCACCTTCCAATGCTGGTCAGGGAACTAGGATCCCACATGCCGTGGGGCAACTAAGCCTGCAACGCAACTACCGAGCCCGCGCACTCTGGAGACCGCACGCCACACTAGAGAGAAGCCTGCGTGCTGCAACGAAGGGCCCAAAAACCACAGCGAAAGATCCCGCGTGCTGCAACTAAAACCTGACACAGCCAAAAATAAATAAATAAAAGAGATTGCTTAAAAAACATAAAAGGGGGCTTCCCTGGTGGTGCAGTGGTTAAGAATCCGCCTGCCAATGCAGGGGACACGGGTTTGAGCCCCAGTCTGGGAAGATCCCACATGCCGCGGAGCAACTAAGCACGCGCACCACAACTACTGAGCCCCGTGAGCCACAACTACTGAAGGCTGTGCACCTAGAGCCCGTGCTCCGCAACAAGAGAAGCCACCGCAATGAGAAGCCTGCGCACTGCAACGAAGACCCAATGCAGCCAAAAATAAAATAAATAAATTTATTTTATAAAAAACATAAAAGGTCACTTCAGACATGACATTAGCTCAGCCTCGTGCAGAGTTTGTTAAGCTATAGTAATTGGCATCAGCAAAAGTTTATTAAATTTAGTGAATAAACTTAAAGGCTCTTCACGGAAAAAGAGAAAGAACACAATCTCTGCCCTTTAGGGAATGACAATCTCCAAAGAATAAAATATGCTTACAAAATTTGAATTTTATAGGCTCTGGATGAAAATTGTGAGAAGCTGGATGATAAAATTACCTGCCCACAAACAGCTCTGTGTGGGGCTCATTCACCATTTAAAAGAGCAAATTAAGAAATTTCTAGATCAGCACTGTCCAGAAGAACTTTATGCAATGATGGAACTGTTCTGTAAATCTGTGCCGTCCAGTGAAGTAGCTGCTAGACACAAATGGCTATGAGCACTCGAAGTGTGGCCAGTGTGACTGAGGAGCTGAATTTTTACTGTTGTTTAAGTTTAATGAATTTAAGGTTGAATATCCACATGTGGCTAGTGGCCACCATATTGGACCGCACAGCTTGACCATGAAAAAGAAGTACAATGACTGCCGTGTGGTAAACTAAGTATACAGAAACTGCCAACGTAGAACTCGCTATTCAGATTCAATAAGAAATCCTGGACTTGGTCCATGATGGCCGTTTGAAATCTATGGCAAACACCACTTTCTGTACCTGAGTTTCCTCATCTGCAAAATGGGAATAATTATAATAGTAACTACATCATACCACCCTCAGTACTGTGTCCCTCTAACCTTCTGAGAATCAACTTGAAATCCAGGTTTGGGTGTGAGGGGCTGTCTGCCTGAGACTCAGGCCAGAGCGGAACTCAGGCACCATCACCCGTGACCACAGAAGATGTTGGAGTGAGCCCCATGTGCAGGACGGATTAGCCATCAGGTGAATAAAAAATAAAAGACATCTGCAGATGAAACATCTGTAGTGAAAACAAACACTTCATTAATATAAAAACAAAACTTCAAAAGCTCCCCATCACTCTTCAGATAAAACCAGTTGCTCAGCATGACCTGCAAATGTTCACAGACTCCTGCAGGGACATCCAGCCGCTGGGACCATCCTTCCAGGCACCGTCCCAGGGACTCTTAACGGGCTCTCCCACTGGCCCTGGCCCTTCACCCACCCTTCATCTGATGGGCTCCTCCTCAGCCCAGCCTTCCCTGACTGCCCTGCCCCCATCTAAGTAAGCGATTCCTGTTAGTCTCTTCTTCCTTAGCATTTACTATTTGAAACTGTGTATTTAATTTTGTGTTTGGCTTCATGTCTTTGTTTGCCATTAAATCATAAATCTCCATGAGGACAGAGACCATTACTTCTTGTTTAGAGAGGGGTATTTACACAATGGTTAATTGCTTAGACTCTTAGGCTAGGACTATCTGTATTTTGTGTCACAGCCCCATCACTTATTAGCTATGATGCATTAGCCCCTCTGTGCCTTAGTGTCCTCATCTATGAAATGGAACAATTGTAATAGTAACTGCCTCATGGGGTTGTATAAGGATTAAACAAGTTGGTATATCTAAAGTGCTTAGAAAAAAAGCTAGCATATAGCAAGCTCTACTTTAATGTTAGCTATTATTATCCTTTGCCACTAATTGGTCAATGCCTGGTACAGTGCCTGACACATAGTACGTTCCCAGTAAATATTTACTGAATTAATGACTGAATTTCCATCAGGCTACTAGGCAAATGTTCTGATCTTTTTTTTTTTTTTTCCTAACCACTTTTGCCATCTTAAAGCAATGACAGTAATCCCTAAAAGTATTCTAAATAATTATGACAGTGACCAGTTAATTTATAGTGTGATGTTGACCTCTTTTTAAATTGAAGTATAGTTGATGTACATATGTTAACTTGTTTTTAAAGATATAGATGCCAAGTTAATGAAGTATCTACCTGCTTCTAGCTTCTGAGAGTCTGTTAAATATTATACAGTGCCTGTGCAGTGTCTATAATCTTCTGATGTTCACTATTCATTCTGTTGTTGACATGAAGTAATATATTCAGAGTTTTCTTTGTGATCTGCTCGTCTTGTAAGCTTGGAGATAAGTTCGGCTTAGTCATAGCGTGGTTAACAACACAGGGTTTAGGTAAAGACAGGGTTTATGACTTTGAATACTGTTTTATCATTTAATAGCCATGTAACTTTGGTCATGACTTTTCTGAGCCTTGGTTTTCCCGCCTAAAAATGGAAATGTTAATACCTACTTCATAGTGTTGTATGAAAAAGTTAGATAACCAGGTAAGTCACTCAGTATTATAATCGGTATCTAATTATATACAATAATTATTATTGCTCAATTCTTTGTTGGAATTTCATTTAAGAATTTTGTAACTATGTTCAAAAACGAAATTGCCTTCTAATAGAATTTTTAAGGATTTTTCCTTGTCAATGTTAAGGACAGCACCTATTTAACTCACAGAATTAATTTGGGATTATGCCGTATTTCTCATTTTTCTAAAAAGGAACTTTAGTTTTTTTTTTTTTATTATACATTGTAGAAAAAGCAGAATATACCAAGAAGCAAAGTTATGAATATTAAAATTATCTGTAATCTCACCACTCCAAAAGAAGCACTGTTTTTTTTTGTTTTTGTTTTTTTGTTTTTTTTAATTTTTATTTATTTATTTATTTATTTATTTATTTATTTATTTATGGCTGTGCTGGGTCTTCGTTTCTGTGCGAGGGCTTTCTCCAGTTGCGGCAATTGGGGACCACTCTTCATCGCGGTGCGCGGGCCTCTCACCATCGCAGCCTCTCTTGTTGCAGAGCACAGGCTCCAGACACGCAGGCTCAGTAGTTGTGGCTCACGGGCCCAGTTGCTCCGTGGCATGTGGGATCTTCCCAGACCAGGGCTCGAACCCGTGTCCCCTGCATTGGCAGGCAGATTCTCAACCACTGCGCCACCAGGGAAGCCCGAAGCACTGTTAACATTAGACCATACGCTCTTCCAGACACTTCAAATGCATAAATGCGTGCACACACACACACAGAATACTGATATAAAATTGGGATCAGACTGTACATAGAATTTTGTTTCATTCAACAATATATTATGAGCATCTTTTCACCTTAGTAAATACTTCCAGGACATCATTTTTAATGGTGGCATTGTAGTCCCATATTTGAACCTATCCTAAGTTGTTCAGCAAATTCCCTAATGCTGGACACATAGGTGGTTTCCAATATTTTACCACCAGAAGTAGTGCTGCATCAGACATTGTGCTAGATATTTTATTAGCCCATGTTCATCCTCTACCCGTCTCCACCATGCTATTTGCTTCAGGAAGCTGACCTTTGCAAGACTGCATCGTTGACCTTCCTCCCTCTCCTGTGGGTTTCATCAATGGGAGGCACCAGCAAGAAATTAGACAGCAGAAAAAGAGGGACACAAGGGTATTTATTTCCCCAGGTCCTCCCTGAAGGGTTACTAGTTGGTGGCGTCCATGAACATAAGAACTTGAATTCATCTGGTGGCAGGTTCTGTGCTACGGCTACTCTCCCTGGGCTTCTGGAACAGTCCCTCCCCTTGCACCTTCATGCGTAGGGGGGTGTCCCCATCACTGCTAGCCCAAGTACTCCACCGACCCTTGTAGGCTTCCCTGAATCTGACTCATGTCTTTGTAAATAGTCCTTCATTACATTCTCCCCACTTATCCAGTTTAAGTGTGCCATCTGTTTCATGCTAGGACCCTAACAAATATAAACAATTTTGTAAGTAAATCTCTCTCTATATTTTTATTATCATCACATGATAAATTTCTGAAACTGGAATTATTTGATCAAAGAGATGTATATTTTTAAGATTTTTTACAATCTTGCCAACTTGTCTTCAATAGACTCTTCCTCCAGCAGTGCATGAGAATGTCAGCCTTGAGACCCCTTGTCCAACTGGGTATTATAATTTCTTTTCGTCTCTTGTTGTGTTCATAAACACTGCTATAATATGGAGTCATATCTTCAAAAGTGTGTGTTAGGGGGAGATTACCTATTAATCATTTTAGTCCATTTATTTTGGCTGTTCTTGAATAATTTTTGTGTTTTCCTCTGCTATACCTATTATAAATTGACATGCTAGCCCACACTTGGTCTTTAAGAATTCATTAAAATTTACCTGATTTCATCTTACCCATTTGTATAAGGGCCACCTCTACCTCTATGCTCTGTCAAAGGTGAAATCGTTTTGGGGTCACATCTCTCTTTGCAGAATCTTGCCACTCTTTGGACTTCAGTGAAGTTGGTTGACTTGTGACCGCAGTTCTCCTGGGCTCAAGAAAAGTTATGATTTTGTAGGTTACCTAGCTTTTTCTTGGGACTTCCTACATCATGAGGTGAAGTACAGCTCCCCATTTAATTTTCTGAAACTTTAATGAAATCTTAAGGATCTTTTTATAAAAGCAAAACATCAAACTATCCAATACCCACATTCAATGTGCTAATAGAAAGAATCAATATCCTGCTTCTCACGTGCTAAATGGAAAACTACTTATATAAATGTTGAAGAGTATGAATTGCTTAATAACGAAAAATGTTCCCCAGCTGCCATGTGCACTTGCAGCAAATACTATATAATTTGTGAGTATCTCCAGAACTACTGATTAGAACACAAAGAGGAAGGAAAATGGACACTGGAAACTACTGGGAAAAAGCTATTTCGTTTTGTAAGATTCTATTGCATCCACGCTATCTGAAGGGCAGGACTTGATAAGTTCATTTGTTTTTGTTTACCTGCATGTTTACATCAGTGAAATCCTCTGCAAAGTCTAAAACCACGTTTCCAATGTTGGCAGGGGTACAACCCAAAGACCTGCACAGCTTTCAGAAGCAATCACCTTTTGTGTTGAGGACATAGTATAAGTGATGTGGAGAAACATTTCCCTGGCTCCTAAATGGTGTAAATCATGAGCAGAGAGAAGCTTCTAAAGTAGAGACCCAGGCAGAGCCCTCTTGCCCAGGTCTAAGGGCAGTATTTATCTAACTCATCTATGTTCTGATAATTAAATGAGTAAAAGGACTTAGAACTGTACTTGTCACACAGGTAAGGTACAATGAATGGAAGCTGTTATAATTATCACTATTTCTCAACATTGATGAGACATATTAGCTTTATGTATCTTAAGGATACTGATTTAAGTCCCTGTGGCCTTTTATTTATTTTTTTTTTAAAATTTACTTATTTATTTTTATTTTTGGCTGCGTTGGGTCTTTGTTGCTGCGCGCAGGCTTTCCTCTAGTTGCGGCAAGCGGGGGCTACTCTTCATTGCGGTGTGCGGGCTTCTCATTGGGTGGCTTCTCTTGTTGCACAGCACGGGCTCTAGGTGCGCGGACTTCAGTTTCTGTGGCCCTCGGGCTCAGTAGTTGTGGCTCGCGGGCTCTAGAGTGCAGGCTCAGTAGTTGTGGCACACGGGCTTAGTTGCTCTGCAGCATGTGGGATCTTCCTGGACCAGGGCTCGAACCCATGTCCCCTGCACTGGCAGGCTGATTCTTAACCACTGTGCCACCAGGGAAGCCCTATGGCCTTTTATTTAGATTCCAAGTTCCAAAATAATTCTATTTGGTATTTCTTTAAATGTTATCTATCCCTTCTTGGTTGCCAAAAACATTCTTTATTATTAAAGTTCAACAATTTAAAATATTTATTCAGATTTCTTGTTTTAAACGATAATATTTGACAGGACACTGGGAACACTTTTGAACTTCAGGCTCGGCTTATTTTTTGTTTCCAATTCTAGGAAATGCTCATTACAACCCTGATTAAGCTGCTAGTCTAGTACTTCCTCAGAAATTCTTTTTAATCTACAGTTGTTGGCACATACATACAATGGAATATTACTCAGCCATAAAAAGGAACGAAATTGAGTTATTTGTAGTGAGGTGGAGGGACCTAGAGTCGGTCATACAGAGTGAAGTAAGTCAGAAAGAGAAAAACAAATACTGTATGCTAACACACATATATGGAATCTAAAAAAAAAAAAAAAAAAAGGTCATGAAGAACCTAGGGGCAAGATGGGAATAAAGACACAGACCTACTAGAAAATGGACTTGAGGACACAGGGAGGGGGAAGGGTAAGCTGGGACGAAGTGAGAGAGTGGCATGGACATATATACACTACCAAATGTAAAATAGATAGCTAGTGGGAAGCAGTTGCATAGCACAGGGAGAACAGCTCGGTGCTTTGTGACCAGCTAGAAGGGTGGGATAGGGAGGGTGGGAGGGAGATGCAAGAGGGAGGAGATATGGGGATATATGTATATGTATAACTGATTCACTTCGTTATAAAGCAGAAACTAACACACCATTGTAAAGCAATTATACTCCAATAAAAACATTAAAAAAAATATCTACAATTGTATTTCTGTGTCCTAATGCTTAGGTCAATAATTGTGCTGGTAATACTATAACTCTCTTACTCAGTCCTTCCGTGTCTTGAATTTGATTTTTCAATTAATCTTTGGCATTGCTGATTGGCTATAGTATAGATTTAATTATATAGTTATATACTTTTACTAAGCGTAAAACATTTAAGTATTATCTTAATTTTTATAGCACTTACAAATACATTAGTTTTATCCTAATCTGTTTTTCCTCTAGTATTTTCATGAGATGCCAAGCAGATCTAACATTCTGCTTGAAATTTGTATTTCTACAGTTGGTTTTGGTTTTTCTCTTTTTGTACTATTACATTTTTTTTTAATTGGTCTCAGGCTATTTTCTCCCTTTCCTCTTTCTTTGAGTGTTTTTCTACTGATTTTTGATGTTGAAGCTTTTGTTTCAGATGCTTTCATTTGTATTTTAGAGGATTTTGTCAGTTCCAGTAGATACTACAAAAAAGTGTGTTTGCACTTTATAGGTCATCCTTTATACCTTAGAAACAAGCTTAAAAAATGTGAATTTACATTTAGGGCATCAACCATGTTAGAAACCTTCAATTCACATGAATAACCTTTGATATTAAAAAAACAAATATAGAATCATTAATGTATTGTTCTTCTTAATGACATAATTATATCAGTATCTTTATCTATAAAATATTTTAATTAATGAAATATGAACCAAGAAGCAAAGTTTAGCAGTTAGCCTCATTTTAATGAGGCAAATGTTACAGAAAATGTTTTCAGCTCTTTTCCATTTGAGAACAGTCTTAGTTTCCTCAATAAGGTAGCAAATGAGAACTGGCTCCTTGTGCCACCTACTTACTCAGAATTCTTTCCCTACTGAGAACTTCTACCAGTAATTGGTCAATATCAGATTGATCTTTATTGAACTGTGCAAGGGAAATCACTGGGATAAATCTCTGTGTCCTATTTGTGAACATCTAGTTCATCATGCTCAGTAGACAGTGACTGCCAGCATTGTTAGAAATTTGTTGGGTTTTTTTTTCAATTTCACATTATTAAAAAATTTTATTGTGTTTATCAAAGTAATACTTGTAATTAATTTTTTAAATCATATAGATCATAAAGAAATTGAATCCATAATTAATAACCTTCCAAAACAGAAAGCAACAGGCTGAGATGGGTTCATGGGTGATTTCTATAAAACATTTAAGAAAGAAATTATACCAATTCTCTACAATCTCTTTCAGAGCACAGTAGCAGAGGGAATAATCCCTAACTCATTCTATGAGGCTGACATTACCCTAATACCAAAACCAGATAAAGACATAATAAGAAAAGAAAACTACAGACCAGTATCTCTCATGAACATATGTACAAAAATCCTTGACAAAATATTAACAAATCGAATCCAAAAAAGTCTGAAAAGAATTATACACCATGACCAAGTAGGATTTGTCACAGATATGCAAGGCTGGGTCAACATTTGAAAATCAATTAGCATAATCCATCACATTGACCAACTGAAAAAGAAAAATCACATGATTATATCAACAGATGCAGAAGAAGCATTTGACAAAATCCAACACTCATTAGTGATTAAAAACTCTCAGTAAACTAGAAGTAGAGGGGAACTTTCTCAACTTGATAAGGACTATCTACAAAAAAACTACAACTAATATCATACTTAATGGTGAGAAACTCAAAGCTTTAAGACAAGGATGTTGTCCCCTCTCAGCCCTTCTTTTCAACGTGGAACTGAAGTCCGTGCTAATGCAATAAGACAAGAAAAGGGTGGTACAGCCATTTTGGAAGACAGTTTGGTGGTTTCTTATAAAACTAAACATTCTCTTACCATATGATCTAGCAATCATACTCCTTGGCATTTACCCAAAGAACTTGAAAACTTATGTCCACACAAAAACCTCCACATGGATATTTATAACAGTTTCATTCAAACTTGGAAGCAACCAAGATGTCCTTCAGTAGGTGGATGGATAAACTGTGGTACATCCAGACAATGGAATATCATTTAGCACTAAAAAGAAATGAGCCCCCAAAGACATGGAGGAACCTAAATGCATATTACTAAGTGAAAGAAGCCAATCTAAAAAGACTACATACTGTTTAATTCCAACTATATGACATTCTGGAAAAGGCAAAACTATGGAGACAATAAAAAGATCAGTGTTTGCCGGGCAGGGGAGGGGAGATGACAGGCAGAGCACAGAGAATTTTTAAGGTAGTAAAAATACTCTGTATGATATTATAATAATGGATATATGTCATTATATTTTTATCTAAACCCATAGTATATACAACACTAAGAGTGAACCCTAAGGTAAACTATGGACTTTGGGTGATAATGATGTGTAAAAGTAGGTGCATCCTGGGACCTCCCTGGTGGCGCAGTGGTTAAGAATCTGCCTGCCGGGCTTCCCTGGTGGCGCAGTGGTTGAGGGTCTGCCTGCTGATGCAGGGGACACGGGTTCGAGCCCTGGTCTGGGAGGATCCCACATGCCGCGGAGCAGCTGGGCCCGTGAGCCACAGCTGCTGAGCCTGCGCGTCTGGAGCCTGTGCCCCGCGACGGGAGGGGCCGCGATAGAGAAAGGCCCGCGCACCGCGATGAAGAGCGGTCCCCGCACCGCGATGAAGGGTGGCCCCCGCTTGCCGCAACTGGAGAGGGCCCTCGCACGAACCGAAGACCCAACACAGCCAAAAATAAATAAATAAATAAATAAATAAATAAATAAATAAGAAAAATCCTTTAAAAAAAAAAAAAAAAAAGAATCTGCCTGCCAATGCAGGGGACACGGGTTCGAGCCCTGCTCCAGGAAGATCCCACATGCCGTGGAGCAACTAAGCCCGTGTGCCACAACTCCTGAGCCTGTGCTCTAGAGCCCACATGCCGCAACTACTGAGCCCATGTGCTGCAACTACTGAAGCCCGCGTGCCTAGAGCCTATACTCCACAACAAGAGAAGCCACCACAATAAGAAGCCTGTGCACCACAACAAAGAGTAACCCCCACTCACCACAACTAGAGAAAGCCCGCGTGCAGCAACGAAGACCCAATGCAGCCAAAAATAATGAATAAATGGATTTGCCTTAATAAATAAGTAAAATAAATAAAAATAATAAATAAATAAAATTTTTAAATTTTTAAAAATAAACATCTTAAAAAAAAACAAAGTAGGTGCATCCTTGCTAAAAAAATACACCATTCTGGTGAG
Organism: Balaenoptera acutorostrata; assembly: GCF_949987535.1. Taxonomy (NCBI): domain Eukaryota; kingdom Metazoa; phylum Chordata; class Mammalia; order Artiodactyla; family Balaenopteridae; genus Balaenoptera; species Balaenoptera acutorostrata. The sequence goes on along the minus strand of NC_080070.1, from coordinate 15,484,423 downwards.
TGATCTTGATAATGGGAGAGGCTATGCATGTGTGGGAGCAGAGGGTATATGAGAAACCTCTGCACCTGCCTCTTAATTTTGTTATAAACCTAAAACTACTCTAAAAAAATCAAGTGTGGGACTTCCCCGGTGGCACAGTGGTTAAGACTCCACACTCCCAATGCAGGGGGCCCGGGTTCAATCCCTGGTCAGGGAACTAGATCCCACATGTATGCTGCAACTAAGAGTTCACATGCCACAACTAAGAAGGGCGCATGCCGCAACTAAGGAGCTGGCGAGCCTCAACTAAGCAGCCCGCCTGCCAAAATTAAGATCCAGCACAACCAAATAAAAAAAAAAATTCAAGTGTACTAAAATGTAGCAAATAATAAATGCCCAACCATAGGACTATGATTAATAAATGATACATTAAAAAGTATAATGCAGCTATCAAATATAATTGTGAATGCTTTCAATTATGTGGGTAAATGCTTACAAAACAATATCAATCCAGAAGAGCATAATATGAAATTGTATTTATAGTACACTCTCAATATTTAAGAATATGTGCATGGAAAAAGACTGAAAGAAATATCCTACATTATTAACAGTGATTGTCTCCACACAGTCATATTATAGGTGATTATATGACTTCCTTCTTAATACTTAATTTCTGTATTCTCCAAAATTTCTACAATATTATTGTATTTCCCCCCTCCCAAAAAATCTTTTGGAAAAATATTCCTAAATAATAAGAGTAATTCAAGGATACATGATACATTATTTTAAACCTAATAATGAATGTGAGGGGATGGATGTACTAACTAACCTTATTGTGGTAAACACTTTGCAATATGTATGGGTATACAGATGTATCAAATCATCACCTCGTACACCTTAAACTTACACAATGTTATATGTCAGTTACATCTCAATAAAGCTGGAAAAAAATTTTAATAAAAATTATAATAACATTACAAATCAATTTACAAAAACTCAAAACAGTACCTAGAATAAAATTTATATTTTGAGAATATAGCAATAAAAAGGAAATTACTACATACACACATAACATATAAATGAAATTTATTTATGAATGTTTAGATGCATACACTTGAAAGTTACCAAATAGGATAAAAAATACATTAAAAGAATATATGGCATTATCAAGTGGAGCTTACTCAAGAATTTAAGGATGTTTTAATATCATGAAAACCATGAATATAATCATATTAGGTAATTTAAATGATTAACATTATATGATTATATCAAAAGATGCCAATTCCTACCAAAAGCTTCCAATAAACAAGAATAAAGGATGTTATTTCCCTTATTATAATAGAGAATATTTGTTTAAAACCAATAATTAACTTCATATTAAATGAAGAAATATCCAAAAATATCTTATTACAATTTTATGTAACAAAAAGATATAATAGAAATACATAAGAAAAGATAAATATTTTTGCAGCTACAATTTTATATTTAAAAATAAAACCAAACAAGCCATCTAATACTGTTGGAACAAAGACAACTTACCTAAAGACAAATATTTTGAAAATCAATAGCATTCTGAAGATAGAGATTCCCATACTTAGTAGCAATACAGATATATTTAGCCAAGAAAGAATTTATGCAATAAGGGATATTCATGACCTAGACAAAAACATGAACAAATTATAATGAAAGCAATCAAGAAATACGTCAATAATGAAGACTTAATTCCTTGATGGAAAGAATTAGTATCATAAACATAAGTCATAAAGAGTTAATTTTAGACCTAGACAATTCAAACCGAAGCATCAAAAGGATGTTTACCTTATATAACACATTCCTTAGGGCAAAAAAGATTCTTTGAATACTAAAAATATGTGAGGAGAAAGAGAATCAATGAAGAGCAATATGATACTGATTCAACAGATTCAAATGCAGAGTTTCATTCATTATACGGCAAAAAATATTTAACTACCAAGTGTTATAATTACCAAAAAGAATAAATAATGTTTTTGCTCAAAGCCGGGGAATAAAGGCATTGCAATGTAATGTACTAAGTGCTAGAGCTCTGAGAACACTAGGAGAGTTGCCTGTCTTGGGGTCAGGAAAGGCACACCTGCCATTTTAAATAATCTCATTTTGCCAGGTTTTGAGGCAGCAGGAGGGATGGAGTGGCACTTATAGGGAGCATCATTTGCAAATAGAGAGTCACAAGATAAAATGGCGCATTCCAAAAACTGCAAGTAGGTCAATACGCGCAATATTGGTCTGCATTTTAAGAACTCAATTAAAAGTCAATATTTTAAAATCAGAAAATGTCTCATAAAAATTTCTGGATTTGTGGCTGCTTTTGACAAATTGGATGATATGTCAAATTGGGCCCCGCATTCCCACGTGGAAGCAAGAGGCAGTTGTCCCTTTTAGATGGGACAGTTTGCCACAGCACTTCCTCTCTTCCCCCATTCCTCTCACATCCACCTCACTTTATCCATTTATCTTAAGTTTCTAGTTCGTCCCTGTAGGGATTTGAGTTTTATGACTTCTATCCTCCGTGATGGGGACCAATGAAGGTTATGGCAGAAAAAAGCAATACGATTAGGTCTGCATTTCAAAAGGTCAACCAGGCAGCAGGGGGAGAGAAGGGTGGTAAGGAGATCAATGACATCCACAAAAGCCTATTATATTAAAAATTACAATGGGGGTACCATCCTTGAAGTGGAACAGGGGTCCATCTCGCACTTCCTACAAAAAACTCTCACAAGACAGACTTGAATACCACTGAGTTATGAATCTGTAAAACAAATGCAAGAGGTGATGAGGGTTTAGAAAAAGGCAGTGTGTTGGGGATGGAAAGAAAGGGGTAGAGAGGATAAAAATTTGCAAGATTTTTAAAGTGGAAAATTCTGCAACACGGGGTAACCAATCTGACACAGGGAATAAGAAGAAGGGAAAAGTATAGGACAATTTGCAGGTTTTTGGCTTAAGTCATTTGGTGCTGACACTCCAAAATAAAGCACAAAAGGAGGAACAAGTCTGGAAGAAAGTCAGTCATTCAATTTAGGGTATTTGGAATTTGTGAAGCCTACAGATGTGCAGATTCATCTCATAAGCCCTGATAAATTGCCAAAGAAACTCTAATCTGATAACTCTCTAACAGCTGAATCATCAAATTAAAATAAGAGAGACAGGTATGATTACATAAAATGTTTTTATAGAATGAATACCAATGGAACTAAGATTAAAATGGAATATTATAGAACTGAATAAAATATTGCAACAAACATTACAAAGGGTCAATAACTTCATATATAAAGGCATAATTATAAGATATATAAAAAGAACACAATAATGTAAAAATCTACTATGTCTTTTAATGTAAAGAATATGCATTTATACACTATACTGTTTCCATTAAGGATTTAACATGGCTTACAAAAGAAATATAACAGTAAAAGAATAAAACGTAAATCATAATAATAAAATATAAAGAAAATTTTTTAATTAGCACCGGAGAAATCGTAACTAAGAAAAAAGAAGCAAGATACGCAAAACATAAGAGCTTTCAGAAATACTGTTGTTGGCAACCAAAATGAAGAGATTAACATAAGTTGCATGACTCTTACTGTCCATTAGGAGAAAACACAGCACCTTCTCACTTTAAAAAGGACATTTTTGCACACCTCCCCCAATGGAAAAGAAAATTTTCATGATTAAAAATTTTCTAAATTAAATAAATTTAGCTTGATGAAAAGCTCACTACTTTGGCCCTATTCCTCAAATGTTATGTTATTGCCAGACAGTTAAATTAAAAAAAAACAACACTTTACATACCAACATTTGTAGCTATTAATACAACAAACACAGGAGAGAATTTCACAAAGCTGCTTCTCTGTGGTACCCCTTGATGAAAACAAGGAAATAAACATCAGGTACAACTAAAAAGAGACAGCTGGGTGGGCAGGGGCAGAGAGAAGGGGGGAAGGGAGAAGTCAGTATGGAATGGGCGAGGTATATAGATTTATGATGGTCCATCCTGATCACAGAAAGAATGGATACAACTTGGAGGAATGTATGAGCTCCGCATCCTTCATACTACAGGAATCTGAGACTTTGGTAAAAGTTTAGTAAGAAATGGAGAGTACACAGAATGAGGTAGAAATCTCTGGTGAGCACCCGTAAGTTATATACTCTGTGGTGTTGGCTGAGGATGGATCCACGAGAGTTGGATATCATATCATATACAGTCAACATGCTTTTACGAAAATTAAGGAGCCTATTAAAGGCCAAGTCACATCAGCACAGAGGAGGAGCCCAGCAATTAAAGGGCATGTACAAACTACACAAAATAAAAATAAAGACATATAGAAAGAAGACATACGGAAGAATATTTACTTGCATATATATATATATATATATATATATATATATATATATATATATATATATAATTTTTTTTTTTAAACCCATGCCCCCTGCAGTGGAAGTGCAGAGTCCTAACCACTGGACCACCAGGGAATTCCCGCATGTATTTTTTTTTTTTTTTTTTTTTTATCTTTAGAGTCTACATGTAAGTGATATCGTACAGTATTTCTTTCTCTGTCTGACTGATTTTTCTTAGCAGAATACCCTCCGTCTCCATCCATGTTGTTGCAAATGGCAAATTTTCATTCTTTTCTATGACTGACTAGTATTCCGTTGTATGAATATGTGTATATATCTCACATCTTCTTTTTTTTTTTTTTTTTTTTTTTTTTTTTTTTTTAATGAGGATCTTGAATCAGATGCGTATGTTTGATTGATTGATTGATTGATTGATTTTGGCTGTGTTGGGTCTTCGTTTCTGTGCGAGGGCTTTCTCCAGTTGTGGCAAGCGGGGGCCACTCTTCATCGCGATGCGCGGGCCTCTCACCGTCGCGGCCTCTCTCATTGCGGAGCACAGGCTCCAGACGCGCAGGCTCAGCAGTTGTGGCTCACGGGCCCAGCCGCTCTGCGGCATGTGGGATCTTCCCAGGCCAGGGCTCGAACCCGTGTCCCCTGCATTAGCAGGCAGACTCTCAACCACTGCGCCACCAGGGAAGCCCCGCATGTATTTTTAAAGAAATGAAAATCAAGAGTATCATTCAGCAACTATAAGTGAAGCAAAAGTAAAGAATAACATAAAAATTTAATATTGTGTGGATTTTAAGAAAAGAGTTATATTCAAAATTTGTTAGAAAGAATCAAAATATCCCAGAATAATGGAACTAGTTAAGCAAACAATGATATATTAGTGTCTCTGTGCATGAAAATGATTATGCATGATAAATGTGAACAAATATGGAGAGATGTTTATAGAATATTAAGCAAAAAAAAAAAAAAAAAAAGAGCATAAAGTGTATGTAGTCCCTGAATACCACAACGTAAACTATGTATATGGGCATACAGAAAAGCACTTGGCTGGGTCCCAGAACAAGTCAGCAGGAGCCTGCCTCTTTAAGAGCTCTGGCCGGCCAGCCCAGGGAAAGCTCTCAGGAACCGCAGGATTTGCCCAGGACTGACCTCATCTACTCTCAGGTTTTACTCTCCCTTTGCCTGTTCGATGTCTAACCTCATCCTCAACCACCCACCCCCAATATTATCCTCCCAATCTGGCATTTTCTCCTTTTGCATCTTCTTTAATTCTCACCACAACCTGTGAGGTAGGTATCATTATGGCTATTATTAATAAACGATTAAATGAATGAATGGTTACAAATTAAATCTCAACAGAAGCTTTGTTTTCAGACCTTCCAATTGGACAACGTTCTTCTTATTTCACCGACGTCCTCTAAGGTTTACCTGCACATGGCTTCTTGGCTGACTCAGCAGGGCCAGAGACCAGAGGACCGGCCTCTGCAGCCCTAGCTACATGTACTCCTCGTTTCTCAAGGCCCTGGGAATGCTCAGCAGAAGAAGCTGAATTATCTAAAAAGAAGAAGAAAGAGATGAGGTTTCCTGACATAGCCCTTTATCACTCTAAATTTCATTCTACGTTGGGAGCATCAGCCCAGCTAATCAGATCACCGATAAAACTCCCAACACTTTGTATTTGGAGAGTTCGTGTCGTCTGGAGTAAAATATACATATATATTTACATATCTTAACAGCAAGCAGAAAGTCACATTCCATAGCTAGAAGAGACCCACTAAACAAGACCAGATGAAGAGAATAACAGGCCCTACCCACAGTACAGGGTAGAACGTCCCTGCTGCCATTTAGGGACACACCTACACAGCCTCTGACACTGGTACTTGCAGAGCCCTCCCTACCTTCAAACCACCACTCATAGTTGGCCACTACCATCCCAACACAAGAAAATTCCATATTAAAGCTTAGGGACTCTGATGATCTGGTTCTCCTATCAGCAATTCTCCAAAGCCCACCATCCACTGAAACTCATTTTCAGCTATAAGCAAATCTAATGGAGTAAGTACTCTCGCATTGTAATTTAAGACCAAGCCACACTTTATAGACCTTAAAAAAGGACAGACTATGTGGCAATATGAGAAGATATTTATGATGTTGTAGAACGTGAAAATGAAAGATCCTAAACTAATGCAGACTTTGACCACCACTAGACTAGTGTTTTCTAGTAACAGGACTGAAGGGCCTGTAATTAAATAGTACCAATTACTCTGGATTAGAGTGAGTGGAGTCATATGTGATTTTTATTTTTACTCTATTTTCCAAATTCTTCTGTAATGTGGTTAAAATTTCCTAAAAATTTAAGAAAAAACTTTAACTCAATTTAATAAAAGAAACCCATCCCTACATTATCCTTACCTAGATTCTAGTCACTAGCGCACCTCCCTCTTTTCTCCTACCAAAGCGGTTAAGACTGTTCTTCCTACTTCCTGACCCCCAACTTACCGAGGAGCTACACTGTTCAAACACTTGGGCAGAGGCTATTAGCTGGCAGCGCTGAAAATAAACTCCATCCCTTCCCTCCTTTGCTTAGAATCACAATTCGATATCATAGAATGTTGACGGATGAAGCTTCCCCAAGGACAGAGCAGCAATTAAACTAGGAAGTGCTTTCTCCCCAGACTCACTTTCAGCTCAGCGCTACACTGTTGATAGTGTTTTGTCTACCTCTGAGAGTCTCACCTTTATTTTCAAGCATCTTGTGCAGCTTCATGTGCTTGTAGGTAGCAATTATCTGAAAATTAACGACACTTGGAATATTCAGTCCTTGGTCCTGCAGCAGCTGCAGGGATGTAGCGTGAATTAGCTGATGGGACCGCTTGCACTTCGGCAGCCTGCACTCTCCCCTGACAAAGGACTTGCACACGTGAAACTTGTTGCATTTATCCTTGAGGTTGCAGTAACCATACAGGGCTTCACCTTTGTTGTAGAGCAAACAGACCTGGTAGGGAAGTGAAGCAACACTTAGGACATTCATTTTCACTGTATCTCTTAAGCCAATAAAGGACAGCTTCTCTAAATGGCAACTTCTGATCATCAGTGGCTGTTAAAATCATCATGGGTGAAAGGCAGATGGGTATATAATAGTTCCTCCACCCACATCTCCCCTAGCTGTTACTAATGTTCAGCTGCCCCTCTCTGACCTTGACTCTCAGTTGGCCCGCCCTCCTCTCCCAGAGCCTGTAGCCAATGAGTGACTTCTATGCAGGTACAAAAGGCTGGCCCCCTTGCCTCAAGGCTAGAACCATTCTTCAATGTAATTTTTGCTCTAGAGCCCCGGCATGAATCAAGTCAAGGCCAGACTTCACCTTGCTTGTAGCTCTCCCTTCCCTCTTTTCTACTTTACAGATTTTCCCCAAGGATCCCTCCTTCCATATATCGCATGCACCTAAAACACTATGTCAGGCTCTGCTTCCAGGGAAACCAACCTGGAAGCGTGAACAGACAATTTATCATCCAAACTAGGGCATTTTTCAGGGAGCACTATTAATATTTGCATTGGGACCAGACATTGTGTACCTCCTGAGATGATGCAATAGGAAATACAACTTTCCAGGTATTAGCATGAAAGTCTGACATGGCTGGAAACCCCCCAGTCCCAGGCAAACAGGGACCGTTAGTCACCCTAACAGTATACCAAATATACAAAAAATTCTTGCTACAAAATCAAGCCTAAATCCAATCAAAGGTCCAGATCTATCAATTTACAGTAAATACAGGGGATAGAGGAACATGTTAAATGATATTAGAGGAACAAAATTAGTCAAACCTAAAGTGTGGGAAAATTCTAGTGGACACAAATGATCTGGTTTAAAACAAAATGGTATCAGAGAACAAATGAATGGTTGCCAGAAGGGAGGTGGGTGGAGGATGGGTGAAATAATTGAAGGGAATTAAGAGGTACAAAATTCCAGTTATAAAATAAGTCATGCGAGATTCATTGTAGTGATTTTTTCATAATGTATGAAAATATTGAATCACTATGTTATATACCTGAAACCAATATAATATTATAAATAATTATACTTCAATAAAAATTATCAGAAAATAAAAAAATAATAAAATAAGTCATGGGATCAACCAACAAGGGATTAATCTCCAAAATATACAAATATCTCATGTAGCTCAATATCAAAAAAACAAAAAACCAAATCAAAAAATGGGCAGAAGATCTAAATAGACATTTCTCCAAAGAAGAGAGACACATGAGACATGTCCAAGAGACACATGAAAAGATGCTCAACATCACTAATGATTAGAGGAATGCAAATGAAAACTACAATGAAGTATCACCTCATACCTGTCAGAATGGCCATCATCCAAAAATCTACAAACAATAAATGCTGGAGAGGGTGTGGAGAAAAGGGAACCCTCCTACACTGTTGGTTGGAATGTAAATTGGTACAATCATTATGGGGAACAGTATGGACACTAAAACTAGAGCTACCATATGATCCAGCAATCCCACTCCTAGGCATATATCCAGAGAAAACCATAATTCGAAAAGATACATGCACCCCAATGTTCATTGCAGCACTATTTACAATAGCCAGGACATGGAAGCAACCTAAATGTACACTGACAGAGGAATGGATAAAGAAGATGTGGTACATACATGCAATGCAGTATTACTCAGCCATAAAAAAAAAGAATGAAATAATGCCATCTGCAGCAACACGGATGGACCCAGAGATTGTCATACTGAGTGAAGTAAGACAAAGATATCATATGATACTGCTTATATGTGGAATCTAAATATATGATACAAATGAACTTATTTACAAAACAGAAATAGAGTCACAGATGTAAAAAAAAAACAACTTACAGTTACCAGAGGGGAAAGAAGGGGGAGGGATAAATTGGGAGATTGGGATTGACATATACACACTACTATATATAAAACATAACTAATAAGGACCTACTGCATAGCACAGGGAACTCTACTCAATACTCTGTAATGACCTACATGGGAAAAGAATCTAAAGAAGAGTGGATATATGTGTATGTAAAACTGATTCACTTTGCTGTACAGCAGAAACTAACACAACATTGTAAATCAACTATACTCCAATAAAAAAATTTTTTTTAAGTCATGGGGATATATAATATACAGCATAAAGAATATGGTCAATAACACTGTAATAACTTTGTATGGAGACAGATGGTTATTAGACTTACCATGGTGATCATTCCATATGTATTTAAACATCATACATATGAAACCAACATAATATTGCACATCAATTATACTTCAATCAGTAAGCCAAAAAATGGTATGCTACCTATGATTGTGATGCCAATTTTCTAAAATGAACCCATAATTTTAGTGCAACTCCTACCTCCCCCAAAGAATTCCTATAAAATAGTTTTAGGAATTTGAATGATTCCAAAGCTCATCTAAAAAAGGAAAGAAGTGAGAATCAATTAATGAAAAAAAGAAGAAACAGGAAGCCAGAACAGTTTTTTGAAAAATAAAAGCATTAAAATAAAAATGTAAAAAAACTCACAAAATGAGTATAAGTTAAGGCTTCTACAAGACAGCATTAAGCTCATATGGTCTTATTGCTCAGCTCTAGCAAATCTTGAAGCAATAGATTATTCTGACTTGGGGGCTAGGTCTAGGATCTGTTTTCTTTGATCTCCTGTACATTCTGGAACCAGTATCACACTGTTTAATGAAAGTAGTTTATATTTTAAGATATGATGGTACGAGTCTCTATGCCCAGTTTATTATAAAAGGATATATAACTCAGGAATAGTTGGATGGAAGAGATGCATAGGGCAAGGTATGTGGGAAAGGGTGTGGAGCTTCCACGCTTTATCTGGGCGCCACTCTCCCAGCACCTCCACATGTTGACCAACCTGGAAGCTCTCCAAAGCCATCGTTTTGGGTTTTTTATGGAGGCTTCATCACATGGGCACGATTGTTTAAATCACGGGCCATTAGTAATTGAACTCAATCTCTAGGCCCTTTTCCCTCCCAGGAGGTGGGAGTGAGACTGAAAGTTCCAACCTTCTAATTACATGATTGGTTCTGAGGGAAACCAGCTCCCATCCCTAGGTTACCTAGAGGCTCTCCAAAAGTCACCACATGAACATAACAAAAGTCACTTTTTATCGCTCTCACGTTTGACATGTACACACCGCTATATTTAAAATGGATAACCAGGGACTTCCCTGGTGGTGCAGTGGTTAAGAATCTGCCTGCCAACACAGGGGACATGGGTTCGAGCCCTGGTCCGAGAAGATCCCACATGCCACAGAGCAACTAAGCCTGTGTGCCACAACTACTGAAGCCCGCGTGCCACAAATATTGAGCCCAGGCGCTGCAACTACTGAAGCCCGTGCACCTAGAGCCTGTGCTCCGCAACAGGAGAAGCCACTTCAGTGAGAAGCCCGCGCACCACAACAAAGAGTAGCCCCCGCTCACCACAACTAGAGAAAGCCTGTGCACAGCAACGAAGACCCAACACAGCCAACAATTAATAAATAAATTAATTAATTTTTTAAAAAAGTACAATGGATAACCAACAAGGTCCTACTGTAGAGCACAGGAAACTCTGTTCAATATTATATAACAACCTAAATGGGAAAAGAATTTGAAAAAAAATAGATACATGTATATGTATAATTGAATCACTCTGCTGTACACCTGAAACTATCACTACATTGTTAATCAACTATACTCCAATATAAAATAAAAAGTTACAAAAAAAAATTTAGGAAATTCCAAGGGTTTTAGGAACTCTGTGGCAGGGGCAGAGACAAAGACCAAATATATATTTCTTATTATAAATCACAATATCACAATACTTGCCTCTTATTGATTTTTTATGTGTACTGTACCTATATTACATACTGAATCTTTAGGAGTGTGGCAGAAAGGAATCACCAGGCATTTTCACACACACGAGATGTGAGGTACCACTCCTGCCTCATCCACTGTGCTTGTCCACGGTCCCTGCTGTCTAAGTGGCCGTGTTTTGTGCCACGTGCCACGCACCTCCAGTTCCAGATGATTAGACCGAAGGCAGGCTCCTGTCTTAAATGCAGCCAACCCATCAGCTGCTCACAGAACACTGACGTAGTCTAATATGACAAGATGAGGCTGGACCCAGGGTACTCGGGTAGAAGCCATAAAGAAAAAAATGCAGTAAGTTTAACAATACAAATGTTAAGCTTCTATAAGTCAAAAAATTTCAGAAACACTAAAGGTAAACAGAAGTTGCACTGTCCCTTCGCTCTGAGACAAAACAGACCGCCCCCCCGCCCCCTATAGCTGCCGCATCCTCCTCTCCCTTCCTGCCAAGATCTCTCGTAATACTTTCTTTGGGGATTCCAACCCTTCTGTTTAAAAAATTCTTTGTGTATAGCTAAACAGATACAAACGTGCTAATTCTGCCATTATAGCAGTTATAATGGGTACCTTTGGAACAACATAATGTAGTTCCAAAGCAATTCAAATTAATATCTAAAGCCCCCAAAAAGTAAATGGGGGGGGGATATTTTTAACAAATGTGACCAAAAAAGGGATCTGTATCGTTAAAGACATCCTATGAATTAACAGGAAAAGACAAACGCCTGTATATAAAAGTCAGCAAAAGTATAAACAGGTAATTCACAGAACACAGGCTTCATAATCAGACAAAACTAAATTCAAATCTGCCATTTTCTACGTGGGCAAGTTATTTAATCGAGCCATTTTCTATGTGGGCAAGTTATTTAATCAGCCTCAGTTGCCTCACCTGTAAAATGGGGACAGGCATACCTCACTCATAGGCTATTAATCAGCTAAGGTATATGAATTACTCAGCATTCAGTAAGAGCTCAAAAAACCAGTAGCCATTATTATTATTTCTATACCATACTTCTTGTGTATCAAAGCCCAATAAAATTATAGACTGCAGAAAGGCCAGCACTGTATCATACCCACCCCCCTTCCCCTCAGGCTGTCCTCTGTAAGCAGATTGTTGATGTTCTCCCCTGACTTTTTTTTTTTTTCTTTTATATGTTCTTTGTATTTCTCTTCAATAGTTGCTTGACCCAACATCTTTCTGTCTCCCCTGACTTTTTTCAAGGTGCAGATAATATGAGGGTGACTCCTTAGTGACTCACCTCTGGTAAAAGGCAGGGGTCATTCTGTAAAAGAAGGATCCGAAGCTGGGCCTCATTGAGACCAAACAGTCCCTGGTTTTTCAGGACTTGGATGTTGACAGGTATGTGGATATCATGAGAAAGGGTGCAGGTAGACCTAGAACACAAAGGTCTGGATCAGAGGCCCAGATGAAGAAGGGGCCAGACTGTCAAATTCCTTCCCTAGGGTCACTTTCAACTTGCAGGTGAAGTTACACAATTTTCCATGAACCCATGGATACTACAGTCTAATAAGCTCTGATAATAAAAAAGCCGGGATGCCTTCCCAGGTGGCGCAGTGGTTGGGAGTCTGCCTGCCAATGCAGGGGACACGGGTTCGAGCCCTGGTCCGGGAGGATCCCACATGCCGCGGAGCGGCTGGGCCCGTGCGCCACAACTGCTGAGCCTGCGCTCTGGAGCCCGCTAGCCACAACTGCTAAAGCCCGCGCGCCTAGAGCCTGTGCTCTGTAACAAGAGAAGCCACCACAATGAGAAGCCTGCGCCCCGCAACAGGGAGTAGCCCCAGCTCACTGCAGCTAGAGAAAGCCCGCATGCAGCAGCGAAGACCCAATGCAGCCAAAAAATTAAATAAATAAATTTATTAAAAAAAAAAAATCTGGGATGATGCAACTCCCCTCCCAGAGCCATTTAATTCTGAATGAGGATGCTTTAAGGCCAAAGGGACCCCCTCCTCCAGTCACCTTCCTTGACAGAGGGTGCCCGTGGGTGGGTTCTGCAGAGGACCGCACTGGGCCTTCTCCACCCCAAAAGGCTGCGCACCCCACCATCCACCAACCTTAAAAAGAATGCATGCCTCCTCCCCCCACCCCGCTTTCGGGGGGCTAGAGGAAACCGAGGAAGACTGGAGTTAGGAGGCCGCCTCAAACGACCTCTTCCAAATCATCCAGCCCTCAGTTTCCTGGGCGGTGGCGGGGGGGGGGGGGGACGTCTAACTAAATCTCTCTTTCTAAACCTAGAGAGCACAGACTCGCGTCTGTAAAAGTCTGTGCTCAAGTGGTAAGGGCCGATCTCTGGATAAAGGATCCATGAATCTCATGGGGTCCGCAAATGGCCCCCAAAGGGCCACTGGTGGAAATGAACGCAAAAGTCCCAACCTGATTTATCCCGGCCGTGCTGTGGAGGATCTCGGGGGGGGGGGGGGGGGGAAGGGCAGAAGCTGCAATCTGGGGCGGGGGGAGGCGGAGAGAGGTGGTTGAGAGGTCCAAGTCCAGACGATCTTCCGCCTCATTCCGCAGCTGGGAGCGCGGGAAGGCCTCCCCGCGAAGGACCCGGAGGGGCCCCTTCCCGGGGCTTTCCTTCCGCCCTTCCGGAGGCGGGCGTCCGGCCCGGACCAACGACCCCTTTTCTTACTTCTTAGCTGGGTCCCGCTTCCGGCTGGCCAGGCCAGGCCCGCGGCCCGTGCGCCCTGACCGCCGCGTCCCGCCCGCCGCCCCGACCCGCCCGCAGCCTCACCAGCAGTCGCGGTTCGGGCACTTGCCCATCATGTGGCGGCGGCAGAGGTGCAGCTGGTCGCAGGCCTGGCACTCGCCGCGCTGGTAGCGAGCGCAGAGGCGCGCGGAGGACACAGCCACCACCCGCCAGGCCGAGGGGCCGCCGCCGCCACCCGTGCCGCCCTCGCCGGCCGCCACCTCGGCCTCGGCGTCCCACGGGTCCTCCCGCACCTCCACCTCCTGCAGCAGGAAGCGGTCGGGCCCGGCCTGGCGCAGCACGTCCCGCAGCCGGGCCTCCGAGAGCTCCACGTGGCCGCGCAGATCCTGCAGGAACATGCGGCCGCCGTGGGCGCACAGCACCTTGGTGAGGAACGAGCACACCGTGGGCTCCGCCATGGTCGCGGCCCGGCTCCCTGTGCGGAAATCCGAGGCGGGCAGACTCCTCCCAGTCACGTCCACGACTACAAACCCCGTTCCCGGGGCGGGCCGGGGGGAGGGCGGGCGAGGGGCGGCCGCCCGCGGGCCGCGGCGCAGAGAGGCGGGCCCCCGGGCCTGGGTCCATCCTGGGCACGGATCGGGCGGGGACAGACTTGATTGAGCGCCTGCTCTGCGCCAGGCACCCTTCAAGGTTAAGTCCTCGCCTGGAGGGGCTTGTATAGTCGGGGGGGATTTGAGATACTGGTAAGGGCTACAAAGAAGATGAAACAGGGAATGTGGTAGAAGGTGCCTACCTGGACGGCGTTAGGTAGCTGGGCGAGGAAGACCTCAGGACGTAGCTACTAGCCACAGTTGAGCACTTGAAATGTGACCAGTGCGAGTTGGGATGTGCTGCAAGTGTGAAATACACACACACCGGATTTGGAAGCTTTAGAATGCAGAGAGTGTAAACTTCATATTCATGATGTTAAACTCATAATATTTAAATAAAACGTTATTATAATTTCATGTTTCTTTTACTTCTAATGTAGCTATGAGAAAATGTAAAATGGCTCACTTTATATTTCTGTTGGACAGCACCTGTTTAGACCTGTACATTTATTAAGGAGCTATCTTTTTGCCCAACACCATGCTGATTTAATGACCATTTTTTGAGCCAACCGCTAATGCAGCAACAGAGTATAAAGATGAATAAAACATAATTGAGGAACTCAACTAGCCGAATTGCTGTCTTAACAGGGCGGTTGTGAGGATTAAATGAGTTAATGTCGCATAAAGAAGCCAAAGAGGAAGGCCACTTTAGCTTCCAGATGCCAGAAGACCTTCTCTGCCGTCTTAAGAAATTTGGACTTATGGAAGACTTTGGGAAGCTACTGAAGGAATTTCCGCTGGCAAGTGACAGTGATCCCTCCGCCTAGAATGGTCCCCCACACTGCCTTCTAGATGTCTCCTTTTTCTCACTCAACTCTGAGCTTAAATGTCTTCTCTTTAGCAAGGCCTTTCCTAACGTAGCATCCCGGTCTCTGCATGGAACTTATCACTCATGTTTTTCTTCTTACTTATTGATATATTTGTAGAATTCAAATGTGTGAAAGCAGGAATTTTGTGTGTCTTATTCCTTGCTGTATCCCCAACACTTAAAAACGGTGCCAGGCTATATTGTAGGACAGGTTTTTTTATTTTGTTTTTGTTTTTAAAAAAATTTTGTAGTAGACAATTTTTCAAGCAGGAAATTATAAGACAGTGGAATAAGCACCCATATATATATCTATTTCCTCGAGTTATAAAATCTTAACACTTTGTCCTATTTTATTTGCCTGATTGTTTTGGCTGAGAATTTGTAATTTTCGATTTCAATTTCTAGATAATTCAATCCTAGATACTTCAGTAGGCATGACTTTTAAAAATGGTAAATTTTCCTACATAATCCTAACACTATTTGCATAATTAACAAAAGTAACTGTAACTTTCCTTAACACTTCTAATGTAGGATAGGTGTTTTAGAAAGATCCCTGGCAGTAATAAGAATGGATTTCTAGAAAACCAAGACAGGATAAGGAATAACAGAAGAGAAACAGGAGTTGAGGGATTATCATCTCAATTTTTTTTTTAAATTAATTAATTTATTTATTTATGGCTGTGTTGGGTCTTCTTTTCTGCGCGAGGGCTCTCTCCAGCTGCGGTGAGCGGGGGCCACTCTTCATCGCGGTGCGCGGGCCTCTCACTATCGCGGCCTCTCTTGTTGTGGAGCACAGGCTCCAGACACGCAGGCTCAGTAGTTGTGGCTCACGGGCCCAGCCGCTCCGCGGCATGTGGGATCCTCCCAGACCAGGGCTCGAACCCGTGTCCCCTGCATTGGCAGGCAGATTCTCAACCACTGCACCACCAGGGAAGCCCTATCATCTCAATTTTGATTGTGTTGTTTGCAGTGGACAATCCAAGAGAAGATGCTCCGTGGGCAGTTGTATTTACAAGAGCTTAAGAAAGATGGAAGAGACTATTGATTTGAGTGACATCAGAGTACTAGTACTTGGAGCTGTGAGAGTTGATAAGGTCACTCAGCACAAATAAAGTGAAGAACAGAGATGGGAGGACAGAACCTTGGGGAGTAGCAACATCAAACATTTCTGAAAAATTGAGAGCCTGCTATGGCAAAGTAAATAAACAAACGGAACAAATAACTAAGTGGAAAAACTCAAACATCTGCTCATGCTTGGTTTGATGCCACTTTGTATATTTGAATGTAGGTGTTTTTGACAGCAATGGGTTGGCTATATATTGTTTTATTTACATTGAAGTCCGTATCAAATGGCAAATTTTACCTTCACTTTAATCATATCTATGTTGCCATATAAAGGTTTTCCCTCTCCATCCAAAGCTTTATGATTAAAAACGAATGAGTGGGGACTTCCCTGGTGGCGCAGTGGTTAAGAATCCGCCTGCCAAGGCAGGGGACATGGGTTTGAGCCCTGGTCTGGGAGGATCCCACATGCCGCGGAGCAACTAAGCCCGTGCGCCACAACTACTGAGCCTGCACTCCAGATCCCGCGAGCCACAACTACTGAAGCCCGCGTGCCTAGAGCCCATGCTCCGCAACAAGAGAAGCCACCGCAATGAGAAGCCCGCGCACCACAACGAAGAATAGCCCCCACTCGCCACAACTAGAGAAAGCCCGCGTGCAGCAACGAAGACCCAACGCAGCCAAAAATAAATATAAATAAATAAGTAAATTTATTAAAAAAAAGAAAAGAAAGAAAGAGTGAAGAAGGGCTTTTGAAGGAGTGACTGATAGGACAATTCTGCTGAAGATCATTTACATTTTTTTAACTTTTGTGCCTCAGCCTGGCCCTGTTCCCACCCCTAAGGTGTGTCAGCAGTTTCCAGCGTCTCCCTGTCTCAGCCCCTAGACAAAAGATGTGCAACCAACTGCAGGCTTCTGCTCACAGCCACCCCACCTTCCCCTGGCAGTGTGCTAAAGGCTCCTTGGTCATTGAGTCCTGGAATGATGAAGCTGGAAGGGGCAACACACATCCTCTATCCCCCATTGAATACACTGGTGTCTGCAATTGATTATCTTTTTGGAGATACCTGGAAATAGAGCAAATAAAAGCAGCAGAGCCAAAATTAATATTTATTTCCTTTTATTAGATAATCTCAAATGGAGCTTGGAGAAGAACAAGAAGAAATACAACTACTGAATTATAAGAAGTTGAGCTTACTTTATTCAACAAAATTTATCCAATGTATCAGCATATCAAGCAGTCAGCTAGGTATCTGGGGTGGCACAGTGAACAAGACAGGTTGACTCAGCCCTCATGGAGCTTACATTCTAATGCGGAAAGCAGACAACTCCAGGGTGGATAGATGCTTAAAATGAACAAAGCAAGCCGCAAAGTGTTTTAAAAACCAGAGATCCGGGAGGCAAGCATCCAGTTTAATCTATAGAAGGACTCCTTATGGAGGTTAGTAAGCTAATCTAAAGATGCTAGGTGTTAACTAAGTGAGTGGTTCTCACTGTGGTATTTTGGAAACTGATGGATTGTTGGCTTCACAATAATTGCGGACTTTTACTGGCATTGAGTGGATGTAGCTAGGGAAAACAGATGCCCCGCAGTGTATGGGTTAGTCCCACACAAAGAATTATTCGGTACCCTATACGACTTTCTAATGTCCTGCTGGACATTTATGTAGGACCTACAGCTCGCCTGAGAGAATATAATTCCTTTTTTCCTCTTAGACAATCTGTAATTTGTCTTGTCCTATTATCCTTATTTCAATTAACGTAACTTCGCTCTTTCCCTTACCACATACAGAGAAGGTATATAGTCTGTTATGACTTACCCTAATACTGGTTTTCATTCTGGTGTCACCCATACCAATAATCTTTCATTCTCCTGTACTTCTTTACAGGAAATAGCCTCTGATCGACTCTTAAATCCAAACCTATTCACTATAAGTAGAAGTAGATATCTATTTCATGATGTCGTATAGCGTGGTCATGCTGGAGCATTTACACATTGATATTCATTTTATCTTTATTACAAACTTCTTTCCTTCTGTTTCTCCATTATAATAGTTAGGGCAGTAAATTGATTTCTTAAGAAATTCATGTAGATTGTAGTATCTGAATCATCATCTCAGGACAGCAAAGGGGATGTTACAAACTGTCTGCTCTGAAAAAGGTGAATAGATCTGATAGGGTTTGTGGTTGCCACCGTAATGGCAGTGGGGGAGAGGGCGCTACTGGCATTTAGTATGTGAGAGCCAAGTATGCTGAATATATTGCAATACATTGGACAACTCCTCACAATAAGTAATTACTCTGCATGCTATACGAATTTTGAATGTCTCACTAGACATTCATGTATGACCTACAGCTCACCTGCAAGAATATAGTTATTTCCTCATTTTCTCCATTTCGACAATCTGTAGATTTTCTCTTTTTTTTAAGTTTATTTTATTTTATTTTTTATTTTTTTTAACTTTTAATTTTTTAATTTTTTTGGCTGCACCACACAGCATGTGGGATCTTAGCTCCCAAACCAGAGATCGAACTACTGCCCCCTGCATTGGAAGCACGGAGTCCTAACCACTGGACCACCAGGGAAGTCCCTAGATTTCCTTGCATGGTATCTTCATTTCAGTTAAGGTGGTTTCGTTCTTTCTCTTATAGAAATAAGTATTATCATATGCAAATAAGTTACTGTATCACTAGTTTTTATTCCAATGTCCACTCGTATCCCTGCTTTTTTATTTTCCCATACTTCTTATGCAGAATAGCTTCTGATCTCCTACCTTCTTTTAAGTTCAAATTTATTCTTTATAAGTAGATGTAAACGTCTGACTACTTAATGAGGTCTTGTAGTATAGTCGTGCCCAAGTTATGTACCTTTCATTCCCTTTTATGTTGATATTAATTTTATTTAATTTTTAATTTCCTTCTAAAATTGTGTATAGGTAGAGTATATTACCACTGAATTGCATTTTTGAAGATAATGAAGAGGATGTTACAAAGTAATTGTCATTAAAAAAAAAAAAAAAAAAGGCAAGAGTGCTGGGTGAGAACCACCGAGCTAGGTTAAAAGGGGCACCGAAGAACTGAAAGAAAGCCAGGGTGACCGTGAAAGAAAATAAATGAGAGGACAGGGAAGGGAGAGAGCATGTGGAGCCATGATGATGATTTTGAACTTTATTCTAAAGGCATGATCAGATTCGTGTTTTGAAAGTAAAAAATTTTAAATTCTTGCTGCTAAGCAAAGAACAACTTAAAAGGCGACAAAGAGATATTTAAAAAGGAAAACATGGGAACTGCTTAGATGTGCAGGGGGAGGGAAAGAAAGGATGACTTCTGGATTTCTGCTTGAGCAGATGTTTTTCTGGGGGGAAAAACTGATTTGTTTGAGAGAGGCAGATGGAGAGCTCCATTTTGGACGTGCTGAATTAGAGATGCCTGTGAAAGATCCAACTAGAGATGTCCAATGGGCAGTCGGATAGAGTTGGATAAATAGCATCTCTACAATGTGAGGGTCAAGATCAGGAAGTGAAAACTCCAAAACAGAAGCTACCATGAAAAAAATAAGTGAATGAAAATACTTTTAGCAAGCGTCTCGAAAAATAACCCTACCCTAAAACATATCTTATACATTTGTTACTGTTGGAGCCCTTTAAAGCCAAGGAGCTGTAGAGATCTCTGCACTGATCTAAAATCTAATATAAAATCAACTCTAATGCTAATTAATTTTTATAACATACCCGCTGGAAGGAACTATAACAGGAAATGTTGGCGACTCGTATGCAATGTTGAAAAGGAAAACTGGAAGGAAAACGCTGATTCATAATAAGAAAGGGAACTCTTGGTCCAGGCACCTCAGCTGCTCTAAAAACTGATTGTGCTGCAATTCTACACAATCCGTCATATTTAGAAAAAGAAGCCCCTAGCAGGTGCGAGCCTTGTTTGGGGCATTGTTCTCTTCGTTCTGATTCTGTCTCACTAGGAAACTCATCTCACCTCCTTAGGGGCCCATCCTTCAGCAGATGGTCCTGCTCCTAATTTCTTGATGAGCCTCAACTGCCACAGTGAACGACTACAACAGCACTCAGATTTCTCAGTCGTGCTTGTGTGAATCTGGTTACCGCAGCTCAGTCCCCCCAAAATACCAACCAACACTTCATGAAAGTCTGACCTGAAAAAAGCCTTCTCTGTAATCATATTAGTTAGAATATAAACGTCTACTTTGCCATAATTTCATAGAGCCCAAATGGGCAGTTAACTCCAGTTGGTTGCTTCTCTCTGAGCCCCACTTAGCAGCTTTTTTAATTGAATTTCAGAAAGAGTCAACCTGGATGGAGTGCCCTAAATAAACGTAGAGATAAAGAAATGCATGCCCCCAAATCAGTTTCACCACAAAGAAAAGGTATAGTACTGCAGTTATGTCTGTGCTAGCATTTAAATTGCCCTTACATTTTTCCCCCAGTGTATCCCTAAGAATTTTCCCCCAACTTTTCACAATCTTCCATCCAAGATTTGCTTGTACTGTCTTATGTTCTTATTTCAATAGGCATTTTTAGATTTCTCTCAAATTTCCCAAATTAATTTTCTTTCAATTTAACCAAAACGAAACCATGTCATGCAATAAACTAAAAGAGTAGTTGGGAGAGAAAGTTTGCTGCAATTACATAAGTTTTAGAAGTGAGTCTTTACCAGTTACATCTAAGGCAGTGATTCCCAAACTTTATGACACATTTCAATCCTCTTCCTGGCTCTCATCCCCAGAAAAAGTGATTTAGTTGGAGTGGGGTGAAATCTGGACAGTGGAATTTTTTAGAGCTTCCCAGATGATTCAAATGTGCAGTAAAGTTTGGGAACCACTGATCAAAGGCATTTATAGGAGAGGAAATGTAAGTTTAACTATTATCTGGGGCAGTCTGGTTCTATAAGTGAACAGAATGGTTATGGCATGCTTTATGACGCTGTAACCATCATTTCTAACTAATCACGCAGGCTTTGTCTGTTTCGGTATATTCAATCACATATTCTGGGTAAATCTGATCTTTCTGAAAGATGACAAAAACAGAGGGATTCAACCTTGTATCCACACAGCTGTCATACTGCAGAGGAGGGCTCACGTAAGCCATATGTCCTTCAATAAAATCTCCAACCAGGACTCGGGCTACAAACATAACGATGTTTTTGGGATCACACAGGCAATTTTTATGGGAATTGATGGCATCTCTTGTGAAGTAATTTCCTAGAAACAATCAGAAAAAGAAAAAGCTTAAGAATTATTATAAAAGAAGGTATATAGCTTATAAGATTATTTACACATAATCACATGATAGGCATTGACCAAGCATATGTCAGCAATACCTTACTGAGACTTATAACTTTCCTTTGTACTTAAAAAAAAAAAGTTCATTATGCAAGTAAACTTGAATAGAGTGTATAACCCTACTGAAATAACAGAAACATTTGCTACCCTGCAGGATTCACAGGTATGGTGTTAAGCCAACGGATACAATGAGCAACTGCTGATATCACAGTGGCCCAATTCATGCAAGGCAAGTTGAATTGTAACTGATAAACCAAAGATACTCCAACAGAGGCCATTTTATATTGTGTACGTTCTAAGGAGGAAAAGTCATTTACTACTATGGGAAGGTTCTGGAAAACGGGAAAGGGAGACGAGATGTAGCACGAGCAAACAATTGACCCTGGCAGAGCTCGTCAGACAGTTGATCCATCGTCCTCAATTCTAAAACAACCTCTGATAATCACTGATGTTTCCAAACTCAGAAGACCAACAACCATTTCCTGACAAATTAAAATTTCCTGTTTTTATTTTTACTATTGCCCAATGTTTTTCTGCCCTTTAAAGGAAAGGAGTATATATTGCAAATTCTGATCTTCTATGCAAAAATTAATAAGTAAAATGAATTTGCTGTATTTACGATGACACATGTTTAATACATTTTTCTTTTATTTTGCTTGGTGTTATTATTGATTTTTTTTTTCATAATTAAGATGTCTGAATTCCAGAAATATTGCTTATCCTGAATAAGTCAGATACAGGCCATTCTGGGTAAATGATGTTCAGCTATATTTAGAATTAAAAAATAAAAGTCTGGCTATACTGCCCTACCATTTACAGTCCCACTCTCCTTCCCAAACACAGTTAATGGCCTGGTGGGAATACTCTCACACTTGTTTCTATGTATTTACATACATATATGTACATAAACTCTGATACGTTTTATGTTTATTTGTTCCTAAATGGGATCATGCTATATGAACTGTTCTACAACTTTTTTTCCCACTTTGGTCCAAGAAATCTTGCTATGTCAGTACATCTAACCCCAACTCATTCTTTTTAATGGCTGTATAGGATTCCACTGTAAGAATGCATCATAATTTAATTTAATTACTCCTGAAATTAACTGATGAAAATGTAGGTTGGTTTCACTTTTTTTTGTCTATTACCAGTAACACTTCTAAATAAATGCTAAAATATCCTAGTAAATATATCTTTGAGAATGCATATAAATATTTCTGTAGAACAGACTGCAAAACTATAGTGGCTGAGTCATAGGATACGAGCATATTAAAGTTTGATATCACAAATTGCCCTCTACAAGTGATCTAAAAATGTTACCACCGATAATAAAATCATGTTTCTCCACACCCTTGCCAACATTGGATATTATCTATCCTTTTAATTTTTGTCAATAATACTGGGCAAAAAGATCTGATTTTAATATGCATTTTCTGAATACTAGTATACTGAGCATCTTTTCATATGCTTATTGGCATATTTCATATATGCCAATATATGAACTGCTTTTTCATCTTTTTTTTCTCTGAACTGCTTTTTCATCTTTTTTTTTTTCCTGTTGTACTGTCTTTTTCTTACTGATGTGTGACCAAAACAAGCTTAAATTCAAGAACTAGTAGGTCCCTCAAGATCTTTTTAGTCTTATGAAGTGAGCCAATAGGTACTTGGAAAATGACCAGGGATACAAACAAAAGTCAACCCACCATATTTCTCTTGTGCCACCCACTCCTCTCTGTGCCAAAGATGCTCCTTCAGCTGCATTCTGTACTGCTCTGTTATAGCCTCCGCAAGCAGACTAGGACTAGAGGCTATGCCCTCTTTATTTGTATTATTTCTCACTGTGATGGACCCCCACTGCATATTCTGTATGCACTACCCATCTCTTTTCATCACAGGACAGTCATACTTCATTTCTTAAGTGTCTACAAAGAGCAATTCCTCGTATGTCAATTTCTAGAACTTCTAAACAATTCAAGCTGTTTTGGAATGAAATCTTTCTAAAGCATACACACCTCTCTGATTTTCAAAAAATAGAACAAACTCATTTTACCCTTTATTTTACTAATACCTCAGATGCAGATATTAATTCTGACATATGGTGTTATAACAGAGGGATGCCCTGTTGAGTTACTAAGGTGGATAGAGCTGTGTTCTCCTATACTAATGACTCCATCATGAGAAAAAAAATTGTGTTTGTGCCTTGCAGATCATTTTTCCTCCTTCTCCACTTAAAAGCTATTAACTTTCTTCTTGCTGCCTGCCTCTAGTATCTCTTTATTCCCACTCCACACACTTGCTGGGCTGAGAAAAAAAACAGTTATTGGCATAAGACTAAATGGATTCTGAGGAGCTCCCAAGGATAAACATACATGATCTTTGGTACAGGAATTTTATGACAACGTGGGCTACTTATACACAGTTGTTCACTCTTTCAGACCCTGAGTGACATTCCAGAAGGCTAACGTTTACAGATAAGTGAATTCTAGTTATGCATGTAAAAGGTGTAAAGTAAATAGTATGGAATTACTGGTAAAAACAGATTTGACTTAAAGCAATTGGAATTAACCATAAAACATATTTTCGACATTCAGGGGTAGCTGTACATATGTCTTAATGGCACTGAGTTTTTTTTTTACAGTTGTTCAATTAAATTTTTTCTATCTTCTAAGAAAGTCTGAGCGCTAATATGATTATTTTTGTTTATCAATGACAACTGAATGAAAAATGACTCTTTATACAGGCCTTATAGATCTTTAGAGGATATTTTTATCATTCTCCATTGAGAAAAGAGTAACCATCACCCTAAATAACTGAAAGAAAGCATCAGTTTTTTTTTTCTCCTTTTTTTTTTTCTTTTCTTTTTTTATGGAATGCTTCACGAATTTGCATGTCATCCTTGAGCAGGCGCCATGCTCATCTTCTCTGTATCGTTCCAATTTTACTATATGTGCTGCTGAAGCGAGCACAGCATTGGTTGTTTTTAAATGATGCTTATATAATCTGGAATCTACATATGCTTAAATGATCCAAACCAAAGACCCAACCTTTTAGCCCACTCTCCTAAGACCTGGACTCCGTCTTGTTGCAAATACCCCTTTCAAGGAACAGATCCTTTGAAACCCAACATCCTCTTCCCCACTCCTGCCACTGCGTGGTTGTAGGCCAACCTCACTGCTGGCCGGGACTCCTGAGACAACCTCCTAATTGTTCTCTCCACCTGCAATCCTGGTCCTGCCCATCCTCTCTTCACACTGTAGCCAGAGACATGTCATTTCTTTCCTAAAGCCATTGGTGGTTTGCAGTTGTCCTCAGGATAAAATCCATCATCCCTTTAGCATGGCTTGCAAGGTCTTTCAGGATCTGACCCCAACCTACGGCCACAACCTCATCTTTCGTCACTCTCACCACACCTTAGGTGTGCTGTGCTGTCCACAGCCTCCCTGGCCTTTGTCAATCTCTCATCTTCATAAACACTCTTCTCTCGACTTTTTTTTTTTTTTTTTTTTTTTTTTTGCCTAGCTAGCTTTTGTTTGTCCTAGAGATCACACTTAAGACTTCACAATGTGCTGATTTTCTAGAGTCTACTTTGATTCATTTTTTCATGCATTCAGTATAACTGATGTAATGGGATAATACTGTCAAAAATATTATGCTTTTTTGCCTCCGATTCTTTATACACAACTATCCTTCATTTAGCCAGACACATACTTTGCCTCAAAGAGAATTAGAATCTTGGAAGGAATATATAAGGAGAAAGAATTATGGTCAGCTTTTGATTACCAAAATAGGATCTAGAAATACATTGCAAAAAATGGCAGACTTTGTTAACTAGAAAGAACTCTGAATAAGACCAGGAGAAGGAACCCTCTCTTGGTTGAGAGTCAAAAAGGGCCAACTTGGCTCTGACTCAGTCTTTCAGGGACCTTGGGTCTGGGCCCAGAGGGTGGTCAGTGGCTAAAAGTCAGAGATGACAGGGGAGTCCAGGAGCAGAGGAATGCGTGTGTCGCACTCCCTGGTAGAACACCAACATTCCAATGCCCTGGAGACTCTTTGGAGTTTTCTATATAGACACTCAGATTATCTTGACATTTTTGTTTCCTTCTTTCTAACTATTTGGCATCTTGAGGTACCTGGGTTGCAGAATCTTGCACCCTGGATCCTAAACATGTTCCCTGACCTTATACATGTCCCGTCTAGTGTCTTGAATCCAGTTGGTACCAGGACAGGTCCTTCCTTGCTTAGCCGCCCCCCAAACAAGTGCTTCTTTTTCTAATTTCACTTTGCTTCTGCTTTTTATCCAAATCTGAGTTTTTATAATCTCCTCTGCTGTTAAGGTGGGTGGCTTTCACCTAACTGCTGCAGTTCTTCTCAATCCAGTCTGATCAGTTCTGGGCCACCTTCCAGCCTGTAGGAACTCACTTACTCACCTGCCTTCCACTCTTCTCCTCTACGTCCTGTTACATGCCTGGTTTCCAACTCCAGTTTATCAAGATGTAACCCAGAGCCCTTTTATCCTTCCAGGCATGTCTTACCACCTCTTACACAGTCATGTATAAATTACACAGACAACAGCCTATCCAGAGGGGTTTCACGCGTACAACAGGGGTTCTTTTTTTTCCCCTCAGAGAGTAGCCATCTCTTTGAGATCTGCCCCTTGGCCTCTTTTAAGATAACTGCCTGATCTTTTTAAGATTATGGACCCAGTGGTTCATACCAGTCTATCTAGACCGTATTAACAGCATCATGGGAGACAGGACT
Organism: Balaenoptera acutorostrata; assembly: GCF_949987535.1. Lineage (NCBI taxonomy): Eukaryota > Metazoa > Chordata > Mammalia > Artiodactyla > Balaenopteridae > Balaenoptera > Balaenoptera acutorostrata. The sequence continues at coordinate 15,457,899 of NC_080070.1, read as the reverse complement.
GGAAAGCCAACATTAAAAATAAACACAAACAGAACAAAAACACTTCCTAATTCCATGTAACAGGAGACAGGTCAAGGAACAGGATCCCTCCCTGACCTTCACAAGGGAGGGTGGCATGGGGAAAAGTTCCTTGAGGGACGCCCTGCACATCCGTGAGAACTGCAGGCGCCATCCTCGCCTCTTGCGTCCATGCTACACAAAGGCGTATACTTGGCCATGAACAACTCTCCCCTTTCACCAAATTAAAGGAAGAATGACAGCCAGTGAGTAACACTGTCAAGCCATCCAAATACATTTCAGAGCGTTTCAGCACTCTTCTGTTCATAAAAGAGGAGAAACAGACTAAGCATCCAAGAATGTCACTATCAGAGCCAGTTATGGCCAAGACCTGGGAACATGTGTGTATATATATATATATATACATACCGTATTTCCATTTTGTAGGAGAAATATTTGTTTGACTTCTGACATAAGAGACTCATGAGAAACTGATGGGGTTTATTTTTTTTATTTTTTTAAATTTTTATTTATTTAATTTATTTATTTATGGCTGCATTGGGTCTTCGTTTCTGTGCGAGGGCTTTCTCTAGTTGCGGCAAGTGGGGGCCACTCTTCATCGCGGTGTGCGGGCCTCTCACTATCGCGGCCTCTCTTGTTGCAGAGCACAGGCTCCAGACGCGCAGGCTCAGTAGTTGTGGCTCACGGGCCTAGTTGCTCCGCGGCATGTGGGATCTTCCCAGACCAGGGCTCGAACCCGTGTCCCCTGCATTGGCAGGCAGATTCTCAACCACTGCGCCACCAGGGAAGCCCACTGATGGGGTTTAAATGTCACACATGTTATATTTCACTCAAGATGTTTACTCCGCTTTCTCCAAACATTTCTCGGTAGGTTTTAGTGATGTGTTTAAACTTAAGAAATGCTCATCTAGTCATTCCCCAGCTTAAAACCCTTCATTAGCTTCCCATGCCCTGGGGTCAAGTCTATTGCGTGGCCATGTCTTGGACCAATTATTCCTGACTCTTTGAGGCTGGTGAACCCCACCTGTTCTTAGGAATACCTCTCCAACCAGATCAGGTGTCCACAGGGCCTGTTCTTTTCATCTACAGCAGCTGAACATTTGCAATCATTAAATTATGTGAAATAATGGTGGGGGGGGTGGGAGCATGTCTAACTTGTTCACCACTGTGTCCCCAGCATGTAGCACATAGAAGGCACTCAAAAATATTTGTTCACTGACTGATTGGCTTCTTGCTTTTTTGGGAGGGGCATTGAATTTAATCTTAGGTATATGAGTTGAGCCCCCTTTGAAAATGTGATAAACTATTACTTGTTCCCTTAAGATGAGTGATTCTTGGACTTGCCTGGTGGCGCAATGGTTAAGAATCTGCCTGCCAGTGCAGGTGACACGGGTTCGATCCCTGGTCCAGGAAGATCCCACATGCCGCGGAGCAAGTAGGCCTGCGAGCCACAACTACTGAGCCCACATGCTGCCACCACTGAAGCCCGCGCGCCTACAGCCCGTGCTCCGTAACAAGAGAAGCCACCACAATGAGAAGCCCACGCACCACAACAAAGAGTAGCCCCCGCTCGCTGCAACTAGAGAAAGCCCACGCGCAGCAACGAAGACCCAACGCAGCCAAAAACAACTTTTTTAAAGAAAGAAAAAAAGATGAGTGATTCCTTGGTTTTTGTTTGGTTGGGTTTTGGGCTTTTGGTTTTTGAGTTGCATGAAGGAATTTAGGAACAAAAAGAAAGCACTGAAAAGATTTTGTGTAACCACCAGTGTGGCCTGAGATGGGAGAGGCCTCATCTCCCATCTTTGATTAGAACCTAGCAGTGGCAATAGGATGTGCATAGGTCAGGAAGAGCCATGGCTGGAACTGAATAGCAATGGTAGACAAAGTCATCAACAAGGGGGAGTACCTTGCAAGATGTATGAAATGCCTTGGTTTCCTGGCCCTGCCCTTCCCGCAAAACACAAAAGACAGGAGGGAAGCAGGGCTAAGGTGCAGTAATCAAGTCCCACAGCAATTTCCCACTCTAATTTGGACATTTCAGGTTAACATGAGCTTATTTTCTCTACATGACTGTAAAAGCCTGGATGTCCTGGTTAACACAAAATAATTACATATACCTCATAATAGGAGCATGTGTAGAGCCTGAGTGATGGTTCTACTAGTTCGGCTTCTCTATCCCATACAAACCTTTTCCATATTTGGTGTCACGAATTCCATGTAAGACCCAGTCAAAATTATTCGCACAGATAGACTCTACATGGGTGCGTCTCATTGCACAAAATAGGATTAGCTCGTCTCTGTTCATCTCCTTTTTCTTCCTAATAGAGGAAATGTGAGACTTAGTACCAGGAACATTCCTCATCCACTCCAGTAAATAACATTAATCCCAACTAAAGTCTAATCATCTTAAAATTTTATTCTGCTAGCTTTCAGAATGGAGCTACTAACATTAAGGCAACAGCTGTAAAAAATAAATATATGAAAACTTTTAAATGATAGACACATGAAAGCATTTAATTGTAAAGCTAAAGCTGAAAGAGAGAAGCTTGAGTGGACACAATGAAAACACAACTAGAGATTGAAGAAACTGTTGACTACTAAAATGAACCAGTGAATATAAATCTTAAAAGATAGATCTTCACTAATCCTTTCAAACTTTATGTCAAGAAACCTGATAATGTGGCCACCAACCTTTCAAAAGCCTTCAAGAGCTTTGCGTTCCGGATCTTCCTTATCTTTTCAATCTTGAAATTTTTCATGGAAGCTTTAAAACGCTCACTCACTTTGGCATATTCCAGAGAGTCATTATTGATCTCAAACAACTAAAAAAAATTTAAAAATATATGCGTGTGAAACAGGAAACATTTAAGGCATGATACGTCCATATGAGTGGCTCCCTGTGTCATGGAGTATCCTTGCCAGGCCTCTGACAGCAGATGGGGTAAGCCGGCTTAGGGTTTCCACATCTGGCAGTTCATTCCAGTGACGAACTAGACGGCACGGAGCTCGTCTGTTCAGGCTGACTTCAGGCGAACAGAGCATTATGCCTGAAGGCAAACGGAGCGTCCCCACCCCATCCCCAGGTGTGTGACTTAGCCCAATGACTCGGTGAGTTCCCTGCCTAAAGCCAGTGCGGGGGCAGAGGCATTAGAGGTACCCAAGGAGCCCAAGCAGAGCTGCCTGCACCCAAAGCTGGAGTCTGATGTGGAGGCTAAATGATCCAGGAAGAGTCTCGCCCCAACCAGGCGAGGTGATGAGGTAAGGCACACCTCAACTGCCACAGAAACTTGCTTTTTAACTCCAACTAATGACAAGTCGCTCTTACTGTGAGTTCCAGTTTTCTCGTCTGTGAGGTAGGGAATCGAGTATCTATTTTACAAGTTTGTTGTGAGGATCTATCCCAAGGGGATCGTGTGTGCCTGGACTCTGGAAACACTGACGTGCCCTGTAGACTTGTTCTCTGGGAAGGTGGCACATGACACAATCACCATTTAGATGCCAGCCTTTGAATCTTGATTCAAGGGTTTTGCAGAAGCGATTCACTCACTCCTTCACTCATTCATTCATTCAAATACACACATTTATAGCAAAGTGCTTTGTCCCATCTTTAAACAATTCACCCACTAAAAAGTAAAAACCAAGTACCTCATAGCCATTCGAGGATGAGACGCACGTGTTCCGTTGAGGAAGAAATATCGAGGTGAAAGGCTCTGGTTGGGTCCTCACCTGCTGATGGCTGCAAACAAGCCAGAGAAAGAAATTCACCTGGCTCCCTGTTTCATGTGCCCAAATCACTTTCTGTGCTTAACTTCAACTAAGGTGAGGTTCCTCAGAAAACTTCCCCTTCGTATCTTCTTTGGACTACATCCCTGCATATTCCTGGTACACACATATCAGTAATCATGCTTTTAAAAAAGGTGGTAATCATTCATAATTTGGTAAATTGTTATTTTCCCATTGATTTAAAATGTAAAAGCCTTGACTCTTTTTTACATTTCTGCTTAACCTTCAAAGGTCCTAATGTGTTAGCATTAAGTAAGTTTGTCTTACAGCTTCTTTGTCAAGTGATAAACACTAAAATAGGGGTATAGGGAAAAGAATCCTGCCTTTCCTGGATGAACTGTATTTCAGAGTAACCATACACGTGGGTGTTCTCTACTAACATGTACAATACATAGGGGTTTATTGTACAATTTTAAGTTTGAAATTTTCCATAATGAGAAAATTAAATTTTTAAAAATGCTTTAAGGAAAAAAACTCTTTAAAGACCCCCTTCTGTAAAATGAAGATTCTTTTGGAATGAAAGAAATTGGCCCCAATTTATATTTTAAGCTCCGATTTCCATACTATACCAGTATAGTGCAGAACAAATTCAATTGATACGTTGTAAGGAGCTCATCAACAACGCTATAGTTCATTTCTCTTCAGGCTGTTCAGAATAATACTCACAGCCCTTAGTCTGTCCTAAAGCAGTGTGTCCCCTCTGGGCTCATGACAGCAGGATTCAAGCTGGTTCTCTCCACAACCGCCCATGAACAGTTTTCTCAATTCATTTTATTCACTCACTCACTTAGCTGACTGTTTAGTATCACTGTGTACCATTCATCATACAGAATATCTCAAGAGCTTTGAGGAGCTGATATTTGTGGAGGGGGCGGAAGAGGTGGAAGATTATGCTAGGGGAGACAGGTGGGAGTGTACTCGACGCCTCTCAACCCTGCGATATTTTTACTTTATCCATTTGAATGTTAAAAGAACTGGAGGGAACCTTAGCTGGCTAGGCTGATCCAATTCTAATTCTTGGGAGTTTGAATTAAGAAATTCAGAGAAAATTGGGTAGTAGCGGCAGAAGGTACAGCTGAAGGGATATAAAGATTGGAATAATGAGGTTAAAATTGTCAAGCACTAGCCAGAGAAAAGTCTTAGGAGATATAAAGACAGATATACACATAGATATAGATAAGGTTGCTGAGTCTCTTAGCAGGGGAATAAGAATAAGAAGAAAAGCAGCTAAGATTTACTTGACAAATGTACTAGGATCAAGCCCATGTTACAGATGGGGGGATGCAGAGTGATTAGTTTGTCCAAATCCACACAACTAATAAGCAGCAGGCAGAATCTGAGCCTAGACATGTAGCTCCAGAGTCCGGCCGTTAACCTGGTCACAGGCAAAGATCTGTGACCTCAGGCTGCTCAGGTCCTAAAGCAGTACTGGACCCAACTCCCGGTCCTAAGGCCCGCAGAGAGCTCAGCTCCCCAGCCTTGGCTTCTTGTAAAACGTTGTTTTCCCTACTACACCACGTTTATCCCTTTAGTAACTTCCCGTTTCCATGGAATAACTTAATTCTTACAACCAAAAGGACCTAATTAGAACACCGACTTCACCACCTGCCTTGACGTCTGTTTTACATAATCACTCATCACCCAGGGAAAAAAAATCCAACTCCAAAAATGTTCCTGAGCAATGTAGGTTTGACTGAGTTTCATGAGCAGACAGAGGGGTCACCCTGAAGCCCCACAGCAAAATTTCCTTTTCAAATCCCCTTTCATCAACTTTATTTTTTCCCAAAGCCTTTACTCAGGCAGCTACCACATCCCTTTTTTCTCTCCATTTCTTTCTCAGCCTCCCACCCCCTATAAATCCACTCAACAAGACTAGAGATACCCAGAAGAAGCCACAGCAAAACAAAAACCCAGTAATTGTGCATTTGATTCTTTCCTAGGAACAACCAGCCGTTCACAGCTGAGGAAGCTGCTCCCAGAGTAAGAGAGCTGCCCAAAGTCCCCCGGGACTTGGAGGGAAAGACAGACTTCCTGCTCTAGAATTCTTTCAGTCACGCTGTACCGCGTAGCAAGTACCTCACTCACTGTTAAAGCAAAAGGAAATTGCAGTGTTATGTGAGCAGGAACATTTCAGAAAACAGGGTCCAGATTCAGGAGTGACTCAATAAGATCAGTGTGTGAACACGTCAAATGTGTGCCAGCAAGCAGCGTCCAAGACACTCACTCTTGTCCGCGCTTCACCTGCTCCACATCCCAGTAAGACACAAATGTCGGCCTTCTGACGATATCCTTTTGGGTCTTGGAAGCTATGTTTGTCTGAATCATCCCTTTAGACAGAAAAAAGAAAACACAAATCAAGAATCAGTCCTAGGAAATGATTTATTGTTATTTTTCAGAGGCTAGTAACACAGCAAATATTCATGACTCAACTGTACGTGTACGAATCGAGAAAATCCTTTTGGATGGAAATTACTCATGATAAAAACTTGTATTCTTCACTGCCCTTAGTATAAGACCCAGAAAACACAGAGGTAAATGAGCATTCCTGAATTAATCTAATCTTTAAATCAAAGTCAGGTGGTAAAGAGAGCTAGGGCAGCCAGATTACAAGACGTCACCCATGACAGGCATCAATGATTATGGGTTGGAATGTGGTAGCTATATCTTAGAAGTTTTTTCCTACCTCAAATGTGAAATGTCATTTTCAATTCATGCATGTTGTACACCTAAGTCTAAGCTGCAGCCAGCATGAGTTCTTTAAAAAGTAAATCATCGTACATTGCTAGTGAAAGTATAAAATGGTGCAACCACTTTAGAAAACAATTTGGTGGTTTCTTATAAAGTTAAACATGCACTGCCTATGCAATCCAACAATCCCACTCCTTAGTATTTACCCAAGAGAAATGAAAAGCTACATCCACATGAGAACTTGCGTGTGAATGTTACTAGTAGCATTATTACAATAACCAAAAAATGAAAACAACCCAAATACCCATCAACAGGTTAATGGCTAAACAAACCATGGTATATCCATTTTTTAAAAAAAATTTATTTTATTTATTTATTTATTTTTGGCTGTGTTGGGTCTTTGTTGCTGAGCGAGGGCTTTCTCTAGTTGTGGCGAGCAGGGGCTACTCTTGGTTACGGTGCGCGGGCTTCTCATTGTGGTGGCTCCTTTTGTTGTGGAGCACAGACTCTAGGCACGCGGGCTTCAGTAGTTGTGGCTCGCGGGCTCTAGAGCACAGGCTCAGTAGTTGTGGCACAGGGGTTTAGTTGCTCCGCAGCATTTGGGATCTTCCCGGACCAGGGCTCGAACCCGTGTCCCCTGCATTGGCAGGCAGATTCTTAACCACTGCACCACCAGGGAAGCCCCATGGTATATCCTTACAATGGAATATTACTCAGCAATGAAAAGGGAACGACTACTCTATATGCAACAACATAGATGAGTGAAAAACAGTATTCTGAGTGAGAGAAGTCAGCCATATGCAGAGTACACACTACAAGGTTCTATGTATATGGAATTCTAGAACAGATAAAACTAATCTACAGTGACACAAAGTAAATTGGTTGCAGAGGAGAGACCAATTGCAAAGAGGCATGAGGAAACTTTTTGGATTGATGGGAGCATTCTAGATCTTGATTAGAATAGTATTTGCACGTACTTGTCAGCACTCATCCAACTGCACACTTAAAATGGATGCATCTTATTGCAGCAATTATGCCTCAGTATAGTTTTACATCAACATCAACAAAACAAACAACGACAGAAAGAGCAAATCAGATCATGCCACAGCTCTGCTCAAAACCTTCTCAAGGTTTCCAGCTCATAAAATATTTAAGGTTCAACGTCTGCTCTCATCTCTTACACACCTCCTTCCCATGTGCATGGGCTGCCCCCTCCCTTCCAAAGTTTCCTCCTCAGATAAAAGCAGGCTCCCTCCCATGATTCCTCCATTCTCTTTCTGCTTCATCACATTGCTTCATTTTCCCCGTAGCTGTAATTATTTTCTGAAGTTGCCTGGTTTGCCAGCATCCAGAACAGGGCCTAGCACACAACTGACACTCTAATACTAGTTTAATGAATAAGAGCAAATAAGAAATAGAAAGAAAATAGTCTGGAACATTGCAAACTTCTCTGAACTGGTTTCTATGAACCAAGTGAACAAAATTATGGGGCTAAAATTGCTCCAGATTCAGGAACAAGGTATATTGGTTCTCATCTCTCCACCACCTTTCACCACAGGGAATACCACCAAGAAAAATTTTTTTAATTTAAGCCCATTTTGAATTTGACCCCAACAGAGGAGATTTTTATTTTTCTCTATTGCCTTCTAGTCTTGGTCCACATGCATACATTGCTGCACTTATCGTGCACATTAAAGTTTTAAAAATTCATTTCTGTTTTAAATAGAACATAAAAACCGAAAAGTACAGAAATACAAACTTGGGGGTCTGTCTTCTTCATTTAACAATATCAAATTTTGCTTTTACTGCAGTTTTCATAATCATAATTTTTAACAACCACCCAATACTCCACTGAAATTTAATACCTTAATGTGTTCAGTCACTACCCTACTGGTACACAGGCTATTCCTCTACTTTAGTACTATAAGTAAGGCTTTAACAGAGACCTTTATGCCTATAGCTTATTTTTTTCTTGTGAATTATTTCCTTAGAAAGATTTCTGAGAGAATAAAAAAGCAAGCATATTTTAATATCTCTTGATATGTATTGCCAGGTTGCTTTCCACAGAGGTTGGTATAATGGTCCTTCAAAGCTATATGACTTAACACACCATAATTGGTACAGGACCCAAATCTCATGTACCACCTGGGAATGTCAAGGACCTGACAAAATCTCCTTTACCTCTTTCAAAGCACCTACAGGGCTGGGTCCTGAAAAGGCAAGTATCTGACCACACGCAGGGGGTGTCCCATGGATGCAGCCGATGGGACAGTACATTCAGAGGGATAGCAGTTTCTGCCCTGGTTGCTTACTAAACACAACAGACAGACAGGTAGAAGGTAACCAGAAAATCTTTCTATGAAGGCTCAAATAAACATGGTGGAAGGCAAAGTCTTTAGAAAAGGTGATGGATAAAACCATTGACCTAGATGATGAAGCCTAAAAGGAACAGCAAGGTTCTAAAATTCAGAAGGGGGGCTTCCCTGGTGGCACAGTGGTTAAGAATCCGCCTGCCAGTGCAGGGGACACGGGTTCGAGCCCTGGTCCGCGAAGATCCCAAGTGAGTCCGCGTGCCACAACTACTGAAGCCCGCGCGCCTAGGGCCCGTGCTCCGCAACAAGAGAAGCCACCGCAATGAGAAGCCCGCGCACCGCAACGAAGTGTAGCCCCCGCTCGCCGCAACTAGAGAAAGCCCGCGTGCAGCAACGGAGACCCAACACAGCCAAAAATAAATACAATAAAATAAATAAATTTAAAAATAAACAAATAAATGAATAAAATAAAATCAAATTCAGAAGGCACCCACAGGCCCAAGGTCTCTACTGCAGTCATCAGCACCTGAAAATTCTGCCTCAGTCTGGGAAGCAGCCCACCTAGAATCAGAAATTAAGAATGGCAGAGCCGGGGCTTCCCTGGTGGCGCAGTGGTTGAGAGTCTGCCTGCCAATGCAGGGGACACGGGTTCGAGCCCTGGTCTGGGAAGATCCCACATGCTAGGGAACAGCTGAGCCCGTGAGCCACAACTACTGAGCCTGCGCGTCTGGAGCCTGTGCCCCGCAACAAGAGAGGCCGCGATAGTGAGAGGCCCGCGCACCACGATGAAGAGTGGCCCCCAGCTTGCCACAACTAGAGAAAGCCCTCGCACAGAAACGAAGACCCAACACAGCCATTAATTAATTAATTAATTAATTAATTAATTTTTTAAAAAAAAACTAGCTGTTTATCCTTAAGCAACCACTCTCTTAAAAAAAAAAAAAAGAATGGCAGAGCCGGAAGTACCCCCAGAGACCACGTAATCCAATGCCCCCATTTTACAGGGTGCTCGGTGCTGTCCCCAGCTACTCTGCGTCAGAGCCGAGGCTCCAGGGGACAGGTCTTCTGACCGCCACTGGCTCCCACCCACTGAACTGCCTGCCTTGCTAAAAAGAACCCGGGTCCTGCGCGCAGCACGCCGGGCTATTCCATGCCCGCTCCCACGCGGACGCCACAGGCCGGATTCCGGCGACAGGCACCACTGCCAAACACAAAGACTTACCTTGGAAACTCAGCTCGTAGTTCTGTGAACCCGCCTGAAATGGCACAATTCCCCTGGGACAGGATAGAAAAAGAGACTCCAGGTAGGAAGAGTCGACGTTTGAAACTTGCTCATTGTCTTTCTAATTTAAAAAAAAAAAAAAAAAGGTGAAGACTTCAGGGTAGGCTTTTAAGAAATTTCTACTATGATATCTTATATAACTTTATTTTAGCCATGGGATTTGAACAGGAATGCACCCTGCCTCTCAAATCAGACTGCCAAGTTTCCTGGGTGGGACCACACCACACCCTTCTGTCGTCTCCACCGCGGGGCTGAGAGCACGCTCTACACTGCAGAAACTGACCATACCCTTGGTGGAGGCCTGAAAAACAGAGCTCTTTGCAAGTCTTTTACACCTTCCATAAAATACGACTCAAGTGTACAGAGCAACTGGTACCCGACGTGCAGACGTGATGTCTAACAGAATCCAACACCCTGCCATGAAGTAGAACGTCACAGCTATCAGCCCATCACACGATGAAAAAGCACAGTTTAAAGCTGGTATGAAGGCAGGTAAAACTCCAATAGGTGTACTGCTGTCCAAATGAGAGTGACCTAGCCCTTCTCCTCCGGCTATAATGAAAGGGGCACCCCCAAAATGGAATGATATAATCTCCAGCCTCAAGGTACATATGATGGGTCTGAACACCAGAAAGGGTGGGTAAAGGGAAGTGTGTTATCCTAGCAAGGGGGCAGGCTAGGTCACCATTCCACTGTCCCCACCCTATGTCAGGGATGACAGACCAGATATAAGCCCCCAAGAGCAGGGGTTCCCAACATCTAATGGTAAGGAGTTCTTGTTCCTCGTGATCTAGAATGGAGGATGACAATGAGATCCTGCTGGCAGCCGGTGGTGGGCAGGGGCTCCCAGTCCCTTTAATGACAGGCCAGACTCTGCAGCCCTCAGCTACATCCACCCCATTCCCCTTCCCTAATGGAAATGCCTGCAGGATGTAAGGGGGGACAACCAGAACGAAAGCTTCCAAGGAAGACGTCCCAGGTAGAGAGGTCTCTTAGCCTGGAGAGGAACCTGGTGGCACAGGAAAACCGGGTTCAAGTATTTGCACACAGTGCAAAGCACGAATAAACTTGATGTGTTTCTGGAGGTAGAACCAGGACAAATGGGAGGAAGGGACAAGAAGGCTAACTTCAGCAGAACTTTCTGAACTACAGTCGTGAACAATTACGTCACACCACAACGATGTTTGTTGCAACAGCTGCTGGGACATTATGTATCGGGATGATGGTAAAAGAGACTGCCATCCAGGGTGGGCAGTAGGAAACTAAGTTTCCATGATTAGATGATTCGCTGGGAAACCATATGCCTTCCTCAGACCCCAAAGAATGGCTGAAGTGGGCAAACACCTGCGAGCAAGGGTGGGGAAAGGCAGCCATCACCTCTGGGTACCCTGGATTTTTTTGGGTTTTCTTTGTTTTGGGTTTTTTTTTTTTTTTTTTTGGCTGCATCACGCAGATTGCAGCAACTTAGTTGCCTGACCAGGGATTGAACCCATGTCCTCAGCAGTGAAAGTGCAGCATCCTAACCACTGGACCACTGGGGAATTCCCTGGGCACCCTGGTTTGATGACTTGAATCTCTGCCCTAATTTCCCATCCCCACAGTCCTGTACCCCTCAACTGCCTGCTCAGCTCTGCAGAACCCTGTTCCTGGCTGGAAGGAATCTGCAAACTCTAAGTCAAAGCCTTTGAAACTTGAATGTAAATGTGAATCACCCAGATCTTGTTAAAATTTGGATTATGATTCAGGGGAAGTGGGGGAAGAGTTTTGGAGCCTGCATTTTAAAAAAATTAATTAATTAATTAATTTTCTTTTTGGCTGCATTGGGTCTTCGTTGCTGCGCGCGGGCTTTCTCTAGTTGTGGCAAGCAGGGGCTACTCTTCCTTGTGGTAAGCGGGCTTCTCATTGCCGTGGCTTCTCTTGTTGCGGAGCACAGGCTCCAGGCGTGCGGGCTCAGTAGTTGTAGCTCGCAGGCTTAGTTGCTCTAGAGCACAGTCTCAGTAGTTGTGGCTCGCGGGCTTAGTAGCTCCGCAGCATGTGGGATCTTCCCGGATCAGGGATCAAACCCATGCCCCCTGCATTGGCAGGCGGGTTCTTAACCACTGTGCCACCACGGAAGTCCCAGAGCTTGCATTTTGAACATCTCCCAGATGACACTGACATTGCTGGTCTGCGGACCTGACTTTGACCAGCAAGGCTTTAGGGTCTATATCAGCCATATTCACTAGAACTTTCTTTGATGATGGAAATTTCTCTGTGTTGTCCTATACAGTAGCCACGAGCCACATGTGGCTCTAGAGCACTTAAAGTGTGACTAGTGTGACAACTGATTCTTAATTTTATTTGTTTAATTAATTTAAGTTTAAAATTAAATAGCCCCAGAGACATTGCTTTGGGAAAGATCCCCAGTGTTCTTCTTCCTTGCTGCAAGTAATAAATCCTTCCTTCTCTGGGAAAAAATAAATAAATAAATAGCCACATATGGCTAGTGGTTGTCATACCGGACAGAACGAGGCCATTAAGTCAGTGTCTGAGCATCTGCCCAGCCTCTCATGGTTCACCAGTCCATTCCTCTGGCTCTGCCCTCACTGTACTCCAGTTCTGAATGGGTGAGTGAATGAATGAATGAATGGTAGAGCCTTCAATTATGCATTCTCCCAGAAGACTTGAACTTATACCTCAGTTTCAGCTACCAGGTCTTGGCTTTTGTCTTGTGCCTACATGTTTGCCTTGATCTCGGCTTTCTAGAGCTATGGCTTGCCCTTGCCCTGGGCAATTCCCTCAGGTCACGGACTCCTGCCCCAAAAGGCCAGCTTTCACAGCTACTAAGCTTGGCTATCTGCTGGTAAACATCTTGAGGGTCTGGATCTGCACCCCCTGACTGATGCAAAGCCCATGACTGCTACCTGGCTCTGCCCTCCAGTCACTCCTGCTGTAACCCCATCCTGCACCATCGCTGCCCACCGTCCTCTCCTGGCCCACCATCCATGTAGGTGCAAGTCCTGGTTAAGCACCTGAACTGCCATATATCAATCCTACCTTCCAGAGGGTTCACTGTCAAACATATGCATCTACCCTTTGTTGGCAAAAGTTTCTATTTCTCCCAGTTCCTACCAGAGAGGTTCCTAACCCGGAAATCTCAGTTGCCCAACTCTTTTTTTTAACATCTTTATTGGAGTATAATTGCTTTACAATGGTGTGTTAGTTTCTGCTTTATAACAGTGAATCAGCTATGCATATATGCCCAACTCTTATTAAAAATTCAGTTGCAAGAAATAAAACCTGTAGGGCTCTGTCTGAAAGCTATTCAGTCCACTCTGTTCTCTAAATATTCTAACCGGTACACTGGATCAAACAAGGTCATCAAACAACTGTAAACTTGGACCATAATACATAATACATTGAACTATGAAAGAAACCAGGCTGCAACTTATGTCTGTGTTTCAGATCTCCCGGTACCACCATTTTTATTTTACTTAGATGACCAGCAAGGAAAACACCACACCCAGGGCCTGTTTTTCCTTCCTTCCTTTCTTTTTTTTTTTTTCCTTTTATAACAGAAGTGCCCACTCAATTTATATAATGATGGGTCTAACTAATATGAGACAGTAAGAGTTTATTCACATCCTCAAAGAACACATTCCATTTCTTACAACAGACGAGTGCCACAGATTCAATGACTATAACATTTTTTGTGTTCGTAGGTAGGAAGTTACATTCTAGAACTGTGCATTTAACATAGACTGAATATCCCAGGGAGAACTTCATATTACAGAAGTTTTATCAGGAAGTTTCTTGATGTTTTACTAGGGGACATGAGTGACAGAACTTGTGTAAATTTAAATATGATCTTTTACCCCATAAAGTTCCTTTTGGTCTCTGGGATCACGATGTCACTAGAATACAAATATTTTCTAACCCTTCTCCCCTATCTTACTGAAAATTGCAAGTATTTGACCTAAGAACCATTGAGACCTATAGTTTACTATTTTAATTTCATTTCATTTCATTTTATTTAATTATTTTATTTAATAACCAAGGCTAAAGAATTTGAGTTTATAATTTCTCTTTCCACAGGCACCTCACAGAATCACTTTTATGGAACTGCACTTTGACATCATCCTCGGCTTAAATATACGAAGAGCCCGTACAAAGCTAAATATCACAGGGGTTTTCATGCCGAGGTGCTTGATAGGTCACCGCAGGAGGGGAAAGCAAAGAGCTCTGAGCCCCGTCCTCTTTGCACAGGGCAGCTCTGCTTCACCCTAGTTCGCTCATGTAGGTTCTGTGAAAGATTGTTTGATAGCATGTATCTGCCACTAAGACCGCTGGGAAACCGCCATGTACTGCAGGGATGGGGGGATCAAGGTTGAAGACCTCACTCACCACAGCACGCAAGGTCCCCTCTGTGTGCCCCATAGGAGACCTTTTTCTCAGGCCTCACCAACAGAAAAAAAGCCATGCTTCTCCTGAGTAACTGGAATGGTCTTTTCATGGAGGCACAGGGGATCGTATAACAGATAGTGTTTCTTTGCTTGCTTTGGCAGCTAGGGAGCGCAGAGCCAAATGTATAGCCCATCCACTTCTAACCCTAGAGAATCTGACGCTGGCATTTCCTCGTCCCTACTTTGTCTTTGGCTTCACTTTCATCTCTTGCTTTTCTTTTCTCTTTCTCATCACTCTGATTTCATTGCCTACTTAAGCTCACTCCCTCCCTCTCTCTCTCTTTAATCCTATGAATCAAAGGGAAGAAAGGATACTAGACAGAAGCTCTGCTTATCTAAACTTCTCTCCCGAGTGGCATGGACTTATATACACTACCAAATGTAAAATAGATAGCTAGTGGGAAGCAGCCACAGAGCACAGGGAGATCAGCTCGTGCTTTGTGACCACCTAGAGGGGTGGGATAGGGAGGGTGGGAGGGAAACGCAAGAGAGAGGAGATATGGGGATATATGTATAGGTATAACTGATTTACTTTGTTATAAAGCAGAAACTAACACACCACTGTAAAGCAATTATACTCCAATAAAGATGTTAAAAAAAAATTAAATTAAATTGAAAAAAATAAACTTCTCTCCCTTTACTATGTCCCTGTGCGGGTAAGTCTAGAATCTTCTAGTCCACCTGAATCCAGACTCTGACTGCATCCTAGTAACCATCTATATCAGTCTTCTGATTTCTCACTCCTGCCTCCTCTTCTGGCTGAAAGCAGTAGTCTCTGTACATTTATGTACTAATACATAGAAAGCTATCTCAAGGTTCCAACCCAGTCCCCGATAGCGAGGAAAGAGGGATATTTGGCTGGCTCATGGATCAAGGAGTTCCTTAAAAATAATTACAATTTTTTATGATGCAATCGGAGTCCATGCTTGCTGGGTATAATGTAAAAAAGCACCACTTCTTCTACCACGTCCATGCTTCATGGGTAACCACATAGGTGTCAGACACTGTACTACTAGTTTCTTCTGAAGTTGGCAAGTTTATACAAGAGGGTCCACAAGGAGGAATGGTACTCACCTTCTCTCCATATTGAACCCATTTGTCATATCCATTTCTCCAGTACCAAATCCATTTTGTGGTGAAGAGAGAACTGGCCGGCATTGTGACAGATGAAGGCGTGGAGAGACGTCGGACGGGATTATAATCACAAGTCATCTTCTGGAAACTGATTTTATAATTTCCAATAGAAACGCTGAGAGGGAAAAGTTTAGTGTTAACAAAATGCTTCACTGAAACAAAATGCTTCTGTTTTCTATACTCTGGTCTTCCCTAATAAGAGGATAGAATTAAACCTTGAGAGGTGAAAGGGATCTTTGAATTTCCCTTATACAGCTTTCAGTCTTACACATAAAAGAAAAAACTGAACTACAGAGAGGTAATGCAACCTGCCTACCCCACATATTCAATGGTGGCACAAAATGTGTTCCTCCCTCAAAAAATATCCCCCATGGACAACTGTGCCCACACAAAACAATGGATTGGCTCAATGTTTGTTAGAAAGTCAGTTAGAAACTCACAGTAGGTCAGTTTTTTTCAATTATCATTAAAATAGCTATCAAAGTGTGGTCCAAGACCTTTTCAGGGAGCCAGCAAGGTCAAAGTTATTTTCATAATAATATTAAGACATCACCTGCCTTTTTCACCTTCATACCCTCACAGGTGCACAATGGAGTTTTCCAGAGGCTACAGGATGTTCGATTTCACAATAAAGAGATTTGCAAAAATATATAACAATTTCAGGGCTTCCCTGGTGGCGCAGTGGTTGAGAATCTGCCTGCCAATGCAGGGGACACGGGTTCGAGCCCTGGTCTGGGAAGATCCCACATGCCGCGGAGCAGCTGGGCCCGTGAGCCACAACTACTGAGCCTGCGCGTCTGGAGCCTGTGCTCCACAACAAGAGAGGCCGCGATAGTGAGAGGCCCGCGCATCGCGATGAAGAGTGGCCCCCACTTGCCACAACTAGAGAAAGCCCTCGCACAGAAACGAAGACCCAACACAGCCATAAATAAATTAAAAGAAAAGAAAAAAAAAAGATAACAAAAAAATATATATATATATTTCTTCCTCTGGGTTCCAGTCAAAAAAAGTTTGAAAGCCACTAATGTAGGTGACCTAGACCACCCCCAAATCTACCAAAAAAAAAAAAATATATATATATATATATATATAACAATTTCAGTCTTCTCAGTGAATTTGGTTTTGTTTTGTTTTGGAAAAGTCATTTTTATAGTTTTACTTATATACAGTTATATATGCATATAACTATATATAATTTAGATATATAATTATCTAAAAATGTTATGTTAACATGAATGAGTTTATTGTTGTTATTTTTAATGTATCAGTAAATATTTAATTTTTCTCAGTTGTGATTTTTTTTTTTCTCAGTTGTGATTTTTAATATGGTAAATATCAATAGCTATAATCCACATAAACAGAAGTTCTTTGGGATTCCCAATACATTTTAAGACTACATAGGGCTCCTGAGACCAAAAAGTTTAAGAGTTACTGCTCTATGAAACACCTAGATCAGTGATGTTCAACCAGGAGCGATTTTGTGACCCAGGGAACATTTGACAATGTCGGAAAAACATTTTTGTTTATCACAACTGGCATGCAGTGGGTGGAAGCCAGGAATGATGCTAAACTGCCCTCCCAAAACAAATAATCATCTGGTCTCAAAAGTCAATAGCACTAAGGTTGAAAAACCCTGCTTCAGATTTACCTGGGGGGAGAAATACACCTAGAAGCAAAACAGCTGACACCACCCTCTAGTGGCAAAATGCAGCAACACAGAATCTCCACCAAAAATTCACTAAATTTGCAGACGACGACACATCCGTATTTTTCCCCCCAAAGAATTTCCTTGTAAAACAGGATGCAGCTTATAAATATGGTCATGGGTGGTATCACCCATATCAGCCCTAATAGAAGCAGAAATATAAGGTAGCCTCTTAGAAACCTCCAGGATAGAGAAAAGAGCGAACATAGAGGAAGGTATAAAATGCTAAAGTATACAACAAAATCCTGCCCTAGAACTATATGAAATGACTCAAATCATTTTCTCAAACTATGAAATTAAGCCAAAGCTCTTCTGAGCTCATCATTTAGTACCTGTAATAGTCCTACGATGAGCTGATAGGAATATAAACCAACCTACGCATTGTGTTGTTCCGCAGGACACACTGACAAATATTAACTAAACAAATATTTGTGTCCCTGTTTATTTCACCTGAGTTAGCAAAATACTCCCAGAGTCCCTCGTATTAGCCAGGCTCTGAGTGACTTCAAACCTGCCCCACTTATGTATTTTTCTTCATTAACTCAGCAGGCATTAGCCATTTTTATCTCAAGAGTTAACCTGAATGGGATTCTGAAGGAAAACGGCTTTTTCTTCTTCCCATAAGCATAGCGCTGGGCTTTCTTTTGATGACGTTGTGCATCTCACAAGCCAGACCAGCCACCAACTTACGTGCAGACTTTGGGGTCACAAAAGGCCTTCTCAATATTCTCCATGTGCGGGAGGTCCATCCAGGTGTTTGCAAGTAACATCTGCCACCGGTAGGGCAGGTGGAAGTGAACTTTGTTGCAGCTCTCTAAAAAGACAGAAAAGAAGTCTGAGCAATTCGGCCAAGTTCACTGCCGACTCTCCCCATCAAGGCCTGCCTTTCCCATCCTGCCTGCCCTGCAGGCACATTTCCCAGCTACGCCTGTGCTCATGCTGGCCCCTACCTGCATTGCCCCAAACTCCAGGTTCCATTATTACCCATGGAGACTCATCAGAAAACAAAATTCTCTGCTCCCCAAAAAGCCACGTTACCCACATGGAAATCTGAGATCATTATAAATTTACAGTTACCCTTTCTGCACCCCACACGTGGATTTACTGAGACAAACTGCTCTCCAGCATAGGCAACTGCTTTTGTGTTTCCTTGAAGCCCTGGCCTAAAATTCATCTCTTCCAGAAGAATTCCCTCACTAATCTCGCGCTTTTCTGAACTGACTTGTGTTCTGTATTCCCTCAGCCAGCGCTCGGGACTCAGTCTGTGCTTTATTTATGTATTTACTCATTTTACGCAGTTTTCTAATTTGTGGATGTTTTGTTTGTTTGTTTTTATTTGTTTGTTTTTGGCCACACCGTGCAGCTTGTGGGATCTTAGTTCCCCAACCAGTGATTGAACCCCGGCCCACGGCAGTGAGAGTATGGAGTCCTAACCACCGGACCGCCAGGGAATTCCCAAATTTGTAGATGTTTTGACGCCCCACCTTAATGACAAACTCATTGAAAAAAGGCCTGCATCATTGTTTAGCTTACTTCTCCCTTGCTTCATTGGCAGAGGGCTGGACGTGAAAAAGATGACCATTCAATGAATGCTTGCTGAAGAATGAATTAATGTTAGAAGTCCATAATACAGGAGTACAGAAAACAGTTCTATTTTTCACAATTTGCATTATGTTCCAACCATTTTGAAATGTCTAAAAGATGTGTTACTGCTTTAGAACAAAAAGAGGCAGACTTAGACATCCCAAGGAAATCCAAAGCGGCACTGCCTGGGATTTGGCTGATTCAAAAAGTATAACCTTCTTCACACCCATTAGAATGGCTGCTATAAACAAACAAACAAAAACAAATTAACAAGTGTTGGCAAGGATGTGGAGAAACTGGAACCCTCGTGCATTGCTGGTGAAAATATAAAATGATACAGCTGCTATGGAAAACTGTGTGGCAGTTCCTCAAGAACTTAAACATAGATTTACCATATAATCCAGCAATTCCACTTCTGGGTATATACCCAAAAGAACTGAAAGCAAATCTCAAACAGATATTTGTACACCTGTGTTCATAGCAGCATTATACACAACAGGCAAAGGTAGAAGCAACTCAAGTGCCCATCAGTGGATGAATGGATAAACAAAATGTGATAGAATACAATGGAATAGTATTCAGCCTTAAAAAGGAAGGAAATTCTCACAACAGCTACAACATGGATGAACCTTGAGGACATTGTACTAAGTGAAATAAGCCAGTGTCTGAAAAAGACAAATACTGTGTGAGTTCATTCAGATGAGGGTCGTAGAGAAGTCATACTTATAGACAGAAACCAAAATGGCAGCTGCCAGGGGCTTCGCTGCCAGGAGGGGGAAAGGAGTTGCTGTTTGATGGGTACAGAGTCTCAGTTTTACAAGATAAAAAGAATTTTGGAGATTGGTTGCACAACAATACGAATGTAATGAACCCTACTGAACTGTACACTTAAAAATAGTTAAGATGGTAAAATCTGTTATGTGTATTTTACCATAATTAAAAAGAAAATATTTTATTAAAGTTAAAGATTTTTGATTTAGGGAATGCAGGGCAGAATCTCCTCTTCAGACACAAGGTGAATGAGTCTAAGACCACTAAGTAATCAAGCAAATGAATCAGACATGATGCCTAGGCCTGGGGTGGAGGCATGAAAGGGCAAGAGTGGTGTAAGAGTGAGAGGGCAGCACTATGTCCCAAGCAGCCCCGTGGGAAATATTTCTGCAGGAATCCTGGTGGGAGGCAACAGTGTGGACAGGTGTGGCTCATTGACTGGAACGACACACGAGACATTGGTCGTGTGGAGCACGGGTCCCTCAGTACACACATGAGGGGCGACTAGAGCCCATGGCCCAGAAGAGAGGCAATGCCTAAATCACGACAGGACACAAACTTTGAAAATGTGTCTGCTAGGATACTTTTGTTTGCTTTTTGTGTGTAAAAAGATGGGTCCCTGATTAAGCATAACAGTTCACCTAAAACTGAATTGTAAAAGGAGAAAGTATAATATCATGCAGTGGTGAAGTGGGTGGTTTGTGCATCTGCGAAATGGGTTAACAACAGAACCTAGGGTTGATTTGCAGTTGAAAGAAGATGAATGTAAGATTCTTAGCATTGCACCTGACACACAGTACACAGTAAATGTTAGCCATATTACTATTAATAAAGTTTCTGTTCTAGAAAGTCCTTAAGTAAGTTACTCACTAAGTTGACAACCCTTATACAGATGGTCAAGACAAATTTCGTTTGAGTCATGTTCATCCCTCGTAGAACATATGGTACTCGCAACGTCAGATACGGAATCTACAAAACAAAAGAGGATGCATGTATGCTGATCCTAATATTTAAACCGAAAATCAAGATATCTGGTCTTACAGTGGGGAAGACTATCTGAAATGGGGGCCACGTTCAAGAAAATTCTTATGATTCATGTACTGCTCATGAGAGCCTAGACATGAAAGCAAACATGAACATCTGGGTCACCTGAGAGTTATGTTTATTTCTCAAACCATAGTTGAACTATTCCTGTTCTCAATAAATGTAGCAACTTAGTCTATACAGTTCTAGGGTTGGTCCTTCCACCTTCATATGTCAACCTCCTCCTCAGTACTGCTCCTTAACCAAAACCCCCTTTGCCCTTTAATACTGCTAAGGGACAGCCAAAGAGAAACCACTAGCCCTAGCTGCTCTGCTGCAGACATGAGACATGGGGCCCCTCTCTGTCCCTCAGTGACTCACACAGAGCCCAGCCTGAGCCCTTGTTGTAATCTCACTGGCAGGGGTAACAGAGATTTGAGCAGAGTTCCGACCATGGGTCCCCTAGGCTGCAGCTCTGTTGCTTAAGGAAGGTGTAAAATGAGGGACCTTGGGCAGAGTGAGTGCTGCTTTGTGTCGGGGCAGTGGTCTCCCCATGTGTGGGCAGGACCTGGCTTGTCAGCCTCTGACTTTCAGAGCGTAACGCGTCTTTCTCCCCACTGACTGCCGATGTGAAGCCAAAACCCGGCGGCACCAGTTTTACCTACATCGGTAGTTTCATCTATCACTTTACTAGAGCCATTTGGTGGCACTGTGGACAGACTAGCCCAGAATGTCTTCTCTGTGTGTTTACCATTAGCAAAGGCCATGGCCCCATCGTCGGCAGCTGTCATTTGGCCAGCGGCCTGCAGATGACTGCGAGTCACTCCGGTGTCCTGACCCCTAGGTAACGATTTTTCTCTCTGCCTACTGGCTGTGGTTTTGTAATTTAACGATCTCACGGAAGCGGCATCTGTGGCCATGCCATCGACGTTATTATTAAAAAGCGGGAAATGCTGGCTGTCTTGATTCCCACGTCTGCCTGCCGTGTTCACGCAGTCCGAGGAAAGGATGGCCGTGCTCTTTCTGGTGGTGATGGTTTCAGGTGTTTGCGGAGAACCAAGAGGCGAGAAGGAGACAGCCTGACTGGGAGAAAACAAACTCTCTCTACCAGTGTCTTGGTCATTCTGCCAAGAGGCGGGGCCTTTCCACTTGGGAGCTGACGTCGAATCAAAAGTGAAGTAAGCATTGCTGTGATTCCCGTAGAAAAGATCCGCTGGAGCGCCATTCTCTGCAAACCTCTGGCTTGCTCCCCCTTGACCGGTGCCTCCAAGATTGGCAGCCGCGGACGAGCCTGAGGAAGGCGGAGGGCACTCCTGACTTCCCAAATGCGTGAACTTGTGGGCAAGATCCTTGATGGGCACATCATCCGGGGGAGACCGGCGGCCGGTGGGGTCTGGACTCGGGGGGCAGGACCTCTGGGCAGAAGCTGCAGCAGATGGAAGAGCCTCCCCGCTGCCCCGGTCTCTGCTCTTGCTTCTCCCTCTGTACGCCGCGTCTCTGCCATGTGAAGGAGGAGCTGGGAAAGAAAAACCAAACAACGGAAGTCAGTGCTAACGTGACCAACTTCCCTGCCCTGTTCCGCCTCAGCTTTTCCAGGTTTGCTATCGAAGTTCTATCAAACTACTTTTGTGTGAAAATCTCGAGAAGGTGCTTATGACAACGGAGGAAACTGTCATCCTGCCAGCCCTGCAGAAAACACCACCTATGACCTAGGATAAAGGTCGAACTGACACTGGCTCTGCTTGCCTTCTCTCGTGGGACTTAGCTGTGGCCCCCAAATGCCCACACTCTTTTAGGTGGGGCTGTCCACAATTCTCTAGTTCAAGTCACTCACCGCTAGGGTAAATGGAGAGACAGACTAGTGCAAATCAGGGAGGAGTTCCCCAAAATCATTTAGAGTTTGCCCATACTGTGATACAGGTGTATCTAAGTTACGGATTCAGGATACTTAAAACAACAACAACAAAAGAAACTACAATAAAGGTCTGATTTCACTGAAGCTTGAGAATATTCCAGAGTTGTTCATCCAGCCCCCCAAATGCCCAAGCTTAAATGAGCAATATCCAAAAAAGAAAAATTGGCCTCTCCCTAGAAACATGGTAAGTCACACCCCCGGGAAGCAGAGAGGAGGGAGGGAGTGAGCACGTGTGTTCGTGAGTACGTACAAAGTGCGGTGTGCATGCGTGTGATGTTTACATGTGGGGTGTGCTGTGCTGGGTGTGTGTGCATGCATGAAGTGTGTGCATGTATGTGTGTGTGATACGCATGTGTGGTATACATGTGAGGGGTGTATGTGTGTGTGTGGTTGCACGCATGGTGTGTGACGTGTGTTGGCTGGTGAGATATGCATGTATGGTGTATGCGGCATGCACAAGTGTGAAGTCTGTGTGGTGTGACTGCAGGTGTGTTTGTGAGGCATGTGTGAAGTGTGTCCTGTGCATGTGTTACACGTGTTGTGCGTGCATGAAGTTTGAGTATGTATGGGGTATGTATGTATGCAAGTGGTTGTTTTTGTGTGCATGTGGCTAGAGCGTGTGTGTGTGGTGTGTGAGTTGTGCTATTGTGTGTGGGAAAGAGGAGGAAGAGAGGTCCTTTCTCTTCCAAACCCAGGGGGCAGCAGGAATGCAGTACAAGCAAGCCTCCTCCTCCCATCAACTAAGCAGATTAACTAGAAGTGACAACAAAGAAAACTCCCTCTCGCATACAATAAATTTATATTGAGAAACTACACCAAAACCCGTCCTTCCAGATGTTCCCCTGTCGAGAGGGCATTGTCGTGCAGGAGAGAAAACACGAGATGTGGAATCAGAACACATGAGCTCTGCTCCTCTCGAGTCCTGTGAGGCCCTGAAAACATTACTTTTCTTGATTCATAGTATTATCCTTCACTCTTCTAAAAACGATTTAAGGCTGCTCGCAATAGAAGTCACTTAAGGGACTTCCCTGGTGGTGCAGTGGTTAAGAATCCACCTGCCAAAGCAGGGGATGCACGTTCGAGCCCTGGTCCAGGGGGATCCCACATGCCGTGGAGCAACTAAGCCCGCGCACCACAACTACTGAGCCTGCACTACAGAGCCCCTGAGCCACAACTACTGAGCCCACGTGCCTAGAGCCTGTGCTCTCCAACGAGAAGCCACTGCAATGAGAAGCCCGTGCACTGCAACGAAGAGTATCCCCCGCTCGCCGCAACTAGAGAAAGCCCAGCAGAGCAATGAAGACCCAACGCAGCCAAATAAATTAATTAATTAAAAAAAAAAAGTCACTTAAAATTTCCAAGCCTCAGTTTCCTTATCCATTAAGTGAGGCCAATAATACACCTGCCTTGCTTCACAGCTTTGCTGTGAGAAACAATGATGAGATGTTTTAGGTGAAAGTCCCTTGTAAATGATAAAGCATTTCTCAAATATAAAAAGATTCTCTCACAGAATCTTAGAGTTATATATTCTACTTGCTTCATAAAATTCATCTCCTCTATATCTGCTTCATAAAGACATTAAAAACTGCAAGTGTTAATTCCATTAAACAATATGAAAATGCTTAAGAAATTGTACTGATCACTTCACTGATCATGATAGGATGGATATTATCCCAAAAAAACAGAAAATAACAAGTGCTGGTGAGGAGGTGGAGAAATTGAGACCCTAGTGCTTTGTTGGTGGGAATGTAAAATGGCGCAGCCACTGTGGAAAACGGTATGGCAGTTCCTGAAATATTTAACACAGAATTACCATGTGATCCAGCAATTCCACTTCAGGGTATATACTCAAAAAAACTGAAAGCAGAGTTTCAAAGAGATATTTGTACACCCACGTTCATAGCAGCATAATTCACAACAGCCAAAAGGTAGAAGCAACCCAAGTGTCCATCAGCAGATGAATGGATGAACAAAATGTGGTATATCCATTCAGTGAAATAGTATTCAGCCATAAAAAGGAAGGCAATTTTCAAACAGGCTACAACATGAATGAATTTTAAGGACATTATGCCAAGTGAGGTCCCCGGTGGTCCAGTGATTAGGACTCCGTGCTCTCACTGCCGAGGGCGCAGGTTCAATCCCTGGCCAGGGAGCTAAGAGCCCACAAGCCATGCGGTGGAGTGCCCCCCACCCAAAAAGAAGGACATTACGCCAAGTGAAATAAGCCAGTCACAAAAAGATAAACACTGTGTGATTCCACTTCTAGGAGTTCCCTACAGTCTTCAGATTCATAGAGACAGAAACTAGAATGGTGGCCGACACGGGGCTCTAGGGGAGGAGAGAATGAGGCGCTGTTTAATGGGGGCAGAGTTTCAGTTCTGCAAGATGAAGAAAGTTCTGGAGATTGGTTGCACAACAATGTAAATGGACTTAATGCCACTGAGCACTTAAAAATGGTTAAAATAGTAAATTTTATGTTATGTGTATTTCTACCACAATTGGAAAAAATTACATGTATGTATTCTTTTTTTTAAAAGGCAGGAAATTCTAGCATGCTACAACATGGATTGGATGAACCTTGCAGACATTATGGTAACTTAAACAGTCACTCACAAAAAGACAACCACTGTATGATTCCACTTCTATGAAGGTGCTAGAGTAGTCAAATTCATAGAGACAGAAAGTAGAATGGTAGTTGTCAGGGGCTGGAAGGAGGAGAAAACAGGGTTATTGTTTGATGGGTGCAGAGTTTGAGTTTGGGAAGATGATAAAGGTCTGGAGATGGATGATGGTGATGCTTGCACAACAATGTGAACATAATGCCATCGAACTGTACACTTTAAAATGATTAAAATGGCCACTTTTATATTTTACCAAATTTAAAAAATAAAAATAAACAAAGCTCAAATGAATAGTACTGAAGACTGTAAATTAAATTGTATACAGTGTTGCATTAATACTAAGTGTCCTGTGTTAGTTGTAGCGTGGTTACGTAAGAGAACAGCCTTGTTTAGAGGAGGCCGATGCTGATATATTTAGGTGTGAAGTCTCCCGATGACCGCATACCTCAAATGCTTTAACCACAAAGACGTGATGTGTGTGTGAGTATCTAGATGTCCACATGTATGGAGAGAAAGTGATAAAACAACCATGACAAAATATCAACACCTAGTCCATCTGTTAAATTTTTATTATTTTCCTCTTTAAAAAAGTTTTATCAATTAGCTTTTAGAAAAATGGTAAACATTTTTAAAAATCTGATGGTGGGGGGAGATAGTGCTTAGCATGAAAATCGAGTTGCAAAATCACACATATACTATGATCATAATTACGTAAAAATTGTGTATGCATATGGACAACGTATGAAAGTGAAAATAAGAGTTTTATGTGATGAGGTAGAGTGAGTATAGGTAGAGTTTCTCTCTCCTTGCGATTTCTGTTTATTTCTGTTCGTTCTAGTAATTAAAAAGTAGACCGCATTTACCTCTCCACCCAGAGGGTTTCTTCTGGCGGTGCCTGCTGTTGCAGATGTCCTGGATGTTCTGGACCACACTTGAACTCAGCCCGTGCTCCCTCATGATGGCCAGCACCTTTCTGTCCATCAGGTTATGGGACCGGAAGCAGTTGGCATAACCACAATTCCCTCGGGTAAAGTGTTCACAGACGTGGAGCCTTTCACACGGTGGCCGCTGGTTACAAGTCTGTTTTCCACCCTCTCCCTTATAATTTTTGCATATCTACAGAAGGAAGAAACAATAGCCGGAGATAAAACATGTTTCTCTATGTGCCACACGTTAAGGAAAGTTTATATACAAATATCGGCTGTAATGACCTATATGGGAACAGAATCTAAAAAAGAGTGGATATATGTATATATATAACTGATTCACTTTGCTGTTACAGCAGAAACGAACACAACAGTGTAAATCAACTATACTCTGATAAAAATTAATTAATTTAATAAATAAATAATAAAACGCAGCTTTTCTTACTTCCTGATAAGAAAAAAAATCAGAAGCAAGCAGAGATATATCAAAGGAAAAAAATGCATGTGTATTCCACAATCTTTGATGAGTTCTATTCAATCGATGACTTATTTGGGGCAGAAGAGGCCTACAAACTAAGTAAAAGAAACGTGAATTTGATTAACCTCCTTTGGAAGAATCAACATAAGACGGCTAGCTACAGATAGAACCAAACAGGACCCAAAGGGAGCCCTACATTATAAAGGAACTCCAAAGAGGAAGGCCTGTCTTTGGATATCAATTCATTGTTCTATTAAAAGGACATGTGGAGGGACTTCCATGGCAGTCCAGTGTTTAAGACTCCACGCGGTTCAGTCCCTGGTTGGGAAACTAAGATCCTGCAGGCCATGCAGTGCAGCCAAAAAAAAGGACATGTGGGGACTTCCCCGGTGGTGCAGTGGTTAAGACTCCGTGCTCCCAATGCAGGCGGCCCAGGTTCAATCCCTGGTCAGGGAACTAGATCCCGCATGCATGCCACAACTAAGAGTTAGCATGCCACAACTAGGGAGCCAGTGTGCCACAACTAGGGAGCCAGTGTGCCGCAACTAAGGAGCCTGCGAGCCGCAACTGAGGAGCCCACGTGCTGCAACTAAGGTGCTGGCGAGCTGCAACTAAGGAGCCCGCCTGCTGCAACTAAGACCCAGTGCAACCAAACTAATTAATTAATTAATTAATTTTTCAGAAGAGGACATGTGGGTCTTACCTACAACTGCTGGGAGTCTAGAATCTAGTCTCAGCTAGGCAGAATGTCAGTTTCTCAAAAGATCAACTGAAGCAGATAATTTGTATATTCCTATGTAAATAGGTATATCTACATATCTAGCTCTACAGAGATGTAGTTCTTACTGAAAGGAGAGCAGAAGAAACACTGTCACTGAGGCCAGACCAGATGATACAGGACTAGAAGATGCTGGTTGAAGTCTGCAGCCCTGGAAGCAGCTACATGTGACCTCACATCTGAATTACTTACTGGCTCCCAGACTCGCTTTCCTATGATGTAAAGAAGGAAAATATTTGCTCTCCTCACCTAACCAAGTTGTCAAGCAGATTAAATAATAAAATACGTAAATGTGTTGTGCAAAATATGAAATGTGATGCAAATGTTTGAATCATTACATGAAGAAGCTTAAAGATAAAAGCATTTATAAGTTGTTTCAATGGTCTCTGAGCAAACCAGGTCAACATGGGCCACTATGATGTATCCAAGTGGCAAAGACATGGATTCAGACTCTAACAACCATGATTTAAGCCATATAAACAACTTCTAGGGCTTCCCTCGTGGCGCAGTGGTTGAGAATCTGCCTGCCAATGCAGGGGACACGGGTTCAAGCCCTGGTCTGGGAAGATCCCACGTGCCGCGGAGCAGCTGGGCCCGTGAGCCACAATTGCTGAGCCTGCGCGTCTGGAGCCTGTGCTCCGCAACAAGAGAGGCCGCGATAGTGAGAGGCCTGCGCACCGCGATGAAGAGTGGCCCCCACTTGCCGCAGCTAGAGAAAGCCCTCGCACAGAAACGAAGACCCAACACAGCCATAAATAAATAAATAAATTAATTAAAAAAAAAAAAAAGAAAAGAAATACAACTCCTTGGGCCCTTCCCCATATCTACAGAGTCAGAGTGGCCAGAGGCCCAGCAGTCTGGGTTTGACAAACCCTCCAGGTGATTCTGACACACATTTAAAGCTTGAGAACCAGTGTTCTAGAGGCTTGAATGAAACAAGAATAATTAGCAACTTCACAAATGATACTTTGGTTAACATTCCTAGTTCTATGCTGATGTTTAAGTAAGAATGCTCCTGCCAGAACAAATGAAATCATTTCTTCCTTTTAATAAATACATCTCAGTTACACAAGTTTCTATACAAGGAAGTCAGATTTGCCTGATGCTTTTATGTTCTCACAGGTCAAGGCAAAGTGGAAGAGTGTGAACATTTTAAGCTTTTGAGGGCAGCCAGTGTGTCTGGTCCACTGCTGCCTTCAGAAGCCCGCCCTTGTAGGAACTCCTGAGTGTTAGTTGAATGAATGCAAAACAAACAATAAGTAAAGTGAGACGCAGAAGGATGAAATGTCCAAGACCACAGAGGTGGTTAGTGGCAGAGTCAAGACTCTGAGAGACATGGAAGGACCATCCTTGACCAACGATCCTTGGAACTAGCTGAACTCTGGCTGACGCCCTCCTGCTAAAACCTTGAAAATATTCTGCCCTACTCACCCAAGTTAAAACACTCCTTGAGAGACTACTCTTGCCCCAAATTGTCAAATAGAGACTTATGTTATTGATGCTCTGGTCGATTTTCCACTACAGGAACCAGCGCCTCAGACCTCTGGTTCAGGAAGCAGTGCAGTCTGCTAGTCTGTGATCCTACCCCTGACAAGTGGTAAATGGCAATTAAGTTATTGGCTAAAAATAAACTTCAAGCACAAGCCTTCCCACCCCACCCACTAAGCATGGGTACTGAATTCTTAAAAGGAAAAGGGAACCTCAGATGACACTTCAGACTCTCTGTGTGATAAAGGATGACAACAGCATTTTCCTACGAGGACCCTCCCAGCGCTTTTGTCAATGGGATCCATCACAACAGCACCTTCTAGTAGGTTCTTCCCTAGAGAAAGGAAGAGCCGTCACTCCCCTTATTCTCCAGGGACGTGATATAGAAAGTCCTTGGTGATTTTGGAGAACAGAAGCAGACAGCAGACCTGACGAGGGACCTTTCCAAACTTCCAAGTTTAACACTAGACTAAGGTTGGACCCCAGGGACACTCCTCTCAAGGGTCATAACAAGACTTCACCTGTCGTCATCCCTTCACATGAAAGGAAAAGGAGGGGGTGGCTCTGTTAGTCAATGGGACCTTTAACGAGTTGGTGTGTAAGGCGTTTCCCCATGCTGGTAGCCAGGAGGGACTGAGCTGGCACACAGGCCAAGGGCCATAGGGAGCCCAAGACAAGACCTCTAAACCTAGGCTCCTGGAAACGGGGAGAGAGAGAGAGAGAGAGAGAGAGAGATAGAGAGAAAAATCCAAGCACCTAAATGAAAGAATGCCTGGGGAAACGGCACATATAGTCCTCCTCCACTCTCCGTCTCTGAAGACATTTTTACAGACTGCCTTGCATTCCTATCTCTCTTGAGCTCAGTGATCAACTCAAAATCACCCCTCATGTCCTAAGTTTTCTAAGTCCTCAGGGAAGCACACTGAGCTTAGAGTCAAAAGATGTTTAACCCCCCAGATATCCCTAATAGCTATCTTGTCATATATAAAAGCACATCTGAATTTCAACCTTGGTTATCTTTTAAAAATATATATATATATATATTTATTTACTTATCTATTTTTGGCTGCGTCAGGTCTTAGTTGCGGCATGCGGGCTTCTCTCTAGTTGTGGCGTGCGTGGGCTCAGTTGCCCCGCAGCATGTGGGATCTTAGTTCCCCGACCAGGGATCAAACCTGAGTCCCCTGCGTTGGAAGGCGGATTCTTAACCACTGGACCACCAGGGAAGTCCCTACCTTTACTTATCTTAATCTCGGTCCCTTCCACGCATTCCACTTGAGTCTTCCATTATGTTTCTTTGCCTCTCTTTCAGTGTGAGGCTAACTTCTCTACACAAGGGTTTTTCTCAGGTCAGATACCATTCTTTAAAAAGCATCCTCTGATTTTCAAGTCAATAGTCCTGTGTGGATGAGACTGTTAATTATCTGCCATTGTCCTTACCTTTCTTCTAATAATAGAAGCTTCCAAGTTTTAGCTGGACAGCTAGCTACCCAGTCAGAAACTACATTTCCCAGCCTCCCTTCTACCTAAGTGTGATCATGTGGTAAGTTCTGGCGAATGAGATGGAACAGATGCGCTTTTTACAATGTCCAAGTCGCATCTTTTAAAAAAGAAAGCTGCTTGCCTTTCACTTACTCCCTCTCTACATTCCTGTTGGTTAGAAAATGATGACAGTGAGAAGAGTCTCCTTGTACCTGGAGGAGGAAGCCACATGTTAAAAGAGAACAGAGATTATCTACTGGTCCAATAATAGAATGGATATTTTATATATAAGATAATAAGGCTGACCTACTGGCCTGAGTCCCTGCATGACATCGTGGAATCCAGCTGCCTGACCATCGGATACCTAGCTGCCTACATCTGGGCAAGACCAAAAGTCAGTGAACTATTTCTGTAAAGGATCAAATGGTAAATAGTTTAGGCTTTGCAGGCCATTCAGTCTCTGTTGCAAATACTCAACTCACTCTTGTATGAGAAAGCGGCAATAGACAATATATAAATGAATGGGGGTGGCTGTGTTCCAGTTAAACTTCAAAAACAGGTGGCAGGTGGGATTTGGCCCATGGACCATGGTTTAATGACCCCCGATCCAGACTGTCAAGTGATAGAGAAACAAAGTAATATTTTATTTGAATCACTGCACTTTGAGGTCTCTTTGTTCCAATAACTTAGCCTCAGCCAATACACCCTGTCATCTTCCAAAACCTTGCCTCAAAGCCCACCTCTTCCAGGAGGTCACTCGGATGTAAGGCATCACTTAGTCCTACTGCTATTTCTTCAGATCACACTGGCTCGCACAGGGTTCCCTAGCAGCCTAGCAGAGGAAGCATTCCAGACTCAAATTCTTGGAAAACTTCAAATAGGAAGGAAATTGTTGGAATCTCTCAGATAACTCAGCAACAATCACCTGTTGACCGCCACCTGCAGGCCCTGGTGCTCAGTTTTCTCTGCTCCAATTCCAACACACCCACGATGCCACGCTGCCAACAGCACTCTCCCTGCTTTTCAAACTAAGGAATTAGAACTTACCTCTGGCATAAAAAAAGGGTCATTTTGGAGAAGGAGCACTGCTAACTCCTCTTTGTTCAGTCCAGAGAGTGCATGATTTTTCAGGACCTTGAAGTTATCTTCTGAGAGAATCTCGTGAGAATATTTGCATAAATTCCTGGAAATAAATGACAATGGTCAGTGTTTCCACTTCACAGAAAGTAAAGAAAAAGCAATCATCCAGGGAACTTTCAATGAAAATCAATGCCCATATCCTTTGGTAACTAATACAGGTTGGTCCTGCTTCAAGAGTACACTTTAAAAATATAAATTGATGAAACACCTAGATGGGAAAAGGGAATATGAGGATTTTTTTCACAAATTATACACTTGTATACTTTATTTATTTATGTATTTATTTTTGGCTGCGTTGGGTCTTCATTGCTGCCCGCAGGCTCTCTCTAGTAGCGGCGAGCAGGGGCTACTCTTCGTTGCGGTACGCAGGCTTCTCATTGCAGTGGCTTCTCTTGTTGCTGAGCACGGGCTCTAGGCGCACAGGTTTCAATAGTTGTGGTGCGTGGGCTTCAGTGGCTGTGGCGCGCGGGCTCTACAGCGCAGGCTCAGTAGTTGTGGCACATGGGCTTAGTTGCTCCGCGGCATGTGGGATCTTCCCCAGCCAGGGCTTGAACCTGTGTCCCCTGCATTGGCAGGTGGATTCCCAACCACTGCACCACCAGAGAAGCCCCGCACATGTATACTTTAAATTATTGCAATACTTCTTCAAACAATGTCTCCTCTAGTATACATTAATAATGTAGGACAAGGAAAAAATGGCGAAGAAACTGATACAAATTTAGTGGAAATGACTGCCCATTGAGTGACAAAGAATAATTAGGATAACATATCTATGGATTGACAATAAAATCAATGAGAAAAGAGAATTCCACTGATCAAACTAAATTAGATGAAATTGTTCCTTGCTTTCTCTCTTCTATGCCTTACATACCAATGTATACCTATATGATTTGTGACTGCAAAAGAATGGAACAAGCTCATAATTGTATATTTCAAACAACTCTACAGAGAAAGAGATAAAAATCCTCTTCACTTTAAGACTGATGATTTAGGTCTGATAGTACTTTCTATGATGATGGAATTGTTCTATAATCTGACCTTCCTAAAATGTAAGCCATACATGACTAATGAACACTTGAAATATAGGTACTAAGACTTAAGAAACTAAATGTTCTATTTTACTTTACTTTAATTAATTTAAATTTGAATAGCCACACATGACTAGTGGCTACCATACTGCAGGGCAGAGATTTAAGTCTTTGCTGTTCAAAATGTGGCGGGAGAACCAGCAGCTTCCCCATTATCTGGGAGCTTGTCACAAATTTAGAATGTCAGGCCCCACCCAAGTTCTACTGAATCAAAATCCGCCTTTCAACAAGATCCCCAAATGATTTAATCACACTGAAGTCCCACAAGCACTGACTTAGACCATTGAGAAACCCAGACAGTACTGATGTTTTCATTAGACAAACATAATGTGACAGTTATCAATGTTGAGCTAACAAACTCGTTCTACCTCTTCACTTACATGCGCTCCCTATAGTATCGCCAACATCCTCAGATTTATGGTTTTAACAGTTGCTAATACGATGGGAACTTAATATTTTCTGGTTTGCTCAACCATTATCAAATTGTCAGGAGGTTAGGTAATGGCCAGATTTTCACTACATTACAACCTTTGTACAAACAACCTTTCTTCTTTTACATTATTTCTTCAGGTCTATTTCTTTGAGAGTATTGCCTCAAAGGACACAATCAGTTTCCCTGCAGCTTCTGTTTCATTTTGATCTCCTGCTCTCCAGAAAACATACCAGCAATCTGAGAGCTTGTCTATTTCCCCGCCAGCACATTAACATAGAGTTTTATCACTTTTGCTCCTTCAGTAAGTAGGAAATAGACTTATGGGGGACTTCCCTGGTGGTCAAGCAGTTAAGACTCTGTGCTCCCAATGCAGGGGGCCCAGGTTCGATCCCTGGTCAGGGAACTAGATCCCGCACACCACATGGTGCAGTCAAAAAAAAAAAAAGAAAAGGAATAGACATGCTTTTAATTTGCACTTTAATTATTAGCAAGACTGAAATATTCCCAAATGTAGGCTTGATGCTTGCATTTCCTCTTACTTATAGTATTTGTTCATATCTTTTAACTGTTTATCTAGTGAAAAATGGGTACTAACCTACAGATTTATAACTGTTCTTTATATTTTTTAATACTAATCTTTACCAGCCTTGTGTATTTCAAATAGTTTTGCATTTTTCCCTTTTGATCAAGAACTTATTAAGGTTGTTGTGCAACAATCTGATTGCTGTTCTATACAATCAGATCCTTCCAATTCGCCATTCGTAATTTAGCCCACTGTTTTAATACTTGAGAAATGAATTCCTCCACCACAGCTGGATAACTATACCATTTTGTTTCACCTTTAAAAGAGATATTTTCAACTTTAATTCTTTAAAATATCTGGAGCTTATTTTGACAACCAGCATCAGAGGAGGACAGAAGTGCTTTATATCAACTTTTCTCAATAACATCTATTAAATTGGACTCCTTTCTTACTATTTTGTTATAGAGGACTATTGTTTGTTAACTTTTTAGCAAATTTAGAACTATTGGAATCCTTATTACGTTTTTATCAATCTACTGTTCTACCTTGAATCCAATACCATACAACTGAAATGTCCTTTGCACTGTATTTTAAATATTAACAGAATAATTTATCCTATTATTGGCTTATTCCTTTTCAAAAATCTCTTTAGTGTGCTTAACTATTATTTCCTCTATAGAAATTTTATTCTGGCTTTGTCACTTTCCACAAAAGATCATATTGAGAATCTAATTTGTGTTAACGCCATACATTAGATTGGATATTACGTCATCTTAACTACATTAAATCTTCTGATTCTGGAACAGAAAATATCTCTTCATTTATTCAAGTCTTATTCTATTTTTCTTACTGAGGATTAAAATCTTTCTTTTAATAGTTCTCTCACTTCCCAAATATTAAACATGAATCAGTTGCCACTATGATGTTTTAGTTGTTTGTCACTAGTAAACAGAAATGCGAATGACTGCAAAATTATCTTACTGAAATTGACAATGATTTTTTAAACGTAAACATCTACATAAAAGTTATTCTCTAAGAATTAATCTTTAAAAGCCACTATTCAAATAGTGACTTTTAATAGTCCCACACTATTCACGCTGTCTGCGTGTAAGGCATTTCTGAAGCACTCTAGAATTGCCTTCTTTTTTTTTTTAAATAAATTTTATTTATTTGTGTATATATGTATGTATGTATTGGCTGCGTCGGTTCTTCCTTGCTGCGCGCGGGCTTTCTCTAGTTGTGGCGAGCGGGGGCTACTCTTCGTTGTGGTGCGCAGGCTTCTCATTGTGGTGGCTTCTTTTGCTGCGGAGCACGCGCTCTAGGCACGCAGGCTTCAGTAGTTGTGGCGCGCGGGCTCAGTAGTTGTGGCTCATGGGCTCTAGAGCACAGGCTCAGTAGTTGTGGCGCACGGGCTTAGTTGCTCCGCGGCATGTGGGAATCTTCCCGGACCAGGGCTCGAACCCGTGTCTCCTGCATTGGCAGGCGGATTCTTAACCACTGCGCCATCAGGGACGCCCTAGAATTGCCTTCTTATCTAGCCGTGGAACCTCATGAGAAAAATCAGAATCAACAACCACGGCAGCCACTGCCCAAGCCCTTAAAACCCAGCCAGCCCTCCCACGCACCCTGCTTCATGCACAATTCAAGGGCAGCTGGTCAGGCTCTGGCGACAGCCTGTATCTTAGCCGTTTTCTCAGGCGTGCTCTCTCCTGGCTTTCTCTACCAGGAGTTCAGGCTTCTAGTGTGTGTCTGGCACTCCTTGATAAAGCTGACCTCAGCTCTCCGCTTGCTCCTGGGGTCTGTCCTTTCAGATAACTGCTGCTGACCTCAGCCACCACGACCCAGAGCCCTCCGCGGCTGGGCTGGGACGCCCACCTTATCACTCCTCCAACCACCACGGGAGGGGCGATCTGTGAAGAGACTCTACAGCAGGAAGGGGACCAGCCTCCAGCCCAAAGCAGGAAATCCCTCCATTAGAGCTTTACCAGATACGTGCGAGCTTCATTACCTCACAAGGCATCTCACTCCACCGGGTACTGCTGTTAACGATCCTCTTGATATGGAACAGAAAATGACCTTGTTGAAACACCCTGCTGCTAGGCAGGTTCTACCCTCTGGCTCGGAGATATCTGACAACTGGGAGGAATTAAGAACCTTTCTTCCCTTTGAGCTCCAGTCCAGACATTGTGATCACAGAGCCAAGACTATGGTACCTCTCCTGTGGCCAGATTAGGGTCACAGATGAGGACCCAGTCCCTCTCCAGGTCCCAGCATGATACAGCATTGGTCATATCTGTCCTCTGCCTGCTCTGTCCTAGCCAAGGAGCAGTGGGGCACTTCCAAGGTCCTGGAAGTCAACATTTCCTCTAAATAACTAAAGGCAGCCAGACAAGTCCAATAAGAACCCCTCTGCCTGGAGCCCTGAGTGTCCAGGCTTTGCCAAGCTCACCCAAGACACTCATGCCTGTAGGAAGAGCCCGCCCAGCACACGCTGCGCTGGCTGGGTCCTTGACGTTGCCGGTCTGAGGGCCCAGATCGCTTTTCATTTCTCATCTCCATCCTCAGGCAAACAATAAATGACAGAAACTGTTGCTTAGGGACTTCCCCGGTGGTTCAAGGGTTAAGACTCCATGCTTCCACTGCAAGGGCGCGGGTTTGATCCCTGATTGGGGAACTAAGATCCTGCATGCCACATGGCGAGGCCAAAAAAAAAAAAAAAGAAACTGTTTCCTATGGTTGGCATTGCGGAGACAAGTTTGGCAGCAGCACTCATCATGGTCAGGGCTTGATGGAGATCATGTTCAGGTTTAAGATGCAGAAGCTTCCTTCTCACTTTC
The DNA here is from genome assembly GCF_949987535.1 of Balaenoptera acutorostrata. Taxonomy (NCBI): domain Eukaryota; kingdom Metazoa; phylum Chordata; class Mammalia; order Artiodactyla; family Balaenopteridae; genus Balaenoptera; species Balaenoptera acutorostrata. The sequence continues at coordinate 15,421,448 of NC_080070.1, read as the reverse complement.
TTCTGATCACTCTGTCCCAGCTCCAGGTTCCTAGTATTCGTTAGGAGGATTTAGCCAGGAAATAGTGTGAAAGTCTCCCAAGGCCTCTTGGGGGTTCTCAAAGCCAGTGGTTCTCAAAGTGAGGTCCCCTGATCAGCATCACCTAGGAGGTTGTCAGAAATGCAAATTCTCAGGCCCCATCCCAGACCTGCTGGGTGAGTCTCAACCTTCTAGCTCACATCAGAATCATCTAGAGGGTTTGTTAGAACCCAGATTGCTGGGGCCCACCCCCAGAGTTTCTGATCAGTAGGTCCGGGGTGAGGGCTGAGAATCTGCATTTCTGACAAGCTCCCAGGTGATGCCACCGCTGCCGGTCCGATGAGCACACTTGGAGCAAGGATGCTGAAGGCTACCTTCTCCAGCAAAGAATAATGGGCTGGGCACAAGGCTGATTCACAGCCACAGGGACTCCCCGCCTCCCGGCACAGAAAAGAGCTTGCCCACAAACCACTATGAACCGCCCAGGGGAAAACAAGTGTTTGCAGAATGCTGCCTGCACTTGGAGCAGATAAACTTCAAACAGCATGAGCTGGGATAAGAGGTGATAACTTTTTAAAAAAAGAGCGAAGGGGCTTCCCTGGTGGCGCAGTGGTTGAGAATCTGCCTGCCAGTGCAGGGGACGCGGGTTCGAGCCCTGGTCTGGGAGGATCCCACATGCCGCGGAGCGACTGAGCCCGTGAGCCACAATTGCTGAGCCTGCGCGTCTGGAGCCTGTGCTCCGCAACAAGAGAGGCCGCGATAGTGAGAGGTCCGCGCACCGCGATGAAGAGTGGCCCCCACTTGCCGCAACTGGAGAAAGCCCTCGCAGAGAAACGAAGACCCAACACAGCCATAAATAAATAAATAAATTAAAAAAAAAAAAATTAAAAAAAGAGCGAAGATGGCCTTGGAAGAGGCAGGAATGTCTCTCAGGAATCTCAAGCCAAAAAGCCTAAAAACAAATGACCTTTTCACTCTTCTCTTCCAGTCACAGAACAAAATGTTACTTCAACCCTGGCAATAAACGCTTCCCCAACCACAGATGAAGTCTAGCCTGCAGAGTGGGTCTCATCCCTGGTTACACATAATAATCAACCGGGGAGTGCTTAGAAATACCTAAGCCTGGGCCACACCCTCAGAGACTGATTTAATTTGACAGGACGTGAGACCCCAGATGATTCCAATGTGCAGTCCAGGCTGGGATTGCTGGCTGGGCCTGTCAGATGAAATTCTAAGCTAGGTTCCTGCACTAGATACTCACACATGTGAACTCTAGCACTTCACAGGTCAGCAAACATAGGGCCAACCCTGGGCTCCACAATCAGACCAACGGTAAAAAGATAACCTTAAGGAGAGTCTTGTTTCTTGACAGTCATTTGTATCAAAATACCCCTTCTCTTCTCCTACTCACCTGCTCTGTTCCCCAACACCTCATGTGGGAGGGTGGACACAATCAAAGAGCTAGTCAGTTTGTATAGAAAACAGGAAATAGCTCATCATGATTCAAGCCAGGCAAAAAAGGAACCAGGATGTGTGAAAGATAAAATCTAGAGAACATTCATCTAAAGAATAAAACGTCACCCATCAAAACCAACCCTGCAAAGTATTAGTCATGAGACTCCTATCCTCTATATGTTTGTACTTCTGACGTTCCAGATTAAATTGCCAGTTACTAGAGGCAGGGATGGTTCACTGAATCTGGAACCCCTAGTCAGATGCGGGAGAACCAGAGGAGACCAGCAGAGAGCACAGGAACAGGGTAAGGAACAATGTCAGGGAAGAGAAAGGGTGGAGCCGAAGAAATCGACCTGCTTTAACCACAACTGTATTACCCAGAACACATTACGCGCAAAGAAGAGGACGCCCCCTGACTGCTGACTGTGATTAGCCCCAGGTGCAGATGGCCGAGGGTCCCGGCCAGGCGAGGAGAATGCAGCTGGTAGGCTGCAAGACTCTGGGCTGCAAGGGGCAACAAGAGGGGACCAGGCCCGCTGAGGATGGGAGAGGTGGCGGGCCGAGGAACTGATTGTAACCTATAACTGTACCAAGAGTAAGGCAAACAATGCAGGTGCCTCAATATTGTAGACAATCTCCCCAGTTTGACTTATTTCTCTGGTCCTTTTAATCAGTGGTTCTCAAACTCTGCTGCCCATTAGAACTACCCGGGGACTTTTTAAAAACCCTGATGCCCAAGTCATACCCTATACCAATTAAATCAGAATGTCCAGGGGTAGGAGTTGGGCATCAGTATTTTTAAAAGATTCCTCAAGTGATTCCAGTGTGCAGCAAAAGTTTGGGACCATGGCCCTAAGTCCACATCAGGACTGAGAAAAAGCACAGGAAGTGAAGAGAGTGAAGGGCAGGAGATGCCTCAGGGCATGCGGGATCTTAGTTCCCCAACTAGGGATCGAACCCCTGCCTCCTGTATTGGAAGCATGGAGTCCTAACCACTGGACCGCCAGGGAATTCCCACCAAAATCTTGATTAGAGACAGTAGGTCACACAAGGCTCCTCTCCTTGAACACGCCTCTTCTCCCTCTGCCACACTTCCCAACATAAATCCCTTTGGAAGTTAAGAAGAATATTAAAGAAGACTAGGGAGAAAGATGAATTAACTGGTTAATGGTGTTTGAGGATTCTTTCAGTGAGAAAGGGGCAGAAGCTTCTAGAATAGCCTACTTTTGGTGACACAATAAATATTTGTTGACGTAGTGGGTAGAATGTCTGAGGTTTCCTGTATGTCTTGTGGTTCTATCATATAAGAGTAAGAGACATGTCACCCTAACCTTGGAGGAATGCAACAGTTTTTTCATCATTTGCTCACTCAGCACTAAAGAATGCATTTCTCTTTGACTCCCTCAAACTCTAAAGCCACATAAAACTTGCATTTGCAATCTGCCAGGAAGTGCATCTGCAGATACTGTTTCTGAAAGTGTGGTTCCTGAACCCCTGCAAAAGAATCCTTAGGGTGATGGTTAAACACAAATTCCAAGGCCCCCATTTATCCCTTCTGAACCAGAATTTCTGTTGTGTGATTAGGAATCCACATTTTAATAAGCTCTCCCCAAGTGATTCAGATATACATCAAAGCCTGAGAAGTATTGCTCCAAAGCTGGGTACCTACTATACCACAGGGGCAACCCAAAATCGACCCATCAAGGTGTGGGAAAAAAATGTTACAACTCTTTATATTTATTTTGTATCTAAGAAAGTAAAAAATTATTGCCTGGGCTGAAAGAGGTGAAGGATTAGGGAGGATTACTTGGTTAATTTAGAAGGGGCATAAGAGAACCTTTAGGACTGATGAAAATTTTCTGTATCTTGATCATGATGATGGTTACATGGGTATATCCATTTGTTACGACTCTTCAAAGATTCTTCAAACTGTACGCTTTAAATGGGTATATTTTATTGTATGTAAATCATACCTCAAAAGTTGATTTTAAAGTTCTTTTAAAAGGTAACAAATTAATAAATATTTAATGCACAAAGTAAGAGTTATACATCATACGGTTTTTAAATAAATAGATACATAATAGGAGTACATGCTGAAAATGTTCTTTAATGACAGGGGTGAGGAATCAAAATGTTTGGAAACTACTTCCCAGATGACCTCTCTTAACCTGAAGCTATGAATTGGTCTGAAACATTCTTTTTTTTTTTTTTTTCTGGCCACGAGGCACGTGGGATGGAACCCATGCCCCCTGCAGTGGAAGCGTGGAGTCTTAACCACTGGACCGCCAGGGAAGTCGCTGGTCTGAAACATCTTAAAATCTCTTCTTAGTGGGGAAGCATTAAAAGATCATGAATTAGGTCTCCACTTTCTTCTCTCAAACTGAGTCTAACTCTGGTGTCCCAATTTGGTTAAATTGGTTTCTCAACGGACTTGAAATCCTAGGTTCTTCTAGATTCTTTTACTCTTTTTCCACCACCATCTTGGGGCCTTTGTCAATTCCAAAGTAGCCTGTAGGTAAAGATCACAGACACCAGTTTGGAAATAAATGTGATCAGGAGCAGTAATCAAATCAGAAACTTTTTATGGACGGAAAACAAATCTATACTTATTTTAAATCTTTAATTCTGCCATCTCCACATTATGTAAAAAGTAGAAAATATTTTGTTATCAGATGCTTATTTGTCACTTATTTAAGATTGTTTATCATGATTCACAGTATCACTTATTAAGTTTCTTAGTTTAATTTTTGCAGAAGGCTGCAGAAATTGAAAGTCAAATTTGATCAAATTCAAATAAATATGAAGCAAATCCGAAAGGAGAGCAAAAATTCACAAATGATTCTTATGGGGCACACACCCCTTCGTGCTGTGACGTCACAGAAAGCAGCATGTCTCTAAGGCCATCAGCCTGACAAGGAGACTCCATGGACACAGCACAATCAGGAACAAAGGAGACGCCCAAGAAGACCCCTCCTGGGTAAATACACCCCCTCAAATGACACGCAACATGCAAGAGTAAAAGGCAAGCCTTGAACACATATGCTAAGTGAAAGAAGCCAAACACAATGGGACAAATACTGGATGATTCCATTTAGAGGGTACATCCAGAATAGGCAAATCCATGCAGACAGAAAGAAGACTAGAGGTTGCCAGGGGCTGGGTGGAAGGAATAAAGAGGAGTGCCTGTGGATGGGTGTGGGGCCTCTTCTGGGGATGAGGAAAATGTTCTGGAACAAGACAGTGGTGATGGTTGCACAGAGTCATAAATGTACATATTGCCATTGAACTGTACACTTTATGATAAAAGATTAAATATAGTAAAGGCAATTATAGACAAAAATAGAGTGCTAAGAGGACAGAAAGAGAAAAATGCAAACAGAAGCAACAAGTAAGAATTAGACACCACATAAGACAAACTTGAAAAACAAGCACTGGGAATTCCCTGGCAGTCCAGTGGTTAGGACTCTGCACTTCCGCTGCCAAGGGCCTGGGTTCGATCCCTGGTTGGGGAAATAAGATCCCACAAGCTGCCTGGCACAGCCAAAAATAAATAAATAAATAAAACAAGCATTATGCTGCAGCAATTTTTTTTTTGGATCTGTCTCCTAAAGTAAAGGAAATAAAAGCAAAAATAAACAAATGGGACCTAATTAAACGTAAAAGCTTTTGAACAGCAAAGGAAACCATCAACAAAACGAAAAGACAACCTACTGAATGGGAGAAAATATTTGCAAATGATATGACCAATAAGGGATTAATATCCAACATATATAAACAGCTCATACAACTCAACATCAAAAAACAAAACAAAACAAAACAAAACCCAAACAACTCAATTAAAAAATGGGCAGAACTGAATAGACATTTTTCCAAAGAGGAAATGCAGATGGCCAATAGGCACATGAAAAGATGTTGAACATCGCTAATCATCAGGGAAATGTAAATCAAAACCACAATGAAATACCACCTCACACCTGTCAGAATGGTTTTTAAAAAGAACACAAATAACAAATGTTGGTGTCGAAGTGGAGAAAATGGAACCCTCGTACACTGTTAGTGAGAATGTACATTGGTACAGCCACTGTGGAAAACAGTATGGAGGTCTCTCAAAAAACTAAAAATAAAACTACCACATGATCCAACAATTCCACTACTGGGTATATATCTGACAAAAACAAAAACACTAATTTGAAAAGATACATGCACCCCAATGTTCACAGCAGCATTATTTACAATTGCCAAGATATGGAAGCAACCGAAGTGTCCATCAACAGATAAATGGGTAAAGATGTAGAATATATACAGAATAGAATACTACTCAGCAATAAAAAAGAATGAAATTTTGCCATTTGCAGCAACATAGATGGGCTTGGAGGGCATTATGCTAAGTGAAATAAGTCAGACGGAAAAGACAAATACTCTATTATATCACTTATATGTGGAATCTAAAAAATACAACAAACTAGTGAATATAACAAAAAAGAAGCAAACTCACAGATATAGAGAACAAACCAATGGTTGCCGTTGGTCAAGGGGAGAATATAGAGGTGGGGGAGTAGGAGGTACAAACTATTGGGTTTAAGACAGGCTCAAGGATGTATTGTACAACACAGGGAATACAGCCAATATTTTGTAGTAACTATAAATGGAAAATAACTTTAAAAATTGTATAAAAAAAATTTTTTGGGGGGCTTCCCTGGTGGTGCAGCGGTTGAGAATCCGCCTGCCAGTGCAGGGGACACGGGTTCGAGCCCTGGTCTGGGAAGATCCCACATGCCGCGGAGCAACTAGGCCCGTGAGCCACAATTACTGAGCTTGCGCGTCTGGAGCCTGTGCTCCGCAACAAGAGAGGCCGCGATAGTGAGAGGCCCGCGCACCGCGATGAAGAGTGGCCCCCGCTCGCCACAACTAGAGAAAGCCCTCGCACAGAAACGAAGACCCAACACAGCCAAAAATAAATTAATTAATTAAAAATAAATTTTTTTAACTTTTTAAACAAGCGTCACGACTTAAAAGGGCCAGAGACCGAGAATATATAAAGAATTAAAACCACAGTGGGGCGGGGCTTCCCTGGTGGCGCAGTGGTTGAGAATCTGCCTGCCAATGCAGGGCACACGGGTTCGAGCCCTGGTCTGGGAGGATCCCACATGCCGCGGAGCAACTGGGCCCGTGAGCCACAATTACTGAGCTTGCGCGTCTGGAGCCTGTGCTCCGCAACAAGAGAGGCCGCGGTAGTGAGAGGCCCGCATATCGCGATGAAGAGTGGCCCCCGCTTGCCGTAACTAGAGAAAGCCCTCGCACAGAAACGAAGACCCAACACAGCCATAAACAAATACCTTAAAAAAAAAAACAAAACACAGTGAGGGACTTCCCTGGTGGCCCAGTGCTTAAGACTCTGCGCTTCCACTGCAGGGAGTGCGGGTTCGATCCCTGGTCTGGGAATTAAGATGCCACACGCCTCACAGCGTGGCCAAAATAAATAAATAAATAAAAACACAATGAGGCACAATTTCACATTCCTTATATTGGCACAATTTGTAAAAGGCTGATGACATCAATTGGCAAGGATATGAAACACGGGAATCCTCATATTTTTCTGGTGGGAGTAAAACTTGGTATACAAACCTGGAAAACAATTTGGTATTGTCTCCTAAAGCTTAAGTATGGAAATTCTGGTACTAGATACCTAGGTAACTTTTGCACGTTTACACAAGGAAAGATATACCAAAATATTACAGTTTGTAATAGCAAAAAACTGAAAACAATCTATATTTTAATAACAAGAAAATTGATATATAAATTGCGTACATTTGTGCGAAAGAAAGCTATTGTTTATAAAAGAAAGAACTAGAGCAGTCCCTCTCCTAAAATTTGTGGGGTTTGAGGCATGATAAAATGGAGGCCCATACACCAAATATCTAAACACTTCAAAGTAATTAATCAAGCTAAGAAATGGTTCAATAAAATATGTTCTAATATATATTCTCTCTTCCTATCTTGACAAACATACTTTCATAATGACCTGGAAGGCCAAGTTTGAATTTAGAATGCTCAGACTCCTTTGAGCTCTATGAATAGGATGTAGTAGAATGAAGAAAGAAAGCCGCTGGGACTTCCCTGGTGGTCCAGCAGTTGAGACTCTGTGCTTCCACTGCAGGGGGCACGGGTTCGATACCTGGTCTGGAGCTAAGATCCCACATGCCAGTGCGGTGCAGCCAAAAAGTTAAAGACAGCCCCCACTCCCAACTCCAGCCCCCCTCTTCTCTTCTCCCCCTCAGGCTCTGTCCCACATTGCCAGCACCATCATACAGAGGCAATGAACATGCCAGCCTGTACATCCAAATTCCTTCCACGTGTAGGAAGACCCAGGGAAGAAGCCCACTCAGGCTCTGGAAGTGGGCTTGGGAATTCTAGGGTCCTGGGAACCCAGAGCATAGTCTAGAACAGGGGTAGGGGCCACAGATGAAGGCCACTGGTTCTAGATGAGCACGATTCCTTAACCCCAGACTCCTCAATAAGTGAGTAGGTATACAGTTGGGCTGGAATAGGACCTGTAAAGCAGAGGGCCCAGGGCAGAAGTCCATCTTGCCCAGGTCTCAAGGTGGTACAGAAACAGGGCTTTATATATTAGAGGTGAGTCTCAGAAACATTATGCTGTGCAAACAAGAGCAAAATAAAGCAAGTATTTGCATACCTAGTATTGATGTAATTTATAGGCTTGAAAACAGGCAAAATAATCCTAAATGTTGCTTAGAAATAAACACATGGGGACTTCCCTGGTGGTGCAGTGTTTAAGAATCCACCTGCCAATGCAGGGGACATGGGTTCGATCCCTGGTCCGGGAAGATCCCACATGCCACGGAGCAACTAAGCCCGTGAGCCACAACTACTGAGCCTGCGCTCTACAGCCCGCACACCACAACTACTGAGCCTGCATGCCACAACTACTGAAGCCCATGTGCCTAGAGCCCATGCTCCACAACAAGAGAAGCCACTGCAATGAGAAGCCCGTGCACCGCAACAAAGAGTAGCCCCCGCTCACTGCAGCTAGAGAAAGCCTGCGTGCAGCAACAAAGACCCAATGCAGACAAAAATAAATAAATAAAATTTACAAAATAAAAATAAAAGAAATAAACACATGTGTAGGGATTTCCCTGGTGGTCCAGTGGTTAAGACTCCGTGCTCCCAATGCAGGGGGTCCGGGTTGAATCCCTGGTCAGGGAACTAGATCCTGCATGTCACAATTAAAAGAGCCTGCATGCTTCAACTAAAGAGCCCACATGCCACAACTAAAAGATCCTGCATGCTGCAACTAAATATCCCACATGCCACAACGAAAATCCTGCATACAGCAACAAAGATCCCGTGTGCCGCAACGAAGACCCAGCACAACCAAATAAATAAATAAATAAATGTTTTTAAAAATAAAATTAAAATTAAAAAAGAAATAAACACGTGTAGAAAAATTAAATGTGTGGGGAAACTAAATATCAAATGCAGAACAGTGTTGTGGGATTGTAAATTGGTATGCCCATTATGGAAAACAGTATGGAGTTCCTCAAAAAATTAAAACTAGAACACCATATGATCCAGCAATCCCACTTCTGGGTATATATCCAAAGGAAATGATATCAGTATCTTGAAGAAATATTTGCACTCCCAAGTTCAATGTAGCGTTATTCACAATAGCCAAAATATGGAAATAACCTAAGTGTCCATCCACAGATGAATGGATAAAGAAAATGTGGTTTATATGTATAAGATGAAATATTATTCAACCATGAAAAGAAGGAAATTCTGCCATTTGTGACATGCATGAACCTAAAAGACATCATGCTAAGTGAAATAAGACAGACACAGAAAGATAAAACAAAACAAAAACCTGCATGATCTCACTTATACATGGAATCTAAGAAAGTCAAACACGTAGAAAAGGAGAATACAATGGTAGTTGCCAGAGATTTGGGTGGGGGAGGAGGGATGTTGGTCAAAGGGTACAAACTTTCAGTTACAAGATGAATAAGTTCTGGAGATCTAAGGTACAGCATGGTGACCACGGTTGATAATAAATATTGTATACTTGAAGTTTGCTAAGAGCATTGATATTAAGTGTTCTAACCATCAGGGACTTCCCTGGTGGTGCAGTAGTTAAGAATCCACCTGCCAATGCAGGGGACACGGGTTTGATCCCTGGTCTGGGAAGATCCCACATGCCGCGGAGCAACTAAGCCCATGCACCACAACTACTGAGCCTGCACGCTAGAGCCCATGAGCCACAACTACTGAAGCTTGTGCACCTAGAGCCCGTGCTCCACAACAGGAGAAGCCACCGCAGTGAGAAGCCCGCACACCACAATGAAGAATAGCCCCCGCTCGCCACAACTAGAGAAAGCCCGTGTGCAGCAACAAAGACCCAATGCAGTCAAAAATAAATAAATAAATAAATAAATTTATTTTTTAAAAAAGTATTCTCACCATCAAAAAAATGGGGGTAAATAGATGAGGTGATAAATAGGTTAATCAGCTTGACTGAGGGAATCACTTCACAATGTATACATATAACAAACTATCACATTGTACACCTTAAATATATACAATATTTATTAGTCAATCGTACCTAAAGCTGGTATGTTTATCTCTAGTTATCACCTCTAAAATGGGGGAGATGATCAAAGGTGAGAATTCAGGGGGTTTTAACTGTGCAATACTTTATTTCTGAAGCTGATTTGTGGGTACACAGATATTCACTGTATGCTTTATACATTCTCGTAAGACTTAAATATCACCTAATAAAAACTTTAATGAGAAAATTCTTTTAAAATTAAAAAATAAGATACCATTGTATACCCTTCAGATTGGCATAAATCAAAAAAATCTGATAATACTAAGTGCTAGTTGGCTATAAAATGGGGAAACTGAGACATCAAACATGAAATTGTAAATTGGTACAACCACTTATACTACACTGATTTGTCAGAATCCTGAAAAGTTGAAGCTGTGCAAGAACTGAAACCAGCAATTCCATTTCCTAATGATCTACCTTGGAGAAGCTCTTGCCATGAGACCAAGAGAATGTATAGTCTTGGCAGCATGCTTTTTTGTAGCAAAAAAATTAGAAATATTCTAAATGCCCATTATTGCAGGAATAGGTGCTGAACTGTGGTATAAATCATATGGTGAAATACTATTGAACTGTGGTATAAATCATATGATGAAATACTATATGGCTGTTAAGATGAATAAACTAGATCCTTATAACAACATGAATAGATCTTCAAAACATAACATTGGGTAAAAATTCTAAAACACATGAAACAATACTACATTTTGTATATGAATACAAATATATATGAGAGGAAATTTTTAAATCATGGAAGGGCAGGACACACCCCAAAATCATGATTAAAGTTGCTTTCTGGGGAAAGAGGGAAATGAGACTAGGGAAGAGAAAAAAAACAATAACCTTAGGCCTGTTATGGTATTTATTTTATTTTAAAATAAAAAAAGCAAAAATAGAAATATAAATATTTATTCTGGGAGGTGAATTATAAGCTTATTATACTATATATTCTTTCATATAGTATAGCTTTCGTTATATACTCAGAATATATATACTCTGATGCTTGTTGTACTACTCTTTGCATTTTTTTGGTTGGTTTTTTTTTTTCAATTTATGAAATTGTCAATTAGTTTTCTTCCTGTCTACCCATCCCCATCCAAAGTTTCAGTTATGCAAATGGGAAAGGCATACAAACAGGAAAGAGCCCAGAGGAAACACCCACATTAGCAGAAACCACAAAGCTAGTTGAAGACAGACAGCCTGCTTTAAACAGTTAAACAGAAATCATGCTTGCAAAACAATATCTTGACCTTGAATTAATGAAAGATCACACTTCATACAGCTACTTGACGACACCAGTAGCTAAGTTAAGAAGTTATGCAGATCTGGGTTCAACACTAACTTTGCCAGCTATCTGCTATGTGACCTTCAGTAAAATTCTAAACAGCTCTAGGCCTGAGTTACATTAAGATGGGACTTAGGGACTTCCCAGGTGGTCCAGTGGTAAAGAATCTGCCTTCCAATGCAGGGGACATGGGTTAGATCTCTGGTCAGGGAACTAAGATCCCACATGCCGCAGGGCAACTAAGCCCGCGAGCTGCAACTACTGAGCCTGCGCACGCTCTACAGCCCGCACGCCACAACTAGAGAGAAGCCCACGAGCTGCAACGAAGAGCCCATGTGCCGCAATTGAGACCCGATGCAGCCAAATAAATAAATTAAATAAATAAATATTTTTAAAAAAAAGATGAGACTTACAACACCTACCTCAGGAATCATAGTAGAGACGAACTTGGATACCATCTCTAAAGTGCTTATCATAGTACTTGGTAGACAGTTATTTGCTCAACAAATGGTAGTTATTATTTGTGCCAGAACTGGGATTAGAACTCCATGTGTGGGCGTATGTTTCATCAAAGCAAACAGAAATACCCAAAATTAATTATCCAATAGCGAAGCAAGCCCTGTTGTCAACTAAAATGTATAGTTAAAAGCAACATCAGAGAGACTTCCCTGGTGGCACAGTGGTTAAGAATCTGCCTGCCAATGCAGGGGACACGGGTTCGAGCCCTGGTCCGGGAAGATCCCACATGTCAGGGAGCAACTAAGCCCGTGTGCCACAACTACTGAGCCTGCGCTCTAGAGCCCGCGAGCCACAACTACTGAGCCCGTGTGCCACAACTACTGAAGACCGCACGCCTAGAGCCTGAGATCCACAACAAGAAGCCACAGCAATGAGAAGCCCACACACCGCAATGAAGAGTAGCCCCTGCTCGCCGCAACTAGAGAAAGCCCACACACAGCAACGAAGACCCAACACAGCCAAAAATTAAAAACAATTTTTAAATAAAAGCAACATAAGAGAAAAGACCGGAACAGCAGAACTGATAGGAGAAATTCCACCTATAAATAATAGTACTACAAAGGAAAATGTAGAAGTCCAGCAAAAGGCAAGCTATCCTCATGCAGACAGAGAACAGTTACTAAACTGAATGGTAACCTCAGCATGGGTATCAACTGGTCAACAGCGCCCACCAACCTATAATCCACAAAGAAAGCCCTTAGACTCCCACGTGTCAAGTATTAGAAGATGAGGATTTATAAGTTGCTAAGAAAGGGAAAATATTTTAAAACATACTTGGGAAAAAAATATATTTTCTAGGCTTTTAGGCAAAAGAAAAAGAATTCTCCCAAGGGTCCTTATTATGAGGACACAATATACATTAATGGATTAAAAATTTGTAATTCCCAAACTCAAAAGTGATATAAAAAGATTTTAAAAATAAGACTGGACCCATACATTTAAGAAATAAGAATTTATCACTCAACTAAAGAAAAAGAAAAAAGACTTTAATGAATTCTCCAGAGAATCCACCCAAACTTGCATAGACCAAATTATTCCTACAGACCATATTATTCATATAGAACATATTATTCCTCTTCTAAAATATAAAAAAGTGCAGGTTAACTACCCAACTTACGAGCTTAAAATGGTTTTGAGTTGCAAACAACAACAACAAAATAATAACAACAATAATAAAACAAAAAACTAAAGTTTCTAAACCTACTGCATGTAACAAATTAAAACAGTTTCTAAATATATTAAATATATAACATATTGAAACAATTATGAAATATGACTGTGTAGGTTTTTTTCCCTGAAAATGAAAGTCCAAGTATAGGGCAATCAGAGAAATTTGAACACTAACTGGATATTATATGATATTAAAATTATAATCGTAGGGACTTCCCTGGTGGCGCAACGGTTAAGAATCTGCCTGCCAATGCAGGGGACACTGGTTCGAGCCCTGGTCTGGGAAGATCCCACATGCCGCAGAGCAACAAAGCCTGTATGCCCCAACTACTGAGCCTGTGCTCTAGAGCCTGTGAGCCACAACTACTGAGCCCTCGTGCCGCAACTACTGAAGCCCATGAGCCTAGAACCGGTGCTCCGCAACTAGAGACGCCACCACAATGAGAAGCCCACGCACCGCAACAAAGAGTAGCTCCCACTTGCCGCAACTAGAGAAAGCCCGTGCGCAGCAACAAAGACCCAATGCAGCCAAAAATAAATAAATGAATAAATAAATTTATAAAAAGAAAATATAATCGTAAAAAAAAAGTGATCATTGTACTGTGGTTATACTAATAAAATAGAGTCTTTAATCTTTGGAGATACTAAAGTATTTACAAAGCAAATAATCTCTGGCATTTGGTTTAAAATAACACGTTTGAGTTGGGGACAGGGATGGGGAGGGGAGAATAAATGAACCAAGACTGGCCTTACTGTACTTTGAAAACTGTTGAACCGATGAGCACATAGGGTTCATCATTCTCTTTACTTTACTTTAGTGTATGTTGAAAATATTCATAGTAAAAAATTAAAAGATAAGAAGCCTATGTATTTAAAACTAATATCCCAACACTAAATGGCGAAGAATTTTTCACAACAGAAAAGATAACAAAGCCTTCCATCTCCATTGTTATTCGGTAGAGTGCTAGAATGTTCCTTCCTTTTTTCTATTCTCTACCCTCTTTTCCTCCTTCCTGATTTCATCTGCCGACTTAGATGACTCCTTCCATACACATAACTTCCTGAAACTCAGAAATAGACGTTCAGATTGTTGCCTCACGACATAATAAATATTTCTTTTTAATAACAATGGAGCATATTCTTAAAATTTTAGTTTTGCTCTAAACAAATTTTTTTTTAAACTTATCTACCACATCCATCTAAAACATCTGTCTTTTGTATGTTTTATCATACAAGTAGTGCGAGTGAGTAATCTAAAGTTTTTCACTAATAAGCACATGCTGAAAAGTTTGATGACCACCATTTTGGACACTAAGACACCACTTAAAGTTTTTAAGGATGGAGGAAGTGTGACAAGTACTACATCAAGAAAAACAATTTAGCAGAAGTACATACGGATAGGAAAGATGGAGAGAAAGACTATGGTCAGAGAAAATCATTCATTAATTCAACAAGGCATTCATTTAGAAGTGAGATGCGTTAGTAGGAACCAGACAGGGAAGGGATGGGAGAGGTCAATAAAAGAACTTGGTGTTTAAGGTATTATGAAGGAGGAAGAAGAGGTTGAGGGTTGTGGGGGGGGGGGGGGGGTGGGAGTGTCACAGACCCTGCCCTGGGGGAAAGAAGATGAGTTCGACACAGACTGGCAGGATATTCAGGTGCAGTTGCTCCTCAGACACCTGGAGATGAAGAACCTAGAGTCAGTAGGAAGGCCGAGGCAACGGATGTACACAAGGAAGCCATCTTTGTAGATGTGACGACTAAACCCAAGGAAGTGAGGGCTCTCGGGGAGAGACCTGGAACACAGGTACATCAAAAGGCTTAACTGAAACCTTGGGGCACACCTATATTCAGGAAACAGAAAAGGAACAAGTGGGAACACAGAAGCAGCTGCCTGGGAGATAGGGCACACTGTTTCAAAGTGGTCCCAAGGGTAGGCGGTCAACGGTGCAGGCCACCGCGGGGCCCACGGGAAAGGAGCTCTGGAAGAGGACCCATCATTGGTAACCTTGAATAGAACCATTCTGGTCTTGGTGGTGCGGGCTAGAGTCAGATATCAGAAAAGTGATAATGAGGGGAAAGGAGGCGCTTAGAAAGGAAGGCCAAGCAGAGACCCGCAGCTCGCCGCGATGGAGACAGACCCCGGGGTCGAGCCGGCTGGGGGGCTGGGAAGACCGCACAACACCTAGGGGGTAAGGTAGCAGAGAGGGGACGACTCAAGATGCCAGAGAATGGAGGCATTTTCTTTCGTTCCCAAACCTGCCTCCAAATTGTCTAGGCCCTGGCTTGCCCAAAAGTACTTTATCCTTATGGAGGTGGGGAGTTGATCGTAGTCTTCACCGGAGCGGTAGCGCGCTAGCCATATTCAAAGGAAGGTCTGAAGGCGCTGGAGGGAAGGGAACCTTCGAGAGCAGAAGCACGGGCCCAGCAAGAAGGGAAGCAGAGGAGGGAGCAGCTGGAGGAAGAGGCATCGGGTGCGAGGTGCCCGCGAGGGCGCACCCCTCGCGGAGCAGCAGCCGCGACAGTCCTCCCAGACCGGGACCCGGGGAGACGTCCCTCCCTCCCAGGGCACTCACCGCTCCGACTGCGAATAGTGGCACCGGCCCAGCAGGTTGAGCTTGCAGAGGTGCAGGTTTCCGCAGGGTTTGCTGCAGTACTTGCGACGGCAGACCCGGGCTCGAGTGGTGGCCACCACGGACCGGATGACCCCGTCCTTGCCGCCCGTCTCCAACACCACGAAGCGGTCGGGCCCGGCCTCTTCCAGCACCTCGCAGAGCTGCGCCTCGGAGAGCTGCATCTCGTCGAGCAGCGCTTCCAGGGCCATGCGGCCCCCGTGGGCGCACAGGATTTTGGTGATGAAGCAGCACACCCCCGGGTCCGCCATGGCGCGCTGCGCTGGCCTGGCCGCGGCGCGGGACTCTGCTCCAGGGAGAATCGAAACTTAGAGTCCCGGGGGCGGGCGCGGGAGGCGCGCGGGCTGGGCGCGCCCCGGGCGGGGGAGCGTGCGCTCTCCGGCGCCGCTAGCCGAGCCCAGCGGTTTCGGTTTCCCAGTAAGCTTGGGTCGAGAGGCCAAACCTCACCGACGCGGTCCCTGTGTCAGATTTAAAGTCAATCGCGACGGTAACCTAGTGGAAAGAGGGCGAACAAGCGCGGGCTAATCTGCAGGCGACCGCGGCGACCACTGGACGGCTCCTCGAGGGTCAGGTTCCCCAGCTGGGCACCGAGAGGCTTCTTCGGAAAGAAGAGAAACTAAAACTGATCTCGGGGCTCTGGTGGGGTTTTTATAAACCAGCCAGAGTGACGAATGACGCGAGTCTTGGGAGCTCTCTTGAGGAGTCCTAGGTTCTCTACCCCACCCATTCCCGGAAAGAACAGACCCAAGTGAGCGCTTGCTCCGAGCCCGTCGCCCTGCCTCCGGTATTAGTGAATCTTTACAACTCCACTGAGTTAGATATTGTTATCCTCACTCTACTTGAGGAAGTAATTTGAGTAAACACAGCCTACAAGCTGGAGCCTGGGAACCTGAGGTTCCCCAAATCTGGCCCCCAGATCGTGGTCCGCCTGGCCAGGACCAATGTGAACTTTCTCTCACACCACCCTTCCTTCTCAAAGGACAACGATTATTGCTCTCCCTCTTTTTTGCCTTCTTATGAGCTCTTTGAAGAACCACTTCTTGACACATTCTTGCCTGTCTATAGTAGCTAACAGAGGTGCCCCAGACACCGCTTAATCCCTGATAGCAATCAGTCACAGTCGGGCAGGCAGGCTTAGACATATCCCAAGGCTTCAGATAGGTTCCTCTCTCTGGATATTTGGACAAGACCTTTTCCCCCAGTGGGGACTCACTTGGACCCCCAGAGTTGGTATAAAGTGAGAACGTTTGAACTACAGAAGATACAGAAAGAAATTTTATCTGAGTTTCTCTTAATCTGACTAAAGCAAAGCCTCCTGAAAATACAGCTACCTTTAAACCCCTTCCAAGGGAGTTTCCTGCTAATTCAGTTGCCCCGGAGACACAATGTCCATTGCAATTAGCATCAAAAAGCCCAGTAGAACCTTCCATACTCTCCCACTGAAGTCCTAAAAACCCCCCTTTTGTTAAATTGAGATATATAAAGTTACTTCAGGCTATTCCAGGAGGTTTCCATTATTGGAAACTCCCCCCCCCTCCAATGCTAAATAAATCTCGTCTTTTCTCTTTTTAATCTGTCTATTGTCAGTTAATTTGCAGGACCTAATCACTGGACTCAAATTGCAAGAGGCAAAAGGTTTTCCTCCCAACACTCCCAGGTGAAATGGGTCATTGATCGGATAAGTAATAAACCTTTTTTTAAATGATAGAATTCAGTTGTCAAACTAGAAACTCTTCAAAATGATTAATGGGCATTCTCAGATTGGTAATTCATGGTTGATGATCCGTCTCTTAGGAATACAGTACTTTGGTATGAAAACCAGCAAAAGCTAGGTTCCCTCTAGCTATTACTTTATAGTTTCCTTTAATCCACTTGGCCTGATTTGTGGTCTGACAGGTTCCCAGGGACTGGGCTTTCAATATCAAATCAATTGAATTCACCACAGTATCTTCTGTGTGGCCCTTACTTTAGTTAGTCACTCTGAACATACAGAAGTTTAAGAAATAGTCCCTGCACTCAAGGAGCTTATGTTTGGGAAGACATGAAAAAACATTAAAACATAAGGGAATCCGTGGTTAAGTGCTGCAACGGGGTATAAAGGAGGTTGGAGAAGAGTACAGCTTGGCTAGAGTGGTTGGGATTAGAGATATAAAATTCCCCTCAATCTGAGGCCCTGAGAAACAATTTAAGGGGTTGTGGAGAGGAAAAAAAGCAGAGATTTAGGAAATTCGTGTTGTCACAGGTTGGGTTCTCCAGGAAGCAGACACTGATATGGAGTTGAGAGTACAGAAGATCTCCTGGAGTGTAACACCAGAGAAAGTCAAGGGAAGAAGCAGGATTGGTCTGTGAGGGCTGTCAGACCACGATGCAGACCTCACAAAGTCTCTGCCGGCCCAACGGGAGCAGGAGACTAGCCTCGGGCAGAAAAGCCTAGGCCCTTGTACCACTGCCTTGGATGGTCATTGGCAGGGGCCGCTGGAGCAGTGCGTGACTTCAGCTCAGTCACTGAGGTGAATCCTGAAGGAGCTGAAGCTGGAGGCGCTCAGCTAAGCACACTCCTTGCAGCTGGGAAGCAAGCCCTGCCTTGAAGGGAAATCTGAGTGACGCCCTGTGTCCGCTCTAGTCCACCTTTTGTGCCACGTGGATCTGTTGCTTCTCCATCTGCACTCGGGAAACAGCTTTTTCAGCACTCTGATGGGCCGCTCTTCCTGAAAAATAACTTAGGAGAGGGAAGTTAACGGAATGAACTACAGCTTCTGTCACTGCACCTGGTTGTAGGACCACAACTGGTCCTCATCATTTCCCTCCATCACCATCCATTTCTTTTTCTTTTTTCTTTTTTTATTGAAGTATATTTGATTTACAATATTGTATTAATTTCAGGTGTACAGAAAAGTGATTCAGTTATACATATGTATATATCTATATTTTTTGGGGATTCTTCTCCATTGTTGTTTATTACAAGGTATTGAATATAGTTCCCTGTGCTATGCAGTAAATCCTTGTTGTTTATCTATTTTATATATAGTAGTGTGCATCTGTTAATCTCACATACTCCCGATTTATCCCTCCCTTCCCTTCCCCTTCGGTAACCATAAGTTTATTTTCTGTGTCTGTGAGTCTATTTCTGTTTTGTAAAAAAGTTCATTTGTACTATTTTTTAGATTCCACATATAAGTGATATCATATAGTATTTGTCTTTCTCTGACTTATTTTACTTAGTATGATAATGTCTAGGTCCATCCATGTTGCTACAAATGGCATTATTTCATTCTTTTTTATGGCTAATATTCTATTGTATATACTACATCTTCTTTATCCATTTGCTGATGGACACTTAGGTTGCTTCCATGTCTTGGCTATTGTAAATAGTGCTGCTAAGAATATTGGGGTGCATGTATCTTTTCAAATTAGAACTTTCATCTTTTCCAGGTATATACCCAGGAGCGTGATTGCTGGACCATATGGTAGCTCTATTTTTAGTTTTCTAAGGAAACTCCATACTGTTCTCCATAGTGGCTACACCAATTTACATTCCCACCAACCGTGCAGGAGGGTTCCCTTTTCTCCACACCCTCTCCAGCATTTGTTATTTGTAGACTTTTTGATGATGGTACCACTATCCATTTCTAATTCCCCTCACCCTAAGGTGGTCTCAGTCGATCACCTGGGTGGGTACCCCAAACCCTCATTCCTAAGAGGTCCGAGCACCTTCTCAGACCACCGTTGCTGCTCTTGTCTTGTCCATTCACAGTCACAGTTGGGCAAAAGAGTACCAGTTGACACACAAATAGGTCACTGGAGTACACACATATTCCTCCCTGCCCCCTCTAACCTGCCCTACCTCCTGCTGACCAGGTCAATTACCTCTGATAAGACAGTGATCCCTTGTCTTACTGCTGGTCTCTCACCATGAGGAGGGCAAAGTGCCTGGTGGCAGCCATAACGTGTAATCCAATGGGATCTTTGCTGTATCCCCAGGCAAGAATGTGCCCCTTTTGGGGACCAAGACCTCTAATTTTGCAGAGCCCAGACTTGTGGGGACAGGGAAGCTCAGTGGATCTGTGGGAGAGCAAAACTTGCTGCCCCAAAATATCACTTTAGCATGTGGATTATTTCCAGCTGAAAATAATCAAGGCCCAAAAGACTCAGGAAGAAACTCTGAGCTTCCCACAACTGCCTAAAAAAATTTTAGCTAGAGGGTCTGTTCCCAAATAGAGCTATCACCAGAGATACCTGCAAAGAATATGGGCTGGGGCGGGAGGGGAAACACTAAACAGGACCTAGAGGTCAGAGTCCACTCTGTGTCCCATTATGTCTGCGTGACCCAGCAAACATTTATTTACCAAACATTTGCTTTTCCATCTTCAAAGGGGAAGAAGGCCGTGTGAACGGCCTTCTTCCCCTTTGAAGTCCCAAACCACCACCCCCAACATCCTCTTTTGTCTTTAGCTGAAGATGGTATTTAAGGTGAGGGTTTCAGCTATTTGGGGGACTTACTCAGTTTTCCTGGGTCTCTCCCATGTATACATGTTATTCAACTTTGATTTCCTTCTGTTAATCTGTTTATGTCAATTTAATTCTTTGACCAGCCAGAAGAACCTGGAAAGGTAGAGGAAAATTTCTTCCTCCCCAATGGGTCATTGGAATGATGCTAACTGAGGCCACTCATGCTTCCACCCACCGTGGAAGACACACATATTCTTTCTACGGGGGACACAGCACCATACTACGTTATCTGACTGAAGGAGTATACTACGATGTCCTGGAGGAAATGTAATCACTGCAGTATATTGCCTCTATGCTGGAGCTTCGGCTGCACCTCTAACTGACCATTCCAATATCTTATCTATCCAGCAGCTTTGGGATTATACTGTGTGTGATATGACCCGTACATCCCATGTTCATGGGCCCATTCCTCTATTTCCTGTAATGGAAAGAATCTTCTGGTCAGATACTGTGTTATGTGGGATCCCATGTCTGTGGATCAGGCAATCTTCAAGCCTCCAGAGAGTGGTGCTACTGAGGTTCTGCAGGCAGGAAAGGCAACCCCATACCTGGAATCAGTGTCTATTCCTGAGACAGTAAACCTCTGGCCCTTCCAGGAAAAAAAGATGTCACAATGTCACAACTGGTCACCAAGTATCCTATTGGTCTCCTTAAGGAATAGTGCTTAGCCTTGGTCTTAATGGCTGGCACATTGGACATTTAGAGGTGGCAGTAGCTATATTTGTTTTGGTAAATGACAGTCCACGCTGTAGGTTTTTGTATCGCCTCCATCTCTTTTGCCACTGTAGGCTCTTTGTTCGGTACCCATCACGTAGCAGGGGTGGGACAGCGGCTCTGACAAAGGCTGGCTACATTAACTGGCCAAATTACTTTGTCTAGTTGGTACATCTTTTGTAATGGATATTTACTAGTGGGCTTAACATATTATACAAACAACTTCCCACTTTGCGTCCACTCCTACAAGTTCATCCAGGTGCCTCTATTCCAGCTCTTCTTGTCTCTGATTTTCCAATCTTTTTCTTTCAGGTCCTCCACCCACCAGCCAGGCCACACACCACTGTCCATGAGTCCACATTTATTCTAACCTTGGGCCATTCTCCTTCCACACAACGCAGATGACCTGGTGCACACCTCAAAGCTCCTCCCATTGGGGAGATTTTCCTTCACCACCGTTTTTCAAGGCCTCCCCTGAGTATGACTGTAATGTAGCTGCCTTCCATTTTCAGCTTGTGCCCACATACTGAGGGGACTCATCCATACTCCCAGCTTGGTCTTTTTCTTCTTCCTTTACTGGTTACATGGGACCCCCCTCGTACGGCCATAGGTATAAGCTGGTGGAGGGGTGCTGGTGCAAGTGTAATGAGTGATATGGGGATCTGGGCTACTTGTTCATACAGTTCCCTTGTACCCCCTAAATCCTGTATCCTGAGAGAGTACTCCTTTGTCAATAAATTCTGTGTACAATCTTATATTCCAACTTACTCGATAGAGATTTCTCAGAATGGTCAGGTTGGAAATCAAAATACAGCACTCATTTTACAGGATTGACAAGGAAAGGAGAAGAGAGGAGAGGAATTACTTAGGTAGCTAGAGAGATTTTTTGTTTATTTGTTTGCTTATTTATTGCTGTTGTTTTACTGGAAGATCTGGGCATATTTGAACATTTCAAAGAAATATATCTGGGGAGAGTGCAAAGCTGCAGTTGCTCGGACACATTAGCGTGGTATCAGGCTACGTGAATCAGTTGAACCACCAATCAGGGAGGGAAGCAAAACATACACAAGGCAGTGACGACTTAGCTATGCCAAGTCATAGAAATTTAAAGTACATAAACCTTGGAGGGTTGAGTCAGATGAAATGTCCAAAGTCCATGACAAACAGATGCTCTCCAGGAGATATGGGAGTCAGAGGGGGCATTAGTCAGCCAGACAGGGGAGGGCAGAGATGGGGAGCAGGCAGGCGGGGTTTTCCTACGTTGAACTTGGCAGCAGCAAGGCGCCCTGGGAGGAAGAGAACTGGGACGGGATGGAGCTGGAGTATACAGGTGGAGGGGTTGACTTCAGAGTAAGAAGGGTCATTTCCCTCTTTGAGGATGAATTTAGACTTTGCTTTGGTGGTGTTAAAATGAGGAACTTCAGGCTGCAGACCTTTTGATAACACTCATCTGAAGGCACAGGCCACAGGCATGCAGACAATGGCTTGACGTGGCAGCCAGCAAGTCCCACCTCCTGATATTTACACCCTTGTATAGTGCCCTCCCACAATGCATATGACTGATCTCTGTAATCAGTGGGATATGACAGCAATGACAGCGTGAGTTTCAAAGCTAGGTCATAAAAAACATTGTGACTTCCTTGTTCACTCTTTTATCACTCACTGTAGGGAAGCCAGCTGATATGTTGTGTGGACCCTCAAGAGGCCCTATGGAAAGGCCCATATGACAGGTAACAAACGCCTCCTGTCCACAACTAGCAGTACCTTGCCAGGCATGTGGATGAGCCCCTTGGAATGGGATCCTTCAGCTCCAGCCAAGAGGTCCAATGACTAGATCCCCACAGCTGACAGCTCGACTTGAACCTTGGGAGAGACTCTGAGCCAGAGCCACCCACCTAAGCTACTCAGCAGTATGGGAGCTACTCAGTAACCATGGGAGATAAGAATATTGATTGCTTTAAGCTATTAAGCTTGGGGGTAAATTGTTATGCAGCAATGGATAATTAATACAACATCCCCAAATACACAAAGTAACAAAGGTCCAAAACACAAAGTAATGTGGACTGTGTAAGGAAACCGGGGAGGTAATCAGGTCCAGAGGAGGAATAAAAGAACAGATTAAGTGAAGCGAGCAGATGAGAGGGAGTGGGAATTACAACAGGTTATCAGGTTGTGTGTGACTAGGAGAGACAACGGGGAACTCATGATTTCTGAGACCACTTTATGGAAGGTCAGGACATGGCTGGGCATGGCAGGCAGAGAGAGGCCCACAGCAGGCTGCATCAGGGCAGCCTTTCATGGCTTGGGCTTCCTCCTTGAGTACTATTCCCCTTGGGATAGAACAGGACTGGGGCTGTGCCCTGAACCCTCTGGCACTGGGTGGGATGCTGACAAGACCACCAGGCCCTAAGCATTTACTATGTGTTAAGTGCTTTAAATAACATGAAAACTTAAACAAATGTGGCATTCATACCATGGAACATTATTCAGCCATCAGAAGGAATGAACTACTAGTATATCCCATAATGTGAATGAGCCTGGAAAACGTTATGCTAAGTGCAGGAAGGCAAAGACAAAGGGTCATATACTGTATGATTCCATTTATATGAAATGTCCAGAATAGGCAAATCCACAGAGACAGAAAATAGACTGATGGTTGTCAGGAGCCCAGGAAAAGAGTGAATAGGAAGTGACTGCTAACAGGTACACGTTTCTTTTGGAGGTAATGAAAACGTTCTAAAATTAGATAATGGTGACGCACATTCTCGTGAACATACAAAAACCCCATTAAATTGTACACTTTAAAGTAGTGAATTTTATGGCATGTAAATTTTATCTCAATAAAAAAATAATATGAAGACGGAAGCACATGTAATAGCATTGACCGTGTGCCCAGCACTGTTCTAAATGCTTTCTGTGTGTAATTTGTTTAACTTTCACAACCAATGGACGTAGGAGGTAAGAACTATTATTATCATCTTCCATTTACAGGTGAGAAAACTGAAGCCCAGAGAGGTTAAGTGATTTGCCCAGGTCACACAGCTAAAGCAAGTACTAGAGCCAAGAACTGAACCCAGGCAGTCTATCTCCTGAAGCTACAGGCTTAACCATTACGTTATACCACCTTTCACTTATAAATGATCTCAGGTGAATCTTAAACAAATCAGTGAGGTGGGTTTTAGTATCTCTATCTACAGTACCTCTATTTCACCTCAGAGAAGTTAAGTAACGCGCTCACACCAGTAGGAGGAGGGGAGGCAGGATTCAAATTCAGGTCTTGCTGACTTCAAAGCACACAACTCTATGTCACCTTCAGCTCTTGCTAGCAGCTGCCTTCAGCACTAGGGGATGAACTAAAACGGACCTTCCGAGGATCCGCACCTCAGCAGCTGGCTGACACAGGGAGTTTCTTCTCTTAGGGATCATGGGATTGCAACACCTGGTATTTTTCCTGTGTACATGTTATGATGTCTATATTGCTTTCTGATTTTCCAATTATCTTTTCACCAAATAAACAATTATATTAGCAATCAGAAGTTGAAAATTCGTTTGCTCAGTATCCTCACATAGACTTAGTTTTAACTAGGATAAATGCAAGTTACCTTTTTTTTTTTATAAATTTATTTATTTATTTTTATTTTTGGCTGTGTTGGGTCTTCGTTGCTGTGTGTGGGCTTTCTCTAGTTATGGCGAGCGGGGGCTACCCTTCATTGCATTGCGGTGCAGTGCATGGGCTTCTCATTGCGGTGGCTTCTCTTGTTGCAGAGCACGGGCTCTAGGTACGTGGGCTTCAGTAGTTATGGCACGCAGGCTCAGTAGTTGTGGCACACAGGCTTAGTTGCTCCACGGCATGTGGGATCTTCCTGGACCAGGGCTCGAACCCGTGTCCCCTGCATTGGCAGACGGATTCTTAACCACTGCGCCACCAGGGAAGTCCCTGCAAGTTACCTTTTATATTGAAATAAATATTGACTCCTATGTTTTTAATTCATTTCAGTTAAAAATTTGGCCATACAGAAAAATTTGGGAGTTTTCAAATAGATACCTCTTTTTTATTTTTGGATTATGGAAAATTTCTATATAAAAATAGAATGGTATAATAAGCACTCACGTACCCATCACCTAGCTTCAACAATTATCACCTATAGATTTCTTATTACATAGTTCTCCAATTTATTAGTAGTTCAGCTATGATTACATTATCCTTTAGTACTGGTTAAATCACTTTTTAAAAGGCAAAATGTTAACAGGTATTAATAGGTGGTTATAAATTTATAGATAATTTACATTTTCATTTTAATTCTCAGCATCTTCCAAACTTTCCAGGGTGAATATGTAGTACTTTTGTAATGAGAAAAAATGTTATTTTAAAATGATTGAAAAATGTATTTCTTTGAGTGTTTTTTTAAATATCTATTTATTTTGGCTGCACTGGGTCTTAGTTGCGGCATGCGAACTCTTAGTTGAGGCATGCATGCAGGATCTAGCTCCCCGACCAGGGATCGAACCCGGGCCCCCTGCATTGGGAGTGCAGAGTCTTACCCACTGGACCACCAGGGAAGTTCCAGGAGTATTTTTTCAAATGCGTAATCCCAGAGTATTTCTTGCTCTTTCTTAGAACAGTCAAAAGTGGGGGATCCTTTCCCCATGAGCCCATAACTCACTGCGAGGGAGTGGGATAAAATTTGGTTTTTAAAACATTCTTTTTGATGGTAAGGTAGAATCTTTGTGAAACTAGTGAACAAAAGAAAAAAAAAACCTAATAGCACTCAAGAGAGCTAATGAATAGAGTTGCTGTGGTTCTACAGCAGAAATGTTGAGGATTCTTCTTTTCATGAGACTTTTCCTTAAGGAAAATCCACCCGAACAAGAAATGCCAAAACTTCTTACAGTCTTTCATATTCCCTTAGCAAGTCATGGCCCTGGTGATTGACAGGTGGTTTCCAAGGACCGGCAGTCAGTATCACTGTGCATCAGGGCTAAATTGGAGCAACGGGGACTCCAGAACATCACTCCAAGCTCAGATGGGGACCACCTTAAAAAACAACCCCCCCAAAAAAACACAGATTTAGCAAGATGCAATTCACATATCATAAAATTCAGCTGTTTTAAGTATACAATTCAATGTTTTTCAGTAAATTTACATAGGCATACAACCATCATCACAACCTGGGTCATTTTTACAATTCTTCAGAAACTGCTGTTCTATTGCAACTGCAATAAAGTTACAAATTCCAACTTTGTCTCTTACCCACGCAACCAGCTTTTGTGTGTCTATGTTATTACATGTTTCATAACACATTAGATTCTTAGAGCTATAGCTGGGAATAATAGCTTCTTCTCAAGAACACTCAATGCCATATTCTGCCCTTCATAATTACAGCTATAGTTCAAACAGCTTCTACAGGGATTTAGAGGTTTAAAGCAATATCACAAACTGCTGGAAATCGGAGATCATTTCAATGGATTTAGCAAGATCAACAGGTTGTTTACAGCATAATAAGCAACAATGACCTTAGACCTTGGCGAGAGGGGTCCCTGCCCTGGGCTCTGTGCCCTGACTGCACCCTGCGCCAGGTGTGAAGAGGCAATGGAGCTGAGGGGTTCCTGCAGCCCTCCACACCGCACTATGGTGCCTAGGACTCGGAATTCCCTGCCCATA
Organism: Balaenoptera acutorostrata; assembly: GCF_949987535.1. Taxonomy (NCBI): domain Eukaryota; kingdom Metazoa; phylum Chordata; class Mammalia; order Artiodactyla; family Balaenopteridae; genus Balaenoptera; species Balaenoptera acutorostrata. Next base: position 15,394,863 of record NC_080070.1, on the reverse strand, counting down.
CCACCCCAGCCTGTTTCCATACCTGAGCCCGTCTCTTCCCAGCGTGTGTCCTCCCTTTAGGGCTATTGGGGGTGACTGCTCACAGGAGAGCGGGTGACTACCCTGGCACTTGGGGGCTGGGTGGCCACGCACATGCAGAGCCCATCAGGGTGCAGGATGGAGAGGAGAAGAGAAGAGAAGAGATGGGCTGAGAAGAGAAGTGCGTGGGCTGAGTGAACACTGAGGGTAGCTCCCTCCACACTGCCACCTCCCCCAACAGAATTCCAAGAAGTCTGAGAATTCTAAATTGGAACGTGACCCTCTTCGTGATGGTGTATTTGTCAAGGCAAGAGGATAAAACATTTTAACAGTTTGCTAGGCTGATTTTAAATTTTTCAGTATTTAGACATACGGTATGTGGACCTCTCTTTGTATGGTTTCATTTATATGAAATATCCAGAATAGGCAAATCCATACAGAGAGAAGATGGGTTAGTGGTTCCCAGAGGGTGGGGGATGGAGGGGAAACTATGCATGTGCCTGTGGTATGTGTCTTTATCCATGTTTGTATGTATACAAAAGTGTATCTATCAGGCAATGAAGATATGCAGTCACTCATTTACTCTCCAAGTGATTGGGGGTGAGGGTGAGGGGCGGGGAAAGGAGCTAGAGTGCAAGGAGGATGAAAAAGAATCTAAGAAGTCATACCTGCCTTCTATGAGCTTATGGTACACCTGAGTCTCTACAGGGCTAGTTATTCAGGGGGTATGTAATGTAATTCGACTATAACACAACTATCTATACACTTGGGAGAATTACTTCACTTCTCCAGATGTTAGTTCCTTAGTCTGTTAATTCTGAGGGTTGGACTAGATGTCCTTTAAAGGTCCCTTCCAGCTCTAATATTCCATGATTCGGTGATTTTAGACTACCCTTGCATCTGTGTTAACTGGGTTCAGGATTAAGATAGATAAACTAAGTCGTCCACCCAGCACATATTATAGTTCCTTACTGTGTGTGGGTGTTGGCCACAAGCCAAAGCAACAAGGCCAGGGAAGAATGGTGGGATTGAGAAGTTGTAAAACATGTCATGAGCCAATTGTATAAGAGGCTCAAATCACTTGGCTTATTGCACTCAAGACACTCAAATTAGTCACACCCAATAGTAAAGAAAAGAAAGGGTTTAAGGAACCACTCTGAAGAGAGACAGGGGAAGGGAGGCATCCTCAACGCAAATGGCAGGCACGGGTTCTAGATGTAGGCAGCGGCAACCAGTGTGGCGCTGGCTTTTCTCAGCAATCACCTTCTACTCCGGCAGCTTCTGACACGGACAGTCTCCAGTGAGCATAGCGCATGCAGTCTGTCGAGACCCTTCTCCAGCAACCGCACTCAGACCCTGTCTTTTGTGAGGTACAATCCCTAGGGTGCAACAGTTACAACCCCAGCAGCAAGGAGCCTTACCTGTGGACAAAAAAATGTTGCCTGCCATTTCAGTAAACAAAAAATGCTGTCTGCCATCAAGCCAACAGTCACTGCAGCTGCCCTGAGAGTGCATCCTGAGGGGAATTCAAGGTGGAGAAAAAGAGGATACTGGCCCTAGATAGTTAAGATGCATATCAAAGGAATAATTTCAATGAGCCCAGACACTTGCACCTTCCCATACATAGAAAAGCATTAAAACCTTTTACTTGAGATGTCTGTTTTTTGTAATTAGCAGTAATCTTTTGAAGTTTGACTACATTTTTTTTCTTTCCCCAGCAAAAACTCCTACATATCCTGGCTCCTCACTTACCTCTTTGGAACAGTTCTTCAGAGCGATCTGAGAAGCTAATTCCCGGGCTATAGTCCTTAGTAAGGTTCCCCAAATAAAATATAACTGTCAACTTTAGGTTGTGCATTTTTTAAAGTCAACATAGAGGTGTGGACCCCGAAAAATTAGGATCACTAAGACAAAGAGCATTGTTCACCACCCATTTCCACAAGAGTTCAGTTGTAACCCACCGCAGTTGCTGACTGACAGTAGGATTTTTAGGGGAATTTAAGGCGAAAACAGAATGAGGCATCTGTGCTTTGGACGCACACAAATACGCAGGTCCCACAGATAGTTAGATGTATATCTCAGGAAGAATTTTAATGACCCTAGATTCTTGCATGTTCCCATACATAGAGAAGCTGAAAAGATTAACTGGAGACATCTGTTCTTTATGATTAGTAGTAATCTTACCAAGATATATGCTTGACTTCAGGTATTCCCTGGCCAAAAACCATGTATAAACTGGCTTCTCCCCTACCTCTACCGAGTAGTTGCCACAGTTTACTGAGTGGCTGTCTCCCGGGCTTTAGTCCTCAGAAAGATCCCAAATAAAACTTAAACGCACAACTCATGCTATGCATCTTTCTTTAAGTCTTTCCACACACCTTTAAAAACAATTACTGGACCCTGGTGGTCCAGCCGTTAGAACTCCAGGCTTTCACTGACGAGGGCCCGAATTTGATCCCTGGTTGGGTAACTAAGATCCCACAAGCCCTTTGACACAGCCAACTCCCCCAACCCAAAAAAAAAAAAATCAATTTACTTATTTGACTTCACACTCCAGTTATCTTAATTTACATATTCCAAATCTTACATCAGATCTTTAGAAACAATCAAGATGGGTGCCACACTGGCCACTGTGACTCCATCTTGGGTTTCCCTATTTCTAACAAATCAGAGGTTCTATTCTAAATTCTATGAGCAGGAATCACAATATAACGTCACATCACATGGGTAGCTTTATCTATGGAAATAAGAAACCGTATTCTGGTGAACTCCCGCCTCCAAACATCGGCTTCCTCGGTTTGGCAGACATTTTTTTCTAAGCTTTCCGGCACGGCACAGGAGACGGCGATCACGTGCCAGTCAGCGCCCCGTGTTGCTCAGGAGCCCAACGCCGTCCAAATCGGAAGTGGTCCTTGAAAATTACTTTCCCGGGAAACTTGTATTTGAAAAACAATGCCATTCTAATTCGCTTTTTCCTAAAGTAAACTCACAGAGATAGAGTCAAACTCTCGCTCTCAGCACAGAGAACAACGCTCGCCTCCGGAGAAACTTTCACTCCTGCAGCAGTGAAAGCCTAAGGGAACCAAGACGTGGAGGGCACCGGTTCTCCGGCGAGCGCTATTCGGGCACGGACCAGTCCCCCGGCGGGGTTGCCGTGGAGACCGAGCGAGCTTTGTGGATGCCGAGGCGCGCTGAGGCCGGGCCTTCTGCTGTTTGTCTGCAGAGGGGATTCATAGGACTGACGCCAAGATGGTTAGTGGCTTTGAACAGTGAGGGAGAACTTTGAGTAGGTCCTGGGACTGGAGATTAGAGGTTCCAGACATACTTCTGGGTTAAGTCGAGGATTGTCAGCAGAGGATGATGTCTGTGCCCTCCCCGTGTTCCCACGGGGGACAGGGATGCAGTTGTAAATACATGGTTGCTTCCTTCCCTCCTGCTTCTCCATTTCCCCGCTCCTGAGCTGCGCGTGGGATGGAAAGCGGACCAAGGGAAGGCTGAGATGACAGCAGCTGCGCGAAAGCATCTCTTACCTCACTCTAACTGGGGGAGATAAAGAACAAGGGAGTAGCAGTTTCATTAGCTCAAACACAGGGTGATGGCCCTTTTAGTAAAATAACAGGTTACAGAAAGAATTTGAATACGCTTACCTGGGGTTCGTTGTTAAGGATTTGACTTATAAATCCTGGAGCCGTCACTCTCAGTTTAATATTGACCATCGGAATGGGATCATACAGCTATCTTTCTTGTTTCTTTCACAGATGCTTTCAAGGGCCAAACCTGCTGTAGGCAGGGACCTACCGCATACTGACAAAAGAAAGAAGAAAGGTAGGAAGATTCCAAAACTAGAGGAGCTACTTTCACAAAGAGATTTCACTGGAGCTATTACCCTGTTGGAGGTAATGTCCAAAGAAGGTTGCTTCTTAGGAGGTGAATAACCAGAATATAGAGGAATGCATGGGTGAATGCTGGTTGCTATGCTGTTGGAACAGGTGGGTGCATTCTGGGACTTTCTGTAAATCTTGTCAGGCACAGATTCCAGATTCCAAGTTAACTATAAACCTGATTAAAGGTGAACTAAAACGATAGACTTATTTCTCGAGGGGCACTTTTAATTATATCTAGTCCCACTGATGATGAATCCAGCCTAAAAATGTAGGGGGACATTTAATATAGTGTCAGTTCACATATTGTTCATTCCACCCCCAGGCCAATTTATGGTTTGTTCCTATTGTATGTTATAACATTCTGATCAAATTTAAATAATTCTACCATGTTTCATGCTTATTGTCTAAAAATACTGTATCTTCAGAAGATATTTCAAATCTCTGTGGCAGTAGTTCTCGACTTTTACTATGCATCAGAATTAGGATACTTATTAAAATGTACATTCCTGGACTCCTGCCCTAGGGATTCTGATTCTTTACAGAATCAGCTTACAGTGGTTCCCAGGAACCTGTATTTTGGACAAGTAGCCTAAGTGCTTCTGATGTAGATGTTCCAAAGATGCTGCACTTTGGGAAACGGCTTTCTGGGAAGCATATGTTATAGAAGAATGAAGGGGTACACCAAAGAATGAAGAGATGAAGAGTTTTGACAGCAAGCCTGGTTGTGTTGTTCCATAATCATTTCTCTAAAGCACTACAACATCCATATTACTCTATCAGCAATAAGTGTTTTAATTAGCTTTATATATCTTTCTCAGTCTTTCACGTATAGTCCTGTGTCTCTTGCTAGTGCTCTGGTATTGAGCACATTGCTTAACTTTTCTGGCATCAGCTTTCTCATCTTTAAAGTGGGGTAGTTGACTTGGAAGGACCATCTAGCTCTGTAAATCAGTGGACTGAGTGGTAGATACATGTGTAATTTATGTCAGTCTCTTTTTCTCTTCTCTCTTTTCTTTAAGGCAGTGACCACACTTTCCTTATTGTGTAATCCCATGCTGCCTGTAAGTTGTCAGGGAGGTTCTGCGCTACGCTTTCATTCTTAGGTAGCCAAAGTGCCTTGATGGATGGGAGTGGGAACTGCCGCGGTTTAGGATGAGGAAGTCTCGTGAGCTCTCCTGTGGCTCTAGGGAATTCCTGGGCAAATTCAGGGAGACCTCAAATAAGAATTTCTTCAGACTTAAGGCACTGTACTCAAATTCACAGTATTTGGTGAGAGGAGAATTTCTAATATTATGGAGTTAGCTACAGGAGTAAGTTCTTATTCAGACAAGAAAGTATCAACAGATGTCTTCATCTTGTAATGGTCGAGGCGCCTGAGGTTTTGTAACAATGATCTGTTTTTTTTAAATTTTTTTTTAAATTTTTTTTTTAAACATCTTTATTGGAGTATAATTGCTTTACAATGGTGTGTTAGTTTCTGCTTTATAACAAAGTGAATCAGTTATACATATACATATGTTCCCATATCTCTTCCCTCTTGCATCTCCCTCCCTCCCACCCTCCCTATCCCACCCCTCTAGGTGGTCACAAAGCACCGAGCTGATCTCCCTGTGCTATGTTTTTTTAATTTTTAATTTAATTTTATTTTTTAATTAATTTTTATTGGAGTATAGTTGCTTTACAGTGTTGTGTTAGTTTCTGCTGTATAGCAAAGTGAATCAGTTATACGTATATATATATCCACTCTTTTTTAGATTTCCTTCCTATTTAGGTCACCACAGATTAATGATGATCTGTTTAATTTTTACTTTTTTACCCATGTTTTTGACTTACCACCATATAGAGTGAAAAAAAAAAAAATCTCACCTTGCCATGGTTTTTCAGACTCCTCCTTCAAGGTCTCATTCCTTTCCTCCAAAACAGGACTTTTCTTTCACTGGCTGATGAATTCATGAATATTTTTTCACAATGGACATAAATGATTAGGTGGTCTTCTAAACATCTTTAATTCTTGCAGGCCCTGGTAAGCCTGTTCAAATTCTTGCGGGCGCTGGTAAGCCTGTTCAAGGGTAATAGAATGATTTAATGGCTTGTCCTCAGTGAAGGGTTATAACCTATGAATAAATATACGTGTGTGCTGACGGGACAGGTTTGAAGGGTGAAGATGAATGCGGGGTAGAGCATGGAGGGGTGAAAACATGGGCTTTGGAGTCCACGGGCTACGGTGGTCCCTGCCACCACACCTACTGGCTGTGTGTGGCCTTGAGTCCATCACTTAATTTCACTGACTTTCAGTTATTTGGCATTAAATATTTCACATAATTCTTATGTTCCTTATATATCACCCAGAATTGTTATGAGGATAACTCTTAAATACTTTCTGGAGTAGGGTGTCAGTAAACACAGAAAAACAGTTGTGAAATATTTGAGGTAAAGGTACTTGTGCTGAGTTCTGTAGGTATCAGTTTAATTAAACTGAGATTATCTTCTATAATTTGTGATTTCCTATTGTTCATTAATAACTTAACATAGCAGTGTTTTTCCTATTGTTCATTAATAACTTAACATAGCAGTGTTTAACAGGGAGTGTACTATTCAAAGTATTCATGATTTTTTTTTTTCATGAAATTTTAACGTAAAGTTCAAACGTCATGTTGGGGAACAAGAAGAGGACACTAATTTGTGGATTGGATATTGTGCTTTTCATCTGGGTGACTACAAGAGAGCTTTGGAGGTTAGTTTAAAGAAACTTTTTTTTTTATAACAGAAGGGTTTTGAAAAGTTATTAAGCTTTGTATTATAATAATACACGCTCATGGTAAAATTCAAACAATATAGAAGGGAAGAAAGGAAAAAGGAAAAAAAGTCACCCTGTATGCTTTCCTCAATCCTATTTCCTTGTTAAAAGAAGTAACCATTGGCTCTTTTTTGATGTGTTGCCTTAGAAATCTTCTATATATGTTCAAGCGTATTTATCTATGTCTGTTTACTTTTTCCTTTTAAATATATACTAATGAGATTGTTCAATATGTTAATATTAGTCTTTCATAAGGAAGTCTTCAGGAGAAGAAAAATAAGCCCTTTTGATAAAAAATTTCACGATTCTTTTCTCAAAAAGAAGTTCATTGTTATTTTGTGTGGTTAATTTTAGACATAGGAAAGATTATATTATCTTTATATTTTTTAAGTATAGCTCTGAAAGTTTTTTTTCTTGGTCATTGTTAACCCTGCAATGTAGTTAACAATCTATGGAATTATGGATCTAGATAAAATTGTAGATGCCTTATGTCAAATAATTTTTAATTCATAAATGAAATTATGGGCTTCCCTGGTGGCGCAGTGGTTGGGAGTCTGCCTGCTGGTGCAGGGGACACGGGTTCGAGCCCTGGTCTGGAAGGATCCCACGTTCCGCGGAGCAACTGGGCCCGTGAGCCGCAATTGCTGAGCCTGCGCGGCTGGAGCCTGTGCTCCGCAACAAGAGAGGCCACGATGGTGAGAGGCCCGCGCACCGCGATGAAGAGTGGCCGCCGCTTGCCGCAACTAGAGAAAGCCCTCACACATAAACGAAGACCCAACACAGCCAAAAATAAATAAATTAATTAGTTTAATAAATAAATAAATACATTTTAAAAAAATAAAAATAAAAATAAATGAAATTGTTTGGAAATTTCCCACATATTCTTACTCTCAAAGTGTAATCTAAGGATATTAAAAGAAGCACTACTAAAATGAAAAGTATCCAAGATCAGGTAATGAGGAAGTGATATGAACAAAAGCAACAAAATCAGTGAAGGAAAAGTTAAGATGTGAAAAGGGCAGAATAGGAGCTGGTAGTATATGTGAAAGATATAGGAGAAAAGAGAGTAGCCCAAACAGAGTAAGAAAGAAAAAAAGCATCTGGGGAAGACTGATAAATAGTAAAAGAGTTTATGGAGGGACTTCCCTGGTGGCACAGTTGTTAAGAGTCTGCCTGCCAATGCAGGGGTCATGGGTTCGATCCCTGGTCCGGGAAGATCCCACATGCCGCGGAGCAGCTAAGCCCGTGTGCCACAACTACTGAGCCTGCGCTCTAGAGCCCGTGTGCCACAACTACTGAAGCCTGTGCGCCTAGAGCCCGTGCTCCGCAACAAGAGAAGCCATCACAATGAGAAGCCTGCACACTGCAACGAAGAGTAGCCCCCGCTCACCGCAACTAAAGAAAGCCTGCGCGCAGCAACGAAGGCCCAATGCAGCCAAAAATAAAATGAAATAAAATAAAATTTTATTTTTATTTTAAAAATAAAATGAATCTCAGAAACTGTCCTTAACAGGGGAAAAAAACAGAAGAACACACCAAATTTTAAAAGTGTAAAGCCAAATAAACAAAGCCAGAGAACAAATAGAATGAAATGAAATTTGTAGAGTATTAAGGTTATCAGATTTTAAGTTAACTGAACCTATGCATTTTTAATAAGGCATCTTTTTTATGTCTTTTTAAGTTAGCAAAAAGAAAATAGTTGCTTTTCATTTCTGCAGTTTGTTAGCCCATATCAATATTAAAAGGGGAAAAAGAAAACAAGTGTCAGGTTATGTGGACAACAGCCCTGCATGGGTAGGACTGAGCCTTAGCTTCAGTATTTAATATTACAGGTATAGAATATGTAAGGAGCATATAGAAGTCCCTAAATGTGAAGTTGTCCAATCACAGTAAGAACTCCTATTCCATTATACATAAAGGAATGGCCCATTGATTACTGCTGAAAGGGATCACTGCTTAATGTATGTTTCAGGAATATGAAAATGCAACAAAAGAGGAAAATTGCAATCCTGAAGTCTGGGTGAACCTAGCCTGTACCTACTTTTTTCTTGGAATGTATAAACAAGCTGAAGCAGCTGGATTTAAAGGTAAATGGGCCCTTTTAATATCTGGTATTCATCACTAATAGTAAGAGTCATTTTGAAGATTTTAAAACCTATTTAATTCCTTTTTCTATTGAGGAAAAATCAAGTGACATTAGAAAGCTAAAAAAAAAAAAAAAGCTTTACTCTTCAAAGAATGTTGGATCTTAGCAACTTTATGTTTAAAAAGAGAGTTAATCTGTGTGCTGCTTACCCTCCCACCTCCTCAGAAGCTAAAGCCAAAAAGTAGAAGGATGAGAGAAGAAAAAGGGCAAGGTGCCTTTCTTAGGCTCCACTGTGGTAGGAAGTTCATGCTGTTGGTAGGAGTTGGGTATAGTTGTTCAAGCTGTTAGGAATGTGCATTTTATAGCTTCTTTTCCTGCTTCTGAATGAGAAGCCAAGTAATTCCAACTTGAAGAATCCAGATTTCTTCCCTTTTGCTTTACTTACCAGGACAGTCATCTTAGGAGAACTGGACTCAAATTTGCAAATAGAGTAGGGCAAAAGGGAACTATGGGAGGAAAGATTAAGAATAATTAGAGTATGAATCAAATTAAATTCAAAGAAAAGTAGAGAAAGTGGGCAAAAGAATGTTTGTTAGGAAATATGTTAGGGAAGAATGTATTTCAGGGTAGAAATCTTAGAGAATTAACTGATATATACATATTTAGGTAGAATTCCAGTTCAGAGTCATGGAATTCTAATTTTCCTAATTTAGTTATAAAGGCCTTTGAGTTATTTATCTCATGTTTCTAGACTTTATCTGTGCCTAGAACAGTTAGACACATGTAAGGTGATCAAGGTAGCTATCTCTCTTTCCACATATATTTTTCTTTTTTATACATTGAAGTATGACTTTTTGCTGTAAAGAGATATAAGATTGAGTGTCTAGAATTAGGAAAATTCTCCAAGAGCACAAAGGGGATCTGGAACTTAAGAGGTGTTCACCTTTTTGCTTGGCTCCCTGTTTTAGATGGTAGATTATCGTGCCAGAAGATCTACGAAATGGAGACTGGGCTAGTATTTAGGAAAATATGGCACTGTAATTATGAAAAGGGGATTTCAGAAGGAATCGACAAAGAACTCTGGAAGACCAGCTGAATGAGAGTGGATTCCTACATGTATTGAGATGACCATAACCATTTGCTTCCAGTGTTTGGTTCAGTGTGTGAACTACACAGGGTGGGCTGCTACTGGACCTGTGAGGAGTGCCGTGCTATGCTTTACCACCATAGAGTAAGGAAGAAGAAGTGTGGGCCAGAGCAGGACCTTAGAGCATTTTCCTTCTGGTTCTTGGCGATGTTGCTGCTACTGCAGTAGGACTAGACTAAAATAACACGTTAATATATTATAGCAGAGACATAGCAGGATCCAATAGGTAAGGATTTGGGAAGATTTATCTGTCTCATGTCACTCCTGCAAGGGACTAAGTGCCATAGACAATTGAGTTCTCTAATAAGTATCTTGGATTGTTTTCACAGCTCCAAAAAGCCGACTTCAAAACCGCCTGCTCTTCCACTTGGCTCACAAGGTATTTACGTTCCTGTTTCACACTTTTTGTTTTAATGTTTTAAGATTAAAAAAATTTTTTTAAGTATATCTTTTTTTTAATTGGCGTATAATTGACTTCACACTTTTTGATTTTTAAATATCTTTCTCTTTCTTTCTTCTTGTTACCAACAAGGGTGAAAGAGAATTAAGTAGAAAGTCTCGTTAATGGTATTTCTAGAACAAGTAGAATACAGGTGTTAATTTTATAGGACTTTCTCCCCCATTAATGTTTTTTTTACTCTGTTTATTCAGAAATGTTAGGTTTTAGTTCTTCTTAAGCAGTAGTCATTTAAGATTAGTTTGTTTCCACCATCTTATTGTCTCTTAGGAAACAGACTCAAAGACACCTTGTCCTGACTCCTGAAAATAAATACATACCTTTCAGAATTGCCTTATAGCAGTAATTTTGATCATGTCATAAAATGATTTTAAAAATCATTTTTCATATTATAAAATTACACATTCTATTAAGCAAAATATAAATATGCAATAAAAGGATATAACATCTACCATATTTAAAGCTAACTGCATTTCAACCTTTTGGCGTATCTCCTTTTGGGATAATTATTTTTATATGCATATCTGTATTTTTGTTTGTTTTGCAGAATGAGATTCATGTTAAATATATATTTTTGTATTCTGCTTTTGTTTTAAACTTATCTTTATAGTACAAGTGTACCCCTGAGTCACTCGTCTTAAAAACCAGGCTTTTCTTTTTTTTTTTAACTAGAAACCTATTGTATTATAGTTACTTCTGAGGTTTTTTTTTTTTTTTAATTTACTTATTTATTATTTATGGCTGTGTTGGGTCTTCGTTTCTGTGCGAGGGCTTTCTCTAGTTGCGGCAAGCGGGAACCACTCTTCATCGCGGTGCACGGGCCTCTCACTATCGCGGCCTCTCTTGTTGCGGAGCACAGGCTCCAGACGCGCAGGCTCAGTAGTTGTGGCTCACGGGCCTAGTTGCTCCGCGGCATGTGGGATCTTCCCAGACCAGGGCTCGAACCCGTGTCCCCTGCATTGGCAGACGGATTCTCAACCACTGCGCCACCAGGGAAGCCCAACCAGGCTTTTTTTAAATAACAATCCATCATATGCATGTGCCACAATTCATTCAACACTTCTAGTTATTTAACTTCCAGATTGGTTTTAATTTTAATTATAAAAATATGATTCTAACATCCTAAAATGGACTTATTGAGTTACTGAGTATGAACAATAAAAATTTAAAGCTTTTAATTGATAGTGCTAAATTATTTTACAGGAAGTTTATCTAATTGTCCAAAGGCAGTATTTGAAAATAATTATTTTCGGTGCATTTAAAAATTTTGGGAATTCCTTATTGGTCCAGTGGTTGGGACTCTGCTCTTTCGCTGCCAAGGGCACGGGTTCAGTCCCTGGCGGGGGAGCTAGATCCTGCAAGCCGGGCAGTGCGGGGGGGGGGGGAAATTCATGCTATAATTATCTGTCTCTCTGTTTAGTTCTTTCGATTTTTGCTTTACATGTTTTGCAGACTATCATTAAGTGTGTACAGATTTAGAATTGTTATGTCCATCTAGTGGATTGAAACATTTATCATTATGAAATGTCTCTCTTTATCTCCAAAAATCTCTCTTCACGTAAAGACTACTTTGTCATATTTGTGTAGCTCCACCAGCTCTCTTTTGGTTAGTGTTTGCTTATTGTATCTTTTCACATCCTTTCATTCTCTATCTTTCTGTGTCCTATTTTAAATGTCTCTCTTATAAACAGCATGTAAAAATGATAGAGACAGAGAAAAAAAGGAAAGGGAGAAGATATAAAGAAAGAAATAGAAAAAAAAGACGGTAAGAAGAGGGGTGTCAAGTAATTAATATGAGCTGTAACTTAAAGGCTTTCCATTGTTAAGGCTCTGCCTCCAGAGACTACTTTTTTTTTAATTTTTTAAAATGTTTATTTATTTGTTTATTTGGCTGCGTTGGGTCTCCCGTTGCTGCACGCGGGCTTTCTCTAGTTGCAGTGAGCAGTCGCTACTCTTCGTTGTGGTGCGTGGGCTTCTCATTACGGTGGCTTCTCTTGTTGCGGAGCACAGACTCTAGGTGCACGGGCTTCAGTAGTTGTGGCGTGCGGGCTCAGTAGTTGTGGCATGCGGGCTTCAGTAGTTGTGGCTCGCGGACTCTAGAGCGCAGGCTCAGTTGTTGTGGCACACAGGCTTTTTTTTTTTTTTTCCAAACACACACACTGTATTTTATTTTTACAAGAGATAAATAGACTGACACCAAGCATTGTACATGGATGACCACAACAAAAGCAACAATGATTGCAATTACCAAACATGAAACACACTCATACTATGTCATAATATTGACATTCAGTCCAGTAATCCTCCACTGTAACAGCTCCTTTACTTTGCAGTGAAATTTGATTTGTATATTCTTTGCCTCTGAGTCCTTGTGGGATTTTTTTTTTTAATTCAAACAGAAAGTCACAAAAATTATACTCATCCTCATCAGTTCACTCAGTCCCATGTAATTAATTTTTTTTTATCTTGATCTTTTGTTAGCACTTTTATGAGTTCATCAGTTTTTCATTAGAGTTCTGAAAATGCTTATTCATTCAGTTCAGCAGTACAGTCAGTTACCAGAAACCTGTACTTGTCAGAGTCTTTTCCATGAATTTCTTGAAGATGAAAGCCTTTTATAGGAACATATTTGCAAAAGCATCAGAGTACACCCAGAACTGTCTGTAAATGACAAAAGACTTAAAAATGACCACGGTTAAAGATCTGATGAAAGTTCATAATAATGCAGTTGACAAGAAAATTAGTTATTTCTGAGATATACATTTTAAAGTAATAACTAGGATTATGACTTATAACATTATACCAGAACATATAAGATTTTTAGAAATTTCATGTAATGTCTGAAACATTTATATTAACATATTTCCATACAAATAACCCAATGAAAGTTTAGTATTAGTTGTTTTGTTTGTTTTTTTATACTGCAGGTTCTTATTAGTCATCAACTTCATACACATCAGTGTATACATGTCAATCCCAATCGCCCAATTCAACACACCACCATCCCCACCCCACCGCAGTTTTCCCCCCTTGGTGTCCGTATGTCTGTTCTCTACGTCTGTGTCTCAACTTCTGCCCTGCAAACCGGCTCATCTGTACCATTTTTCTAGGTTCCACATACATGGCGCACAGGCTTAGTTGCTCCGCGGCATGTGGGATCTTCCCAGACCAGGGCTCAAACCCGTGTCCCCTGCATTGGCAGGCAGATTCTTAACCACTGCGCCGCCAGGGAAGTCCCCAGAGACTATTTTTATTCTTTCTCTGAAAGAGAGGTAAAGAACACCAGGAGCTGAAGGGAAATAGAACAGAGACAAATGGCTGAAGGAGAAGGGGAAGTTAAAATATCCATTACGTAGGTGTTGATTTCTCTAACCATACTCTAATGTTAATCTTTACACGTCTTTTGCTCTCTTACAATTTTAGTTTAATGATGAGAAGAAATTGATGAACTTTCATCAGAATCTTCAGGATATCACAGAAGATCAACTCAGTTTGGCCTCAATCCACTATATGCGATCTCACTACCAAGAAGCTATTGATATTTATAAGCGAATACTGCTAGATAACAGGTCTGTGTCCATTTATGCCTCCTTGAAATCTCATTTTGTTACTTTCTTCTGTACCTAGTTTGGCTGAGGACCTAGTGTCCTTTGGATCTAATATCACCATGTGTTCAAATCTATTTAGCTAATAATCTGGTGAGATTAAGAACTCCTTATTGTCTAGATCAGGGTTTCTCCACCTTTATTTCATTATTGACCTTCCAAGGAGGCTTTTTAGACTTTTCCCCCCTTAATTGCCCTCCCATGAAGTTTCAATACCATAGATATATTGTATATCTGTTTATGTACTGTATGTATATCTATGCTTTATATATAAAATGAGTATGATTTTCCACCTCTCCATAAGAACCAATTTTTGCCCCTTTGGGGGTGATATCACACCTGTTGAAAATGCATGGTCTAGGTGTATCAATTTCAGTGTTATAGTTACACTGTAGGTAACTTGCTGACAAAATTAGAAACAAATCATTCTGAAGGATTAATGTTCCAACTTTATCACTGACCACTTGGCTTCTCTCCCGCATCCCAAAAATATCTCATCCACTTCCCTTCTCCCTTCTTTTGCTTTAGTGTCACAGTCTCCCACCCATTCCCATTCTCAGTCGTCAAATCTACTTGCCTTCTCTGCTTATTTGAGTTTATACTCGATTACTGATTGTTAGTTTTTTTAAACATGAATAGGTAGTAGTTGAACTTTTCCCTTTCTCCTCTAGTTGTCATCTTTTACTCTGCTTATGTCAAAACACTTAAATATTATAATACAAAAAGAAAGATGCTACACTGATTATATTCTTCTTTTTTCTTTAAAAGAAGAAATGTCCTCTTTGCCTTGCTATCCACTTGAGCCATTAAAAAGGTCTGTAGTTTGACAACATTTCTGTGAAGTAGACTTAAATTGTTAATCCTTAATTCTTTCATCTAATAGGGAGTACCTTGCCCTCAATGTTTATGTGGCCCTGTGTTACTACAAGCTGGATTACTACGATGTGTCTCAAGAAGTTCTGGCTGTTTACCTTCAGCAAATTCCTGATAGTACCATCGCACTCAATCTTAAGGCCTGTAATCATTTTCGCCTTTACAATGGCAAAGCTGCTGAGGTAGTGATGAAATTTGTTCTTTTTTTTTTTTTTTTTTTTTTTTAATTTCTATTTTGGCTGTATTGGGTCTTCGTTGCTGCGCGCGGGCTCTCTCTAGTTGCGGCGAGTGGGGGCTACTCTTCGTTGCGGTGCGCGGGCTTCTCATGGCGGTGGCTTCTCTTGTTGTGGAGCACGGGCTCTAGGTGCGCAGGCTTCAGTAGTTGTGGCATGCGGGCTCAGTAGTTGTGGCACACGGGCTTAGTTGCTCCGCAGCATGTGGGATCTTCCCGGACCAGGGATCAAACACGTTTCCCCCACATTGGCAGGCGGATTCTTAACCACTGCACCCCCAGGGAAGTCCCGAAATTTGTTCTTAATTTACTTAATTCCAGTTTGAATTACCCTGTACTTCCTGGGTTATTCATGAAACTATTATCTGTTACTCTTGATTAATATCCCTTTGTTATTGCCAATGTGATTCTACAAGAACCCAACTGTATAAATATTTATATTTACCAGATATTCTAAAAAGAATGTTGACTTCTGAATTCTCTATGTGTATCTGATATACTGTAGATGATCTTTATCTATGCCTTACGTTAACTTAAATATGTTAAAGCCAAACACTTCTGCTTCTTTCTCTAAAATATGTTTGTGGCTCAAAGTCATCAACATGTAATCAGAAACCTAGGATATCCATCACTCTCTTCTCCTTCATCCACAATCTATTATCCACCAGTTCCTATCACTTCTATGTCCTGAACATCTCTTTTATCTGTCCCTTCTTCTCCTTTGCCACTGCTCTAGTTCAGGCATTCCTCATCTCTCATTGTAATTCTTTAAATAATTTCCCTGCCTCTAGTCTTGTTCTCTCCAGTCCAGCCATTGAGTTTGTTTCACACACCCATACTCTCCTACTACCATAGCTTTGCATACAGCATTCTCATTTCCTGGAGTGCCTTTCTCTGCTTGGTATACTTCAATGTCTCCTTTAAGGTTACCCAAGAGGCAATAGTGGTAGACATTTTATAAATACTTAGAAATTGGTTAACTTATAGGCACTGTGCAGAATACTTTATATCCATTATTTAGTTTCCCTGACAATCCTGTGGATAAATTCTGTTATAGCTCTCTTTTCTTTTCTTTTGTGATTTTTTTTCCTTGTTGTTATAGCTCTCTTTTTATAGGAAACTCAGAGTATACAGGAGGCCATACATTATGATCTCATTTTATTTAACTATACACACACACACACACACACACATATGCATACACACATATATATATTGGGTTGGCCAAAAAGTTCATTTGGGTTTTTCTGTAAGATCTTATGGAAAACTCCGAACGAGCTTTTTGGCCAACCCAATACATATAGACATAAATAGATCTATAAATAGATATATAGATAGCATGTTCTATATTATATCTATATACAGGTTCAGGTATATGTATTTGTATATACTTTATGTACAGATATTTTTAGATTAACCCTATGAGGGGGCCATGCTTAGAAATTGCTTCCTTGGACATTACTTTAGTTGACGTCAGAAGACACCAAAATTTAAATGTAAAATTTCTGCATGTGTCGAAATTTTAAAATCTCACCTTGCCCAAAAAGTAGTGTAAGTGGCATCATACCACCCTAGAGTAGGGGGGAGGAAGGAAAGAAACTGAAACCAGAAAATTAATTAGTATATCAAAGCAAAATTTATTGTGTAATAGCAAGGAACACTATTAACATACTTTACACTAAGAGCAGATTCAGCTGCTGAGTGAAACAGTGTTTAGCAGCTGGCAGTTGGAGAACACGTCCTTAACGTACGCCCAGATTCACTTTTCATGGTTTATGTCGATAAAGGTGGTCAGTTGTGGCAAAAGAAATGCCTATCAGTTAAATTGCTTAGTATGCAATGGAGTGGTCCCTTTATATATCGATATTATATAAAATACATTCTTGGAATAATCATTTCAACTAGAGTCCCTGGAGTCTGCCTAATTGGCTGGTTCCCAGCATCAGCAGTTTAATAGTAAACTGGATTTGCAATTTGATCTCATTAGAGTTTTGTTTAGAATAAGTGAAAGAAGAGAAGTGTATTCTTGCCTTTCTACCTTGAGTCAGTCTTGGGGACTTTGCCAATTTTAGTATAAGGTCCAACCTATTAAATGTTTACATTTTGTCTGCACATGTTCTTTCCAGAGTCTGGTATGGGTGGCATGGCTAACCAATATGCTGTAGGTCTAACGGTATCCAAGTCAGGATACCAAACTGCACTTCCCATTCACTAAAGGCATGCTTTTTCATTTGAAATTGTGTCCATGTAGATTACATGTTGATTTTATAGTGTTCTGCAGCAGTAGATGACTATGTCACAGGTACCCTAAGAAGCTTTTTTTTTTGGAAGTGAGAGGATATAGTTTGTGTTTACTTATGATAATTTTATTAAACCATTTAAAAGCCTCTAGTAATTCCTCTAGTAATTTTTATAATGGGCTCTATATTGTACAGTTCATTCTCTCCCCAGACACCAAAGCATTCTGCTCTTCTATAGTAAACATGAAATAATCTGTAATGATTCACTCAATTATTAAAGTACTTTGAACACCTTACCGAAGGTTATACAACTAACAAGTGAGAAATTCAGGTCTCAAACCCTGACTCTAAAGCCTGTAGACTTAACCACTAAAATTTACTGTAGACTTAGTTGTACATTCCTCTTGCTCTTAATTTATATATATACATAATAATATAGCTACCAAATAATAAGCATGATTATTTAAATATAATCAAATAATGTGGTTATTATATCTTACCAATAAATAATTGGTAATAATATAGCTATTATATATGATTTTATATCTATATATAAAATCATACTTGTTATTTGGTAGTTGCCTAATTTTCTTTTTTTTTTTTTTTCTGAAAAGGTTTTATTATGCACTGAGGGGAGGGAGCTCTGTTCTTCTTGGCTGCTGCTTTCCTCCTGGCTGCCAGGACATTACTCAGCTCCTGTCTCTTCCTTTTGGCATGGAAGTGTGTCCCCACCCTTTTCTTGATGAACTTGAGGGTCCGCGTGTCCTTGGAGACCTTGAGCAGCTCCGTGGCCCGCCGTTCTTAAGGGGCAAAGCTGCATACCTCTTGGATCATGTCTCGCACGCACTTGGTATACTTGGTGAGGCGCCGGTGGCGGTGGCTGTGCCTCGGCTTGCTCACGTTATTAGTCACCTTGTGGCCCTTGTTGAGGCCAATGGACATGGGCCAGCACAGAGCCATGGCCCTGAGCTGCACTGGGGCCCTGAGGGTCCGGATGGTGGCGGATCCTACCCGAGCAAGGCCTCATTAACCTGCTTTGATTATCTTTAATCTAGACAAGCTCATCGAGGGTTGAGACTGTCCTTTGACAGTTGTATCCCAGGACCTGGCACAATGCACACACAAAGTTGATGCCAGCTAAGTAATGGTTGAATGAGAAATTTAAAATATGACTAACAAATTAAGGGAGAATCACATTAGAAGAAGGAGGAGGTTCAAAAGAGGTCAGTAAAGATGCAGATTGAGAAAAAGCCATTGGGTTTCCTGACTGGGGTTTCCTACTCTGATTAGGGTATCATTATTATTGGGTGTTGAAGCTAGGTGGCAAGGAGATAAAGAGGGACTGAGTAATCACTTGGATTGAGAATTGTCCTAAAGGATATGGCAGAGGAATGACAAGTAGATGATGAAGAAATAGAAGCAGTGAATATAGGATGCTGGTAAAAGGAAGAAGAACACTGGTTTCAGAGGATAAAGAACTTTTATCCCCCCAAACTGGGAGGACTCCAGTAGTGATTAAGAGCAGGAGCTTTGAAATCAGATGGACCATATTCCAGTCCTAGCTTACTAGCTATGTGGCTTTCAGTGAACTACTTAACCTCCTTAAGCATTATCTGCAAAATATGCAAAATAATAGTGCTGAATTATTGTAGGTTTCTGTGATGTATGCAAAGTCCTTACCTTCATATACATAGTAAACTCTCAGTGAACTGAGCAATTATCAAAGATTTGATAGGCTGAAACATAGTCAAATTTATCTTCTTCTTTATGTTTAGTGCTTCTGTATTTTAAGAAATGATTTCCTAGCCCAAATTATATTCTCTGATATTATCTTCTAAAGGCCTATTGTTTTGCCTTTTTCAAATCCAGCTTATCTGTAATTACATTTAAAAGGTTTGACTTCTCAATGAAAGACAAAGATTGATGAATTAGATTGAAAAGACAAAACCCTAATATAGGACACAGAAAATTTGAACGTAAAATCACGTATTGATGTTTCATGAGGACTATTTCTTACATGATTTCTATCATGTTGTCGTGCTTTTAGAAAGGTCATTTTCACTCTAACATATTATAAGATGACCTACATCTTCTATTTATAATTTTAGGTTTTAACAGCTTTGTTGAGATATATGTAACATACCATACAGTTCACCCTTTTAAAGTATACAATTCGGTGGTTTTTAGTATATTCACCACTATGTGCAATCTTCATCATGGACAATTTTATTTATTTATTTTTAAACACTTTTTTTTTTTTTCCTCTATTTTTGGCTGTGCCATGAGGCTTGCGGGATCTTAGTTCCCTGATGGGGGATCGAACCCTCAGCCTCGGCAGTGAAATCACGGAGTCCTATCCACCGGACCACCAGGGAATTCACACCACAGTCAATTTTAGAACATTTCCATTACCTCAAAAAGAAACTCCATACCCCATAGGTATCAACCCCCATTCACCAAGCTCTAAACAACTACTTAATCTACTTTCTGTCTCTATAGATTTGCCTGTTTGGGATATTTCCTGTAAAAGGAATCATATAATATGTGATCTTTTATGACTGGCTTCTTTTACTTCAGCATAATGTTTATAAAGTTCATCATGTTATAGCATGTTTTAGTACTTCATTCATTTTTATGACCAAATAATATTCCATTGTATGGATATACCACATTTTATTTTTCCAGTTGTCAGGGGATGGTTATTTGGATTGTTTCTACCTTCTTCCTATCATGAATAATGCTGCTGTAAACATTTGTATACATGTTTTTTGGCATGTTTTGAACATGTTTTCATTTCTCTTGGGTATATACCTAGGAGTGGAATTGTTGGGTCATACTGTTTTCCAGAGTGGCTGCACCAGTTTATATTCCCACTAGCAATGTATAAGAGTTTCAATTTTTCTACATCCTTGCCAACAGTTGTTGTTACCTGACTTTTTCATTCTAGCTATCCCAGTGGATGTGAAGTGCAAGCTCATTGTAATTTTGACTTGTATTTCCCTGATAACTAATGAAGTTGAACATCTTTTCATGTGCAGTGAGTGCTGCTTTAAATCTGGCACCCTAGGTAGCTCACTTGCCTCACCTTTAGTCCTGGCTGGCCCTGCCTGAGATCAAAGCTATCCTCATAATACTAAAAGATTTTGTATTTTCACTTTCATTCACTCAAGTGTGCAGTGAAGTTTTCCAGAGACAACATGATTTCAACATAGATTGATTGCAGACACAGATATGTCAATCCAGCTGTCGTCTGTTAAGCCAGACATTAAAGAGATTTGCAAAAATTTAAAACAGCACTCTTCTCACTAAATTTTTGTTTTGGTAAATACAGTTTTTTTAATGAAAAATATGTTATTTGTATTAATGTGTAGTGGGTTTATTATTACTTTTGATTGATTACTTAAAATTTCTGTTTTAATTTCTAATACAATAAATATGAATGGCTATAACCCACATAAACAAAAACTCTTTGGGATCCTTAATAATTTTTAAGATTTAAAAAAGATCTTGAGATCCAAAAGCTTGAAAACTGCTGAACTAGCCTAATATTACCCAAGGCAGGGGTCCCCAAGCCCCGGGCCACAGTCCGGTATCGGTCCGCTGCCTGCTAGGAACGGGGCCGCACAGCAGGAAGTGAGTGGCAGGCAAGCGAGCGAAGCTTCATCTGCGCTCCCCATCGCTCCCATTACTGCCTGAACCATCCCCCTGCCCCCCCCCCGCCCCCCCCCCCATCTGTGGAAAAATTGTCTTCCGTGAAACTGGTCCCCAGTGCCAAAAAGGTTGGGGACCACTGACCCAAGGCTTTGGAATTACTGCTGTGGACAAGAGAGGAGATTAGTAAATGGATTGCTGAATAGGTGTGCATTCCTATGTGACATCGGGTAGAAAAAGTTTGTAGTGCTTAGTGAGAATAATCAAGGATTTAATTATTTTATCCAGAAAAGCTTAGGTACCCACTGATGGAAGTAGAAAAAGGAGGTGAGGAGGCTTAATAAAATTATAGAGTGGCAAGATGAGAATAGCAGAAAGCTGAGGAAGGGGGTAAGTGAGTCTAGGACATTAGTGAAGACACTGTGGAAATGGCTGACCCTTTCTTCTAAGGGAAGTTAAGGGTGCAGGATAATATGGAAGAGATCTGATAGGTCTAATAAATAATAACATAGAGGGGAGAAGTTATGTTAATTGCATCATGTAAATTAAGGCCAATTCAGCAGGAAGGAGATAGTATGAAAATTCAGGACATAGGTGGAATGGTCAGATTGAAGAATCAACCTTAGTTGTTAAAAGTTTGTCACCTGAAAGAAAAGACTAACTCTAGGAGTCTACAAACTTGGGTTCACCAGTTTCAAACTTGCTGATTGGTGTAAGGTTCAATCACTTAATGTTTATAAGCCTCAATGTTCTCATCTGTAAAATGAGGATAATACTAATTACATTGATTATTTCTTAGAGTCCTACAGAACAAATGGAACAGCATGTTAAATTCTTTGTAAACTATAAAATGTTGTAACATTTTATATGTGATATAAGAACTATACACTTCTCATTTTCATAAGGCTTTCCTTTTTTAATTTCAGGCAGAACTCAAAAGCTTGATGGACAACGCTTCTTCTTCCTTTGAATTTGCTAAAGAGCTCATCAGGCACAATCTGGTGAATAATAGTTTGCAGTCTTGACTGACTTGAGGCCTACCCTATTGTGGTACATCACAGTGGTTAGAAAGATGAATGAAGGGAGTCATCTCAACAAGTATTTCTCTACTTTAAGTAAACTCTTTCTTGCTGTGGAGGAGAGAGAATGAGTTTAAGATATCAGGTTCTTTCCTCAAGCAAATCCTTATTGGGAGGGCAGTAATACATACTTAACATTTAGAAAGAAGTGTAAGGCAGTGAGATCCACGTGTTCATTTTGTTGGCAGAGAAAAAGGAACATATCCTTTTGGGTTATAATAAATGGGAAGGATATTCTGATGAAAGTAAAACTTGAGCTGGTCTTTGGAAGATGGCTGGGATTTATAGGCTTCATTTGTGGCAGGGACATGGATGAATGAATGAAGAAGACATATGTGATAGGTTGTGAACAGTTTGAATTTACTAGAACAGAAAGTTTGCACTGGGGCACAGTGAAAAATTAAAGTTTTACTTAGTGAAAAAGTAAAAAGGGGGTTAGGTTTAGGGCTGGATTATGATGGCCATTGCTAAAAAAAAAAACATCCAGATGAAGTTTCAAGTTTGATTCCATTGACTATGCAGTAGAGTGGGTGCAAAGCAGCTGCATTCAACGCAGACACCCGGGACATTGAGAAAATTATTTAATATTGTTGAGTTTCAGATTCCTCATCTGAAAATGGCAATAAATAACTACTCCTTTTCCTTCTGATTTCTCTGTACCTTCTTTGGCACCAAGTCTCTGAGTATGAATGCCAAAAACCATAGCTGTTTTAGACTCTCTCTTCCCCTTTATCTCTGATAGCTACTCAGTCACTTAATCCTATTAATTCTTTGTTGGTATTGTCTTATATTCATTGCATTCCTCCTCTAATTCAGGCCTCCATCACAGATAGCGTTTTCTGTGGTTATTTTTTATTATGAGCTTCTGCCGCTAATCTTTTCACTTCTAGTCTAGTTTATAAATTAAAGACAGATTAATTTTTGTGGAGAATGATGTGTTAGAGGTAGTAGTCTGGAAATTAAACTTGGAAAGAGATTAAGACCAGAGAACAGGTTTAGGAGTTTTCTTAAGAGTAGTGATAGTTGAAGAAAGGGTTAAAAACAGAGAAAAATATGGTTCCAAGAGAGCATTTGTACTTAAGTGGCTGGAAGAAGGAGAATAAGAAAATATCTCAAGAAAGGGCAGGCGAGAAAAAGCACCTAGATAATGTACAGTTGACCCTTCTACAACACGGGTTTGAACTGCATGAGTCCACTTATACACAGATTTTTTTCAGTCGTACATACAGCACGGTCTGAGGTTGGTTGAATCCTCGGATGTGGAGGAGCCATGGATGTGGGTGGCTGACTATAAATCGTACTCGGATTTTCAGCCGTGTGGAGGGTCAGTGCCTCTACGCCACCCACTCTACTGTTGTTCGAGGGTCAACAGTAATGTCATTTTTTAATTTTTTTTCAATTTTTATACAATTTTTAAAGGTTGCACTCCATTTACAATTATTACAAAATGTTGGCTATGTTCTCTGCGTTGTACAAATACATCTCTGTATCCTATCTTACACCCAGTAGTTTGTACCTCCTATTCTCCCACCCCTATATTGCCCCACCCTCCACTGGTAACCACTAGTTTGTTCTCAATATCTGTGAGTCTGCTTCTTTTTTTGTTATATTCACTAGTGTGCTGCATTTTTTAGGTTCCACATATAGGTGTTATCATACAGTATTTGTCTTTCTTTGTCTGACTTATTTCACTTAGCGTAATGCCCTCCAAGTCCATCCATGTTGCTGCCAATGGCAAAGTTTCGTTCTTTTTTATGGCTGAGTAATATTCCATTGTATATATAGACCACATCTTCTTTGCCCATTCATCTGCTGATGGACACTTAGGTTGCTTCTAACTGTAATGTCATTACAAGTACACATTTTAGTCACCTGGGAGATTTTTTAAAATAATGATGGGTGAGATTTTTACTGAATGGTTGGCTAGGGTTCGGCCATGAGTACTTTTCTTAAAAGTTTCCCAAGTGGACATAATATACAGCCAGAATAAAGAACTGTTATATGTACGTATAACTGGAAGATGCATATTAGCTAGTAATAGGAATTATTCTTGGAGGGTGGGATTAAAGAGAAAAGTGAAAAAATGGAAATTTTCCTTTTTCCTGTTGTAATAGTATATGTAAGTTTTTTCCAATGAATACAGATTACCTTAATGTTTAAAACAAAACCTGAAAAATATTAAGCAATATAAATTGTTGTTAACATCGACTTTTGGAGTCAGATCTGAGGTCAAAATCAAGTTATACCATGTACTAGCTTTGTAACATTGGGTAAGTCACAAACCATTGATGAGTCTCCCTGTTCTCATAGGTAGAATAGGGGAAATTACAGTACCTACCTTATTTCCTTGTGAAGATGAAATGAGGTAATGTGTATAAGGTACCTCAAGCAGTATGCAGCATATAGTAAGCATATAGTAAACAGTGCTTTTGTTGTCATGCTATTCCATCGGTGTCAAAACTGCAGGTATGTCATGGAGCAAGAGGACAGAATAGTCCATCGAATTTGGCCAAAGGGGTTAATTTGTGACTTGTAGAGTGAGTTTACTAGTGTGCAGAGAGCAGAAGCAAGTTTTCTGGGAACTTAAGGAGTGAGAGGATGAGAAGAAAGTTGAAGCAGGGAACCACATACTTTTAAGGTGTGGCGTTGAAAGAAAGGAGAAAAATAAGGTGCTATCCAGAGGCAACAGTGGCACCAAGTGGAAGATTTTTCCAGAGAGCAGGAACCTTTGTGCATGTTTGAAGTTGAGAAATGGGACCAGGATTAATGAAATAGAATGATTGCTTAATACAGAAACAAGATCTAGATGGAGTCAGAAGTTATGGCATCAAAGAAGATAGATGAAGGAATTAATCTTGGCAAGAGAAGGGAGCATCTCAGACAAGGAGGAAGCAAATAAGATGACCATATGGATATTTTGATATAGAAAAAAGAGATTAGGTCGTTTATGCCTGATTGCCTTGATTTCTGTATGTTTATTTGTGACATAACTGTGTACCAGATACTGTGCTAGGCTCTGAGTACAGAACAGTATGCAAAGCTGTCCTTTCATGAATGGTGCTTTTGTTTTAGCTATTCTCTGTAGCATTTATTATCATACGACAACATACTTAAGTTTGCTCTTTGAAGGTCTCTCCCCACCTGAGTACAGCCTATATAGTGACAGGGGAGTGACTTGTTCCTGGTGTAACCCTGCTATTACAATACCAAGCATATAGTAAGTGCTAATGAATATTTACTGAAAAACTAAATGAAATATTACCTACTATGTGCCACACATTTAGCCCACTTTAACTCATTTAATCCTCATGATAACCCTGAAAGGTAGACATTACTAATGCCATTTAGAGATGAGGCAACAGTCTCAGAAAGATTATGTAAATTCCTTCATGGAGTTTTTGATAGAGAATATCTGTCTAGAAAAAAAGTTTCATTAATTATTGGGTACTTTAAGAGTTTTCTACAGTTCTTATGAGGAGAAAAGGAAATGTATGCAATAGGGTTATGCCTTTATTCTATTTCTTATAATTTAGGATGGTTTTCTTTTAATTAGGTCAAGGTCATGTGTTTATAGAGAGAGCTTCAAAAATATATTCATGCTTTCAAAGAATAACTGTTGTGTCAGCTGCTTACACATTTCCACCAATAAGTGAACTCATAGTTATTGCCATAATACAGAGTTTCTCTGTCTTTAGGTTGTTTTCCGAGGAGGTGAAGGGGCTTTGCAGGTTTTGCCTCCCCTGGTTGATGTCATTCCTGAAGCTAGGCTAAACTTAGTGATTTACTACCTTCGTCAAGGTAAGAAAACTGTGTCTTGGTCTTGCCTATTTAAGATATTTTAGAAAATTTAATCTCTAACTGAACTACTTGCTTAATCTTTAAAATCAATTCATAACACTTCCAAAAATATGTTTGCAACAGGTTCGTAGGACAGAACAAACTTATTGGTATTTATTTGTTGTGCCTTTTCTCTTTATTCTCTCTTTCCTCTTCTGTTGCTTCCAATCTCTCACTCATTCTGTTCTCTTCTTTTCCTCTTATTTTTCTGCCCTTTGTTCTCTATTCATTCTATTTCAGTTTTTCTGTTTTTTTTCCTTCCCCTCCCTTGTTTCTTCTTTTTCTTGTGTTCCCCTATGTGTAATGTACATCTACATTTTCTTGAGTCTTTTCTTTTTCATCATTAATTGTTTTTTATTTGCTCTAATTGTCTGCCTTTCTGTTTATTTGTACCCCCAGCTTCTCATGAGAAATAGTATGATGCAAAGAGAACGTGATATTTGTTTCCCCTGAGTAAGGATGAAATTGTTAGACACGTGCCGAAAGCAGGCTTTTATCTAACAGTTGTGAGTACAGGGCAGGAGTTACCATGCAGTGGTGCTGGCACTCTGTCCTGGACCTCAGACTACCAGTGTGGGCCTTTTTAGGTGCATGGTAGAAACCAGCCAGACAACATATTCCGCATCGAGGAAAATGTCAGTGTTTATTAGCATAAGAACATGAACTTGCAAATAGTTCTCTCTAATTTGATATATAAGCACAAAGAAATATGCTTTTGGACGAGAATTAAAGAAACACCTTATATATTTTATAAATTAATTTTTATTCTAAAAATTTTCAAACATAAACAAGACAAGTTAATAGTATGAACATCCAAAATGAACACCCAAATATGCATCCCAGATTCAACAGTCTTCTAGATATTGCCAGTCTTTTTTCATTTATCCTCCCTCTCCCATTTTTGTTGCTGAAATATTTTAAAGCGAATCCCAGACTTCATGTCATTTCACTCCTACATACTTTATATATCTTTTAAAAAAATGGTTGTTTTTCTTATATAATTACAATGCCATTGGCATATACTTCCCCATTCCTTATTTTTAGCTTGAACTTTTAGGTGCTTCATAGCTTAATATGGGTTTCCTACAGATATTTGGTTATCTACTACTCAACATTGAACTTGATGGAGAGTTAAGAGACAAAAAAAACAAATCATACTTCCCATGAATGTTTGAAGGACCTTATCGTTTGGGAGACTGTTTCAGAAGAGTTTGCTAGGATACAGATTAGTATAGCTACTTATTTCTTATATTTCAGATGATGTACAAGAAGCTTATAACTTAATTAAGGATCTGGAACCTACTACTCCTCAGGTAATTGCGAATGTGTTGCATTTTTACTAACCAAGTTCTGTTGGAAGCGGAATTTCAGAAGGCATCTTAGAGAAGATTCTTGCTTATAGAATCTCAGGAGAGATCGTATATATTGATCTAGGAATGTTATGTGAGACTTTTTTTTTTTATGTGAGACTTTTGATATGAGAATGAATATCCTGGACTTTTTGATATTTGTAAATTCCCGTATATGTGGTCCTCTCCTCAGAAGGGTTGATGTTTGAAAATACTGAGATCTAGAATCCTGATGAAACTAGATATAGAAACTTACATCAGCAGTATGGTTGTCTGTACTATGTCTCTGTCCCCTGCTAGGTTGTTAGCTCCTTGCGGTCAGGGATTGTGTCTGTATTGTATCTCCAACACTATGTACACTAAGCACATAGTAGGCATTCCACTCATTGAATGAAAGACTGACTGAAAACTGTTTCTAGATCTAAACAGGTATATTTCTCCAGTGTATTAAAGGCTTCAGCATCTTTTGTTCTGTTCTTTTTATGAGCCCTCTTAAATAAAAATAGTACCCACATAAAAATTGATAAAGCTAAGGAGAGTATCTATTTAAAGAACAGAACCAAGTCTGAAGGGGATACAGGTGAGGCCTCAGGACTCCAAAAGCAAGAATACCTTACAAAGGAGACTCAGAGGATACTTTTTTTTTTTTGAGGTAAGGGATCACTAGCAAAGGAAGGTTATTATATCATTGGAAAGGGAAAAATATTGATAATATATATGTGATGTCATCACAGAGAATGGCAGTGACTGATAAGGTGTAAAAATTATTACATAAACGTTTTATTGTTAATTTTTTCCACTGAATTGAAATAAAAACAAAACTTAACTCCTGTGAGTGTCCACTGAGTTTTTCTGCTTAAGATTGAGAATTTGCAAATATGATGAATTCTGTTATATGAATACTTTCCTGGGAAACAAAGGAAAGTCTGCTAATTCTTTCATTCAAACCAGGGATAGAACAGAGAAAAGTGACTTTGGGTAACTTTTGATAATATATATAAAGCATTAAGTTGATGCAAATGATCTATTTGAAAGATATCTTATAGTTCCACGTTCCTTTTAAATTAATTAGTGATATTCCATGTGTCCAGGAGTATATCCTCAAAGGTGTGGTCAATGCAGCCCTTGGCCAGGAAATGGGTTCGGTGAGTATAAAACCACTGGTAATCTGTAGCTTGCAAAGTTATGTGTGTGGAAAAGATCAAAATGAACATCAAATTTCAACCAGCAATAAACTTACAAATAGGCTCTTCTGTAGTTCCTTTTATTTCTCCATATCCCCCAGTCCAGATTCCATTGTGAAAAGAATCCTGTGTTATTTAAAGACAAAAAAGGGGAATTCCCTGGTGGTCCAGTGGTTAGGACTTGGCGCTCTCACTGCCAGGGACCCGGGTTCAAGCCCTGGTTGGGGAACTAAGGTCCTGCAAGCCGCACAGCATGGCCAAAAAAATAGAACAAAATAAAATGAAATAAAAAAATAAAGAAAAAAAAGAAAGCTACAACCCTAAGAATTGCTGCTTTGGTTTAAAAAAAAAAGCCCAATTGTTAAACAGTGTGTATATCTAATAACAACAGCAAATCATTGCAAAAATTCATTCTTATTTTCACTGACTTTTTAAAATTTTATTTGTTTGGCTGCATTGGGTCTTTGCTGCTGTGTGCCGGCTTTCTCTAGTTGCAGCGAGCAGGGGCTACTCTTTGTGGCATGTGCGGGCTTCTCATTGCGGTGCCTTCTCTTGTTGCAGAGCACAGGCTCTAGGTGGGTGGGCTTCAGTAGTTGCGGTGCATGGGCTCAGTAGTTGCAGCTCGCAGGCTGAGTAGTTGCGGTGTGTGGGCTCTAGAGCACAGGCTCAGTAGTTGTGGCTCACAGGCTCAGCTGCTCTGCGGATCCCTTCCCAGACCAGGGATTGAACCCATGTCCCCTGCATTGGCAGACGGATTCTTAACCACTGCACCACCAGGGAAGTCCCTTCACTGACTTTTTTTTAACCTTGCATACCTCTGAGCTATAATTTTGACATCTGTAAAATGGGAATAATTGTTTCTCTGGAAAAGCTTTTTATAAGTACCAAAATGCTGACTAAAATTAAGCTCTTATTCCTCTGAATATGGCATAGTAAGTTCTTTTTGGAAAAAAGTGGAATATAAATAAATCTTTTTATCTCCAGCTCACTCCAAAGTGCTTCATGTAGTAGATAGGCAATAAATAGCTATTGAATAAATTAATGATTTTATTTAATAAATACTCCTTGTTATAGCCATAGCTCCTACCACAAGGTCTGATATATGATAAAAGAGCAATAAATATTTGTTAAATGAATGAGTTCATTTAATGAAGATACTTTTAAGATAGAGTTTGGGGATTGAATTTTTTTCTTCTTTTCTATCTGACCCTAAATAGGTTTTAATTCAATTGCAGATTATCATTTTCTAGTTGCTTATGCTAATAAGAATTAGTACTATTGATTTGGGGAGGATTTAAAACAAGGGTATATGTTAACTCCTGACAAATATGTTAAAACCACAAAGTAATACAAATAATATATTTTCAGCTTATTCTTCTGTATCAGCTCTGCTTTGTTTTTTAGAAGGATCATATGAAAATTGCCCAGCAGTTCTTCCAGTTGGTGGGAGGATCAGCTAGTGAATGTGGTATGTCTGAATCTGTACTTGTGAGCATGATTTATAACTGGAGTTGGTCATATACTGACTGGTGAAGTTTGATTCTCTGTCCAGGGATATATCTGTTAGGCTTCCCATTATAAAGTAGGAACTCAGACACAGGAGAGAATATTGAATTAGCCCTTCTTAACATCTCAGCTAAAATGGGATGAGAGTATATATAAGTAGAGGAGAATAAGTATATTCTCTAGTTCATAAGAGTTTTAAAAATTTGATTCTGTTTTTTATTTGAAATGTTAACTTTTATTGATTTCTCAAGAGCTCTTTATGTATAAAACTTTTGTCATGCTGTAGATATTTTTCCAGTAGGTCATTTGCTTTTAACTTTGCCTATAGTATTTTTTTCCCATATAAAAACATTTACATCTTATTTATCTTTTCTATAATGATCTCTTACCATGGGTATCAAGCTTAGAAAATGCTTTTTTATCCCTGAAGTTATATAATATTCATCTATATTTCCCAGCAGTAGTTTTGTGGCTTCATTTTTATTATTAAACTATCAATCTCATCACTGAAGATTCAGTGTAAGATTTGAGAAAGGGATCTAAAAAGGGCTGATAGTTAGCCAGTGTGAACCAAGATGGCTGTCTGTACCAGTTGTCCGTGGCCGGCATCTATTCTGATGAACAGTGTTCATGCTGAACTGATTGTTAAATATTCTAATCACCCCTGGATATTCATTTTCTTTCAAATGTTTCACCAAAACTATTTGTTGGATAATATTTTCTTTCCCCATTTCAATTCATTTGTGCAACAAAAATGTATTGTGGTGTTGGGGATGCAGCAGTAAACAAAACAAACCAATCCCCCTACGCTTGTGCAGTGTACAGTCTAGAGAGAACAGACTATAAACATAATAAGTAGATCATAGGGGACTTCCCTGGTGGTCCAGTGGTTAAGACTCCGCGCTCCCAATGCAGGGGGCCTGGGTTCGATCCCTGGTCAGGGAACTAGATCCCGCGTGCCGCAACTAAAAGAGCCTGCATGGTGCAACTAAGACCCCGCGCAGCCAAATAAATAAATAAATATCTTTTTAAAAATAGATTATATAGTATATCTGACTGTGCTAAGTGTTTTGGGGGAAAACAATTGAAAAGAGGAAGGAGGATTGGAAGTGAGAGTGGTGAGGGTCAGGTATTCTTCTAATCCTCTGCCACTTCAAATACGAATCTGTTATCAGACAAAAAGTTGGTCAGGATCAGGAACAGATGGTTCCATGGCAAAGTATTTCTCCATTTGAGATCAGGAGTGTTAGGTGTCTTAGATGAGTAATGATGGATACTAAGTCACGATAGTTGAGTGTGCAGGTGTTGGAGTTGGGTGAGAGAATCAAAGGCCTGGAAAAGATCTGGGGAAAACTGTAGCCTGTAGGACATGTGCTCATGTGGAACTCTGAGAGTTGACCGCAAGAGAGATTATCGGTCATTCTTGAGTACTGTGACCTCCATCATGCAGAGGTTTTGTCCACTGGACAGAATCTGTAATTTCAGAATCTAGAAAGATGTCTTGGAATACATTCCTGTCTCTAAATTATAAAATAACTCAAAGTTCAGTTAAAGAGAACTTTTTTTTTTAATATTATTAAACTATTATTTTTAATTAATTTATTTATTTATTTATTTTTGGCTGCGTTAGGTCTCTGTTGCTGCACACGGGCTTTCTAGTTGCAGCGAGCGGGGGCTCCTCTTTGTTGTGGTGCGTGGGCTTCTCATTGCAGTGGCTTCTCTCGTTGTGGAGCATGAGCTGTAGAGCATGGGCTCAGTAGTTGTGGCGCATGGGTTGCTCTGCGGCATGTGGGATCTTCCCGGACCAGGGCTCGAACCCGTGTCCCCTGCATTGGCACATGGATTCTTAACCACTGCACCACCAGGGAAGCCCCTAAAGAGAACTTTTAGTTTCATGGATACACCTGGTTTCTTTTCCCATTCCATTTCAGATACAATACCAGGCAGGCAGTGCATGGCTTCCTGTTTCTTCCTGCTTAAGCAATTTGATGATGTCTTGATTTACCTCAACTCATTTAAGGTCAGTGTAGAATTTTCTAGATGACTTTGTATACAAAATACTGTATATAGTATGTCACAGATAAGATACTTTTAGAGTATCTTTTACTACCACCCTTTTACTGTGGTGGTAGTAGTGGCATCAGCTAACTCCTTAAGATTATTTTTGTGTTTACCTGGTATGACTGATGTTTTTATATTTTATATGTTAATGCTCAGTGTGACCTGTTCTTGGGATGTTTTTCAGAGTTACTTCTATAATGATGACATCTTTAACTTTAATTATGCCCAAGCCAAAGCTGCAACTGGCAATACCAGTGAGGGTGAAGAGGTGGGTACCTGCTTTTGAAGGTGTTTGAATAATTCTATCTAAAAACATTGTTATCTTTTTCTCACTCAAATAAAAAGTTTAAGGATAAAGGATTATTAAAAGTTCTACTGTTCTTAGGTTACATTAAAAAGTACAATATAAATAGATATATAGATTTTATAACCACATTTGTGTTTTCCTTTTTTGGATAAATTTTATAAAAACATAACATACATGGAGAAAAGTATACAAATCAAAGTACACAGCTTGATGAATTTTTAAAGTGAACATACCCAAATAGTCAGTACCCAGATCATGAAATAGAATATTATCATAACCCTGGGAACGCACCCAGCTCCTTTTTGAGTCAATCTCTCCCCCACAAGGCTAACCACTATCTTGACTTCTAACTCCATAGGTTATCTGAATGATTCAAAATAATTCAATTGAATTATTTAATTCAATTTTGTTATTATTCAACAAATTACTCAACTCATTATTATTCAAATTCTAAGTATTTTCTAATTTCCATTATGTTTAGAAATGATCTTTTTATTATCTTTGATGGTGAGTTATTCTAAAACATGTTTCATGATTTTCAAGTGTGTATGTTATCCTTTCCAGGTTATTTTATTTTGATTTCTAACTTAATTGTATTGTGGTCATAGAGTGTGGTCTGTATAACACCAGTCCTTTAAAATCTGTTGAGACTTGCTTTATTGCCCAGTAGCGTGTGCAGTTGTTAATTATTCTGTTCAGATCTTCTGTATCCTCACTAACCTCATGTTACCTTGTGATATCAATAACTGAGAGAAGTGTTTTAAAATCAGCACAAAAATTGTCCTTTACTTTTCTCAGTGGCCTATATAGAATTTGGCCATTTATAATGCTCATTAATCTAAGGCAAGCTGCTATGGATATTTTTATTGTAAAAGCATCTTCATGTTTATTCCCTTTTTCCTCCTCTTACAGATTTTCCTTTTAATCCAAAGTGAGAAGATGAAAAACGACTACATTTACCTCAGTTGGTTAGCTCGGTGCTGTGAGTCTTGTTTTAAATGTTATAGAGGAATCCTTTTATTGAGTGTTTTCTAATTTTGTTTTGTAGAATGAGTAAACTCTGAGATTAAGTGTTGTTAATGCTACTCAGTAAGGATGGCCACGTACATGTGTTATATAAGTTTACCCTGTGATTAGTTCTACCATATGACATTGACCTAGCATGAACGGTCCTAAAAGATGCCAAGTTCTTCTTTTAGCCTATTAAAGCTTCCAGAGTCTGAGTTTACATTGTTTTTTGTTAAATGATATTGTTATGCTAATTTTACCTTTTCACTTTGGTGCAGGCCTGAAAAGTGATAAAATGTCAAAAACATAATTTGTGTGTACTATATAGCCTATCGTCTCTGTCTGTCTGTCTCTCTCTTGCTCCTTTTCTTTCACTTGGTTTTAAAATGTTCACTGAGTTTTTGAAGTCATGGGAAAATTTTAGCAATTAGATATTCTAAGTGAGGCTGGAACTGTGTGAGTGGGATTGAATGAATGATAGATGACTTTTCAGCAGATGTGCAAAGTAGGAACTACTGGAAGTCAACCCAATCTAAAAAGATATAACTATGTAAAGCCTAACTTAAGTATTTTAAGTATGGTAGAGTTCTGATGGGGAAACCAGCTTAATGCCAACACTGTAAGCTTTCCCATGTAAGAGCTGCTTACCATTACTTTGTATATTTGTAACATAGAACCAAATCCGTAGACTAGCAAGATGCAGAAGTGTATTTCTTGTACATTTAAAAAGCATAACTCTTTGTTTCTCTTTGTAGACATTATGAATAAGAAACCAAGACTAGCCTGGGAACTTTATCTCAAGATGGAAACCTCTGGCGAGTCCTTTAGCCTCTTACAGCTCATTGCTAATGACTGCTACAAGGTGCGTCTGAGTGAGACCTAAGGGGAAAGTGAAGATCAGTATCACGTTGCTGCATTGACTAAATATTGGGGAAAGTGTCCTAGAGATTAAATGGCTATAGGTGAGAGGATTCGCATAGTGATATCAGAAATGTCATCCCTTTTATGAATGAACTGAACTCAGAGATAGCATTTCAGGGTTTTATATGTACATAAAACATGTATACATATAAATGAAATATGAAATAATGTGTATGAAATAGTGGTTTAGAGAGGAGGTTTTAGACTTCTAAAGGCTGTGAATCTTTAGGTACCGTACAGATAGAGGTATTCATCTGATAATTGGAAGTTTGGTTCTGAAGCTCAAGAATGATGTCCTCTGACATCGAGAGACAGATCTGGAGAAATCATCACCGCTTCAATAGTAATTGAAGCCCTGAAAAAAGTGAGATTACCGATAAGGGAGTAAAGTAAGAAGAGTAAGAGAGTGGCAGACCAAACCTTTGGGAAAACCATGGTGTAAATAATAGACAGGAAAGACAAAGGAACCAGAAAGAAAAAGAGAGTAAAAAAGCAGTCAGATTTAGTAAAGGACGAACTGTGTGTGTGTGTGTGTGTGTGTGTGTGTGTGTAGGGAGTTGGAAAGGCAGGGAGGAGGGAGGAGTTTGGGACCCTATCCTATAGATTAAAAGCTTTTTAAAAAATTAGCCTCAAATTCTGGAAACTCCTATTTTGGGAATATTTCTTCCTGTCCAAAAGACAGGAAAACGTCAGGTAAAGAGAGTCTAGTATCAAATTAATCAATAATAGCTCATTTCAAAGTGAATCATTACATTATAAAGTGAATCACCATCAGTGGAAAAGGATTTAAAACATAGGAAACTTGAAAATGTTTAATAGAACTTGGTGGATGGCAGTGATATTGAGTTAGGGAAGGCAGAGGGAAAGAAACCACTAAAAGACAGGAATTTAGTTCAATTTTAGATGTATTAAATCTGAAGTGTGTTTGGGGCTCCCAGGTAGAGATATTACGTGTGTGAAATTATCAGGGTGAGCCTGGAGCTCAGGTATTCATGTGAGAGGCTTGGACTAGAGATGTAGCTTTAGAAGTTAACAGTAGTTAATGGTGGTGGTGGTAGTAGCAGTAGCAGTAGCAGTAGTAGCAGTGGAGTATGGGAGAGAATGAGATTAACCAGTGAACGGGGTGAGGAACCACATGGAACACCAGTATTTAAGGGATAGAAATAGAAAGAAGAGTCAGTGAAAGAGACAGAGGATGAAGATGAACAGAGGAAAAGAAAAGAACCAGGAGAGAGAAAAAAAAAGTGTTTTTCATTACTCTTTTTCTTGTTCCTATTTTATCAAATGCCAAGGAAGGAAAATGTCAAATCTGCAGCTAGATAGAATTGCAAGAGGCCTGAGAAAACACTGCTAGGTACAGAAGAGAATTAGATTAGGAAGCAGATTCAATGAGAATAACGTAGACCACAATCTTAAAAAAACTGATGTATGATTTCATATATATAACATTCTTGAAATGACAAAATTATAGAGATGTAGAAAAAATTGGTGATTGCCAGCGGTTAGGGATGGTCAGCTGGGAGGAGAGTACAGCTTTGTGGTGATGGAATAGATCTGTATCTTGATAGGGGTGGTGGTTACATGAACCTACACATTTGATTAAATGACAGAACTGTACATACACATTGTAGTGATGTCAGTTTCCTGGGTTTGATATTGTGATATTGTACTATAGTTGTATAAGCTATAATGGGGGAAATTGGTTGAAAGGACATGGGACCACTCTGTACTATCTTTGTGACTTCCTGTAAATTTATAATTATTTTAAAATAAAAAGGCTTTAAAAAATGAACCAACTAGACCTCTATCCAGCAATATAAATGAATTGTAAAAACATATACAAGACACAAAAGAATATTTACAGCTTTATTTCATATAGCTAACATACTAAGAGGCAACACTCAATTATATTGTCTAAAGATGTTTACATAGCTGATAAAACTATAAAGAAGGTCAAAGAACTGATGACCATAAAAGTCAGACTACTAGTTACTGAAAATAGGGAAAGAGAGGGTTGTGGTGTGGAAGTGACACACAGAGCTTCTGTTTTGCTGTCAATGTTTCATTTCTTGACCTGGGTGGTAGTTACACTTATATTGACATTATAGTCATTAAACTGTATATGTATGTTTCCCACACCATTTGGTGTGTTTCTTTACCAAAAAAAAAGATTTTTTAGGAGAACATAGGAAGAAGGATTAACCTTGAAAAGGAATAAGAACACTTCTTTCTGTGAGATATGCAGAAAAGAGGGAAGGAGTAATGAAGGTACAAGTATAATTCGAACTGAAGGAAGGAGAGTTGTGTCTTCCCTATGAAGTATAGAAAAAAGCTAAGCTAAGATGCAGTAGAGATCTTAAGGAAATTGGCAAAGGTGTAAAACAGCAGTTCACAGGAAAGGAAAGGTAACGAAACCACACTGAGTAAGGAGGATTGCCAAGCAATTTGAAGACTTCAGCAAACACTATACATTTATGATTGCCAAGCAATTTGAAGACTTCAGCAAACACTATACATTTATGATTGCCAATCAGGAAACCTCATCTAAGCAAAATTTAATGATAGCCAGCATACTCTAAAAGGCCAAGGAAATGTGTAGTATATTTGGGAAAGAAGTTTGTCAAAATGAATTAAATGTTTAAAAGACTTGCTGTTTAGAGTAGGAGTCAGTATACATCTGGGCATTCTGAGACTTTAGGGACAAGGTCAGGGAAAGACCATCCTCTTGGGTTGAATAGGATCAAATTAGCATAAAATGAATGATAGTAGTCATCTACAGAATGTATTGAGGAAACTTGAAAAATAACCAGTTCAAATCACAGTCATCAGAGTTTATCCTCAAGATTAGAATATAATTAGAAGAAACGACAAATATGTTGATTACAGTGTAACTTGACTATATGTAGAAGAAATGTTATATTGTTGAAAACTTAATGAAGGGAAGGGGGTTTAAATTGAACCCATGTACACAAACTGTGATTTTCCTTCTTGTTTTAATAAGGAATTGAAATTTATCTAATTTGCTAATTGCAAATGTTGTCATTACCCTTGCACTTGTTTTATGAAATTATGTTTCATGGTATCTTTACATTTAGTTTCATTCTGTGTGATCTTTTGACTACAAGTATTACCACAGTACTTTCTTTTATTCAGATGGGCCAGTTTTACTATTCAGCCAAAGCATTTGATGTCTTAGAGAGGCTGGATCCCAACCCTGAATATTGGGAAGGCAAGAGGGGTGCCTGTGTAGGCATATTCCAGATGATCTTAGCTGGGAGAGAACCCAAGTAAGTAGACAGACAATAGATACTACCTCTATGCATTTGCTGGTTCCTGGGGGATGAGAATTGCTTTCTTGGATCATGTCTTCTGAAAACTAAAAATTATTTTGATGAATAAAAGGTTAAGTTTTATATTTCTATCTGACCTTTTTCCTCCAGAATTTTTATTTTATAGAATCAGATCATTCTAAACTATGTATATTGGGGACATTGAGTATACTACAGCTCTCAAGTATAAGAGCAAGATATATATTCGGCTCCAAATGAATTGTCATTTTCATACAATGTCTTTTTTTTTTTTTTTTTTTTTAATTTTATTTATTTATTTTTGGCTGTGTTGGGTCTTCGTTTCTGTGCGAGGGCTTTCTCCAGTTGTGGCAAGCGGGGGCCACTCTTCATCACGGTGCGCGGGCCTCTCACTATCGCAGCCTCTCTTGTTGCGGAGCACAGGCTCCAGACGCGCAGGCTCAGTAATTGTGGCTCACGGCCCCAGTTGCTCCACGGCATGTGGGATCTTCCCGGACCAGGGCTTGAACCCGTGTCCCCCGCATTAGCAGGCAGATTCTCAACCACTGCGCCACCAGGGAAGCCCATACAATGTCTTTTTCAATCTCTTCTTCTCTTTTCTTTGCCTTTTGGCTTTTTTCTTGTGTCTCTTAGTTTAGTCCTCAAAGAATTAGAAATGGAGTGAGTGTAGTTAATAATTCCTTTTTTTCTTTTGCCTTCTCATATTCCAGGAAACACTGAGACATTAAGACTACATAAAATTAAGTGGCATGTAGCTCCATTTGTAATAAAAGTTAAACTGCTTAAAACTAAATTCAGTTTTCTGAAAATAATTTTGTGGAATGTATTTGTTACTGATGTATAAATAGAAGATATGACTTTTTTTTTTTTTTGGCCACTCCACGCAACTTGTGGCATCTTAGTTCCCCCAACCAGGGATTGAACCCGGGCCCCAGCAGTGAAAGTGCTAAGTCCCAACCACTGGACCATCAGGGGATTCCCATGACTATTTTATAAGTAAATAATCTATCAAAAATTACTTCCTGCCTTGTATCTACTTCCACTCCTAAATAAAAGTTGAAAAGAATTTGGGTAGTTGAAAGAAGATACTTGAGGGAAAACGTAGAAAATATGAGAGAACTCTTAGGGAAGAGGATCAATAGACAGTCATCTATAGATTTGATGAGGTAATAGGGAAGTTTTAGTCTGCATTACTTAAAACATGAGTTTAAATTTTAATTAAATTTAAATTACTTAAAATATAAATACTGACATTTGCCAAATCTTGGTCACTAACTTTCCTCTCTTCCATATTTATTAATATATTATTTTTCTTGAAGAAATAATCTATGCCTGGCTTTGTAAAATTTTACAGATATGGCAATGACACCCAGTTTGAGGTGATTACCACCTTAAACAAAGGAGAAATCTGGGGCTCAGACAAGTTAAGTCACTTGTTAGCACAGAGCTAGAATTTGAACCCAACTCTTTGAACCCAGCTCCTTGATAGACACTTTCTACTCTGTCATGCAGAATAAGCATAGAAATGGAAATATTTATGTCATATTAAGACAAAAAATACCATATATATAGATAGTAGAAGTAAGCAAGGAAAACTTGGATTGGTGAGAAGGATTTCACAGAATTTCCATTTTACTATGGCATCAAAAGAATAGAAGGCTAGGAAGTTTGTAATTGGTTTTTGAATACACCGTATACAGAAGGATATGAAGAACAGTCACAAGTTTATTTTACTTGTTAATTTGCATTCTTTATTGAAACACTTTGTCCTTTCAAATCTTTTCCTCAGAGAGACCCTTCGAGAAGTGCTCCATTTACTGAGAAGCACGGGTAACACCCAAGTAGAGTACATCATCCGGATCATGAAGAAATGGGCCAAAGAAAACAGAGTGCCTGTCTAAAATAGCTCCAGAGTCCTAAGGAACCAGTCACCACATTGACATGAAATTGGAAGTCATTTTCCGCAAGTTTATGTAAGATGCGGGGCTCTGTTTTGTTGACACTTCCTTCCTTGCTCTGCGAGCCTCAAGATCAGTGACTGGCTTGCTTAGACCGAGCCTCCTGGCTGAACTAAGAACCATAATTTGTGCTGCGGCTTCTGTACGACCCGACGAGCAATAAGACTTTGGGCTTGTCTGGTGCCTTTCTTCTAGAAATACTCAGCGTCCTCTTATGTGATTTACTGACTTCAAGGAGAATGGCGTAACTTTTTTTACATATTAGCATTCCATGGCATTTTCTCCAAGCTGCAATAACAAATGCCTTTAATGCTCAAAGGTCACCATCATTCTGTCATCTTAATTTTAGCCATCTATGTACATTGTCCTGTTTTACTGGGGAATACCATAAAAAGTTTAATAGTGCATCTCTGAATCTTGGGAGAGCAGAGGTTATAAATAGCTACATGATTCTAAGAATGGCAGTAAGATCCTTTATCAGACTGTCCAGTCATTAATAGATAATAGGCTTGTGGGGATTACTCTTTCAGTAGTTGAATTCTTTGATGATAATAACACAGTTGCAGTGGAGTAACCTGAATATTGCAGTTTTTTTAAAGGTGAGTACTATGAAAAAAATCTGTGTGGTACATTTGAAGATATTCAGGAAACAGTATACAAATCTCATCAGGCACTTCCCCATTGTAATTTAGGTAACATAACAGGTTAGGTTTTTTTCTTCATATATCCTGCTGAATAAACATCAATTTTTGAAAGTAGGGCTACAAAGATTATTTTATTTATTAATGTAATGTTAATAGAATATGGATCACGTAGAGCCCTTTGAGGGATTTCCTAATGGCTGGACTCTTTGTCCTAAGTCGTATCCTAGCCCAATGTTTCTGAGCTCTCGCAATATAAACCCATTATACAACTGAGCATTTTTAGGCTCACGACCTATTTTCAGAAGATAGACCTACATGTTTTATGTACCAGATTACCTTTGTTTCTATATTACGTAACTTTTTCCTGTTAGTTTAAGGTACCAGTGTTACAGGTATAGAAAGTGCAGAGCCATCCCTATCCAGCATGGGAACTGAAAGTCATAATTCCTTGAAGCACTAAAGAAGAATAGTGTCAGTTTTTCCACCTATACCCCCAGCATCCACTGTGGATGAAGAATTTATATAGAATGGAGATGGGAACATGGCAGGAGTCAGAGCAGCTAAGGAAAGAAGGTCTGTGATGGCAGAGAGCCTTTGCCTTCTGGACAGTTGCAAGGGGTTCTTCCAGCTCTGCTCAGGAAGATGACCAGTTTTCCAGTCTTTTATTTAGACCCAAATCTAATCAGTTCAGAGCACAAATCAAAATAAACTGACCTGAAAAACTGAATTTTAGAAAACAAAGATTATATCATTTTTCATATGCCAAAGCTTCTGTTCCTTATGTTGTTGTTTCTGTTTTTTCAATAATCGGTTCTCAGTATCTAAGTTACAAGGTGGGTCAGATCTGGACAGAACCTGCTATAATCTTTAGAATCCTTGTGATTCTTACTTACCTCACTTAAAATATTAGGAAACATAATAGTAGAAAAAGACACATGAAACTTTTCAGTGGTTCTTTGCAATGAAATTTGTCTTCCAGTTAATTGCTATTATTTTCAAATTTCCTATACTTGGAAAACTTTCCACTGATGGTGATTTACTTTTAAATGAGCTCTTGTTGAGCTTAACACTCTGGCTTCTCCCTGCCATTTTCCTGTCTTTTGGGGAAAAAAAGATATTCCAAAAAGAGCTATTCCCAGAATTTTAGATAAACTTTTTAAAAAGTTTTTAATCTGTAGAATTGAGACCAAAAAAAAAAAACAAACCAAAACCCATAAAGACTAGTGTAAGAGAGATACTATCCAATTCTGTTACTAAGGATAGCTACTTCTGAAACATCTTGGCGGGCCTCAAGATTGCAGAGTAGTGTTGCATGGAGACGGGGAGGTCCAGGCTTAGGATGTAGTGTAATGTGTGCAGTTCATAGCATCAGTGTACTCTTTTATAATCTGTAGCAGATATTACTTGCAAATGGAAAAAATTTTTTAAATTATTTTTGTACTTCAAAAGAATTATTATATTCCACTGTAACATATTCAAATTAAAGCTTATTATTTGGTTATTTATAGTATTCTGTTGAGTGTGAGTGTGGGCCCTGGGTGTGTCATGTGCCTTCTCTCCTTTCTTTCCTGACCCCAGAGTAAAGGGGGAGCACAAAGTTTTGGGCTCCACAAGTTATTCTTTTTGAGAGGAAAGTAGGTATCCCCTAAGAAGCCTTGTCCGCTAAGGCCTGTGGTTCCTGCTCAATCATATTAGGTCTGGCTCTTTACTGTGTTACAGCCCATTCCAGAAGTTGTTTGACCAGTGCATGGTATAACGCCTCACATGTAGAAAGCTCCCAAATACTTGTTGACTGTATAATTAAACATACAGTAACTGGTAGAGCAGGGGACTTGTGAGACCTGACCTCATGTATTCTGGTTCCCATCTAATTGTTGTTTTATGGTGTGCCAAGCATATCCTAGGCTCTAGGGATGCAAAGAGAAATAACGCACAGTCCTGATAGATAACCCAGTCTAACAGAAGTATACACAACTAAACACAGTAATGTGTGACTGTTTTCTCAATAGGAAGAAGCTATTGAGAGATAAACTAAGGCAATGGGAATGTTTGTATCCATATATATGGGACACCCTCTACCTCATTTTGGAGAAGCAACCAGAATGGATCCTGGAACTCAACAGCTAGCAAGATGTCCAGGCTTCTGCCATGTGTGTAGCACATGCAACATATATCCAAGTACACAGAAGCCAAAGGACTGTTTTCCTTCTTTTTTTTTTTTTTAAATTATTTAATTATTTATTTATTTATTTTTGGCTGTGTTGGGTCTTCGTTTCTGTGCGAGGGCTTTCTCTAGTTGCGGCAAGTGGGGACCACTCTTCATCGCGGTGCGCAGGCCTCTCGCTATCGCGGCCTCTCTTGTTGTGGAGCACAGGCTCCAGACGCGCAGGCTCAGTAGTTGTGGTTCACGGGCCTAGTTGCTCCGCGGCATGTGGGATCTTCCCAGACCAGGGCTCGAACCCGTGTGCCCTGCGTTGGCAGGCAGATTCTCAACCACTGTGCCACCAGGGAAGCCCCCACTGGTTTCCTTCTTTGTGGCTTGATACACTTAAAAAGTTGCAAGCAACTGGGCATTAAATCACAACAGTTATATTTACTTTCTAATGGCAAAATGAATTAGTGATTTACTAGTTCCTGTATTTATGACTTCCTCAATATGACTTAGGTAAAATAGTCATCTCTCTTCTTCATCCTATAAAATACTTCTCAGGTTTAAATGTATTTTATGATAACGTTCAAACAGTCTTCTATTCAGAGATGCTCTCAGAGAAGCAGAGCTAGAGACCTGATGATTGCCCATAACATACCTCAACTCTGGACTGCAGGAATATGTGAAGATATGAGACGCACACAATAGGTGAATACAATCAGCTGATGTGCGCGTATTGAATGTATAGTGTATAGACAAGTTTGCACTCTTTTGCATCAAAACCCTTTCTTTAAATACAGTCGAGATGCCAAGTACAATAGGGACTGTCCTGGTGGTCAGGGCAAAGGGAAGCAGATGCAGCAGGTCCACCACTCAGGCTGCCCCTCGAGGCAACACAGTTTACAAACCTCAGATATAGGGAAGAAGTACCGGGCTAGGTGAACATCAGGGAAGAGGACGGTGGGAAGCGCGGACGTGGGCATCCATACCGTAAACTACGGGTGCATTTGATCTCATTCAAGTCACCATGTTTTTGTATATTGATTCATGTATTCATGTATTTATTTGGTCAGTTACTTGTATTTCACTGTGTTCCAGAAACAGTTTGAGATGAGTTACCAAGTATATATACAACAAAACTTAACAGATAGGAGGAAGCCAAGAGTAAAGTTCATACACAAAAGTACATACCAGCATTACCAAAGATGGGCCAGAAATTCACTTGCAAGCTTCCCACCAACCAAAGCAAAGGGGGAAACACAACCAGATGGAAAATTCAGTCCATCTGTGTAAATGAACTGCCTTATGGGAAAAAAACAAACAAACTGTATTTTCAGGGATCTCTGATTGTTGGCAGGGTTCTGAATTAGGTTTCTGCACCATAACTTAGACATAACCAAATGCTTAATAAAAATTTCAAGGGAATCTTATTGCATCTCTAAGTATGTACAGGTCTTTCCTACTATGTACAGTTAAATAATTACACATGTCCTTCTATTTTTAATTTCCTCTGTATATATAAAATTATACTCTCCTTTGCCAGTTTTTAACTGAGGAGTAGCTATTAATATGGTGAAGCTGAGACATGTTATTCAAGTTTTTAAAATTACAGCTCATGTTAGGATGAAAATGTATATAACAGTGACCTAGAGACTAATTGCAAGGTACTGTAAAAGCAATGAAATTATGGGATAGAATAGCTTATACATTTACTGAGAAAATTCAACAGGGAAAAACATTGTAGAATAGGTCACATAGAAAAGGCTACATGGGGGAAGTGAATCTTAAATGAAACTTGGAGTATAGAATTAAACTATATAGAGAATAAGTCAACGATTATGTCAGATGAAGATAACATAAATGAAGCCTTGAGTAATATTTACAGATGTTTAATCTTAACTTTAATTGTTCCTATTTATCTACTTTCATTTGTTCTTTGAGAAACAGTATGGCCCTTTTTGTAAACTTGTAGTTTCATGCCATGACCCAGCAATTCCACTCTTCAGTATATGTTCAAGAGATACTCATATCCATGTATACCATGAGATATGGACTCTTGTCCATGTACACCAGAAGATATGTACAAGAATGATCCTCACAGCACTGTGCCCAGGGAAAACCTGGAAACAGCCCAAATACCCATTGACAGGAGAGTGGATAGACTGTGGTAAAGTCACGTGGAATGTTATACAAAATAAATGAACTACAGCCTCTTACAACAACACGAATGAAGCTTAGCAAT
Organism: Balaenoptera acutorostrata; assembly: GCF_949987535.1. Lineage (NCBI taxonomy): Eukaryota > Metazoa > Chordata > Mammalia > Artiodactyla > Balaenopteridae > Balaenoptera > Balaenoptera acutorostrata. Next base: position 15,350,320 of record NC_080070.1, on the reverse strand, counting down.
ATAGTGCTTACAGCAATAACTTTTTATAAGGTAAAGACAACTCAAATATAAATATGTAATCAAAAGAGAAGCAGAACAGGGAAGTCAAGATGGTGGTGACCAGGAATGGGGGAGGCAGGCTGGGGCCCAGGAGGCCACACAGAGAGGCACACCATCATCAAGGTTCTGTTTTCATGTTGGTGGTGAGCCACAGGAATTTATGCCTTAATAAAGATAAACTATAAATAAACATGCTGGGCCTTCCCTGGTGGTGCAGAGGTTAAGAATCCACCTGCCAATGCAAGGGACAGGGGTTCGAGCCCTGGTCCGGGAAGATCCCACATGCCGCGGAGCAACTAAGCCCATGCACCACAACTACTGAGCCTGCGCTCTAGAGCCTGCAAGCCACGACTACGGAGCCCACAAGCCACAACTAATGAAGCCCGCGTGCCTAGAGCCCGTGCTCCACAACAAGAGAAGCCACCGCCATGAGAAGCCCGCGCACCGCAACAAAGAGTAGCCCCCGCTCGCCACAACTAGAGAAAGCCCGTGTGCAGCAACGAAGACCCAATGCAGCCAAAAATAAATAAATTAAAATTTAAAATAAATAAACATGCTTTTAAAAATAAATTATAGTTAAATAAAAGAGGAACAATGATGAATATATGTTTTGAACTAAAAATTATGACCAACCCAATCCTGTGTACCTGAAGTAAAACAAAACAAAACATATAAATATATAACCAGAAGGAAATACTCCTAAATGTAAGCAATGATTGTCTTCAAATAGTGGAATTAGTTAACTGTACTTCATACTCTTATTTCCTTTTTGTATTTTCCAAATTTTCCACAATGAGTACATGTTACTTGTTTATCAGAAGACCACTGAAATAATTTTAAAATACTTTTTAAAACCAAAGAAGAAATCTTTTCACATCGAACAAAATTAATAATTTCTTCATATCATCTAACACCCAGTCCTTATTCAAATTTCCCCAATTGTCCCCAAAGTGGTTTGCTAGAATTAGGATCCAAACTAAGTCAAGCATTGCAAGTAGCTGTTATATCCACTACCCTTATTTTTTTAATAGACATCGCCTCCCTGCTTTTTTCCTAAGCCATTGATTTGGGAGAAACTTGGGTCATCTGCGTCGTAGAATGTCTCACATTCTGAGTTTGGTTAATTGCTTGCTCATAACACTGTAGTACTTGTTCCTATATCATTCATATGCCTTTAAACTGATAGATCTAAAGACTGATGTAGGTGGGTTTGTGTACTTCCTACTGTGTCATGTCAGGAGACTCATGGTGTCTGGCTCTCCCACTTTAGAAGAATTCTGTTCTTCTCATCAGTAGACTTGTATTACCAAAAAAAATTATAGTCAGTTATTATTATATTTTTAATTTCATCAGTAAGAAATTTGGGGAAATCTGTTTTCTCTCTTACCACTTAAAGAGCTACGTAATATTCTCAATTTGCCTCTTAACCTGCAGAGCCTAAAATATTTACTATCTGGTCCTTTACAGAGAGTTTGTTGACTCCTGCTCTAGAATATTGCATTACCTGCCTCAAGAGAAACTTTCATGCAAGGTGTGCTTGGAACACTTAAAGGAAAAGTAGTTGGGACTTCTCTGAGCTTCCATACTACACAACTGCACTTACATGAAGTATCCAAAGCAGTCAAGTTCATAGAAGCAGAAGGTAGAATGATGGTTACCAGGGGCTGGTGGGGCGGGGCGGGGGGGGTATTGTTTAATGGGTACAGAGTTTCAAGTTCTCCAAGATGAAAAAGTTCTGGAGTGTATATTACATATAAAAGTTGTTAAAAGAGTAAATCCTAAGAGTGCGCATCACAAGGAAAAGGTTTTTTTTTCTATTTCTTTAATTTTGTATCTATGTGAAATGATGGATGTTCACTAAATTTGTGGTCATCACTTCATGATGAAGTCAGGTCATTATGCTGTACACCTGAAACTTATACAGTGCTGTACATCAGTTACGTCTCAATAAAACTAGAATAAAAAATAAATAAAACATAAAAATGAAAACGTTCTGGAGATCTGTTCCAAAACAACGTGAAGACACTTACTACTGAACTGTACACTTAAAAATGATTAAGATGGTAAATGTTATGCAATGGTTTTTCTTTACCATTATAAAAAAAGTAAAGGGATGTAAAAAGATATGCCATACAAATACTAATCAAAAGCAAGCTGGAGTGGCTATGTTAGTAACCAAAGTAGACTTCAGAGGAAAGAGCCCAGGGAAACCACTGGAATCATTTGCCTTGTTTTTGAACTGACTGTTAATGTTGCTCCCAGTATCCTCAACTCTTCGAACAACTGTTCTTGCCAAAAGGCTAATTGATTTTCTTTGGATACATTTTTCATCCACTGCTACAAGCAAACACAATTAACTCTCCATTGGTAAATGGCTTTCCTTGCTTGGCTTACAAATGAACCACTCAGGAACTTACTTTGGTTGCAGCCTTGTTTTCATTTTTTATTTTTGTGAAGAAATTCTGCTGTGATGAAATATTTTAAATTTTCTAATGTTTTTGAAGTTTGCTTTCCTATGAGTTGGAAATACAGCAGTGACTGCTTAATCTGGTAATGTGACATACTGTGTTCTTTTAGCTCTGTTACAGTGTCATTACATCATAAGCATGAAGCTTTTTTTTTTTTTTAATATTTATTTATTTATTTGGCTGCACCGGGTCTTAGTTGCGGCACGTGGGATCTTCACTGAGGCCTGCAGTATCTTTTAGTTGCGGCATGCAGGATCTTTAGTTGTGGTATGTGGTATCTAGTTCCCTGACCCCGGATCAAACCCGGGCCCCCTGCATTGGGAGCACAGAGTCTTAGCCACTGGAGCACCAGGGAAGTCCCAAGCATGAAGCTTTGACATCTAATCTGACACAAAATAATTCATACTCCACTGTGCCTTAAAGGCTCTATTACCATGGGGTGAGGACTCATTGTTGGGGTTCCTTTAACTATCAAGTGTGTAGATCCTGATTGTATGTTAAAGGAAGGGGAAATAACCACCAGGCAGGTCTGCCGATCAGCGGACCCTCAGCGAGATGGACTTGGGCCAGGACTGCACTTACTACCTGGTCCCCCCACTCCAAAAGCAGGCCATGGTATTGGTAAGATGTTACAGAAAAACTCGAATGAACTTTTTGGCCAACCCAATACATGCTGGGTCTCTGTGTATCAATGTCAACTAGGACCTTGCGTCTCCCAGTCCTCAGAAGAGCTGGGTATTCCTCAGTGTGCTGTCATCTGAGTAAACGGCCATAGGTCCTTTGGGACAAGGACTGGGGAAATCGTGAAATATGTATTTATGTTTTTTATAGTTCTATAAGTTTTGGCAAATGTATACAGTCATGTAACAACATACATATGCTATATATATAGATCTATTAATACATATGATTTTTTTTGTATATAAAAAGCTATTTTTAAAAAAGAATCCCAGGTTTAAGTTCATGCTCACTCTCTATGGTCGCAACCACCATTTGGAAACTGGAATGAGACCTGGGCATCTGTCCAGCGTGTCAGTGGAACTAAAAAAGATAATTATAGGAACATTGGTGACAAAGAGAACTAAAGCTTCTGCTGGGGAAGGTGGGCACAGGTTGCACACAAACATTCAAAAATCAGATCGATAAGTAGCCTTGGACTTCTCAATAGCAACTCTGGAAGCTTTAAAACAATGTTGCAATGCCTTAAGAATTCTGAGGAAAAATTATTTCCAACTAGAAACTGTCATTCAAGTATGTAGTAGAACAAATATCTTTTCAGACATGTATTTAATTTCATAAAATTAGCTCCTGAACTTTGTGCTCCACCAAAAATATGGGAACAAACTAAGGAGAAAAGAAAACGTAGCATAAAAGAAAGGGGGCTCCACATTAAGAGAGGGGGTGGAGGGAATGCCCGCAGTACGAGTGGGGACGTATTTCAATGCAGCTCTGCTACAGTCTCAGAGATCAACCAATCCAGACAAGAGCAGCTCAGAAAGCTCCAGGATGGACTCACTGAAGGCTAAATTGAACACCTCATTTGTTAACATATTGAGAAGAGAGTTTGGGTGAGAGTTTGGAGATAAGCCTCTAGAAAACAAAGCAAATAATAAGGTGTGCAGGAAAGAAAAGTAATCATAACATACTTCACGGCTCAGCTGTAAAAAGAGTTTATACGGTCAGAAAACTGTAAGCACTGAACACTGATTCAACCAAAAATTGATCCAATAGTATGGGGAGGGGGTGTGCGGGTGAGAAGTGTCCATGTGCAGGGTATGTGTGAGAAAAAGCTAAATCATCATATTTCATTGCAAAATGATAAATGAAAAAAAACGAAAAAGTCTACAGTTTAGTTCTGAGAAGCAGAGGAGGCCAAGCAAACCAAAGGATTGGACAAACCATATTTGCAGGAAGCACTTTGCCTGTAGTAGTTATGACATCATTGTGAACAGCTCCTTATCAAAGGAGGCGGGGAGGGGACTTCCCTGGTGGCACAGTGGCTAAGAATCTGCCTGCCAATGCAGGGGACACGGGTTTGATCCCTGGTCTGGGAAGATCCCACATGCCGCAGAACAACTAAGCCCGTGCGCCACAACTACTGAGCCTGTGCTCTAGAGCCCGAGAGCCACAACTACTAAGCCCGGGCACCTAGAGCCCATGCTCCGCAACAAAAGAAGCCACCGCAATGAGAAGCCTGCGCTCATGGCAAATAGAGAAAGCCCGCGCACAGCAACGAAGACCCAGTGCAGCCCAAAATATATAAATTTTAAAAAGAAGGTGGGGAAGAGTAAATGCAAAACCTCAAGTCTTAGGTAAATACCTGCCAGTGGGCACATGGCCCTGGGGTCCCCCGACATGCATACCCACCAAGATAGCTAGTCCAGGAAAACTCATTTTCTTCAAAGATGCATAACCCAAACAGACAACACTGTTAAGGGTCTATAGACAATTAATACAAGCGAAAAAAAACGAAGGAGGGGAGGAAAGGAGGGAGGGAGGAAAGAAGAAAATCAAATGCTGGACAAAAAATATCACTAGAATATTGGTGATGTGTATATGAAAGCTGTAACCAAATATTTTACTGACAGAAAAGTAGAAAATAGTAGTAGTTCACTGATATTTCATCTTTAAGGTATCATTAAAGGTGACAAATCAAGTAGTATGTAAGCTGTATTTTATAATAGTAGGTTAAACATAAAGTATACAAAAAGAGAAAAATAGATGAATTTCATCATCAATCATAGTATGGAATTATGACAATATCCAAATAAATTGAGGATTAAGTTCATTATAAAATTATCCCATTAGGGACTTCCCTGGTGGCCCAGTGGCTAAGACTCCCAATGCAGTGGGCCCGGGTTCAATCCCTGGTCAGGGAACTAGATCCCACATGCCACAACTAAGAGTTCGCATGCCTCAACTAAAATATCCCGCGTGCCGCAAATAAGACCCGGCACAGACAAATAAATAAATAAATTTTTTTTTTAAAATAAATTTATTTATTTATTTATTTATTTTTGGCTGTGTTGGGTCTTCGTTTCTGTGCAAGGGCTTTCTCCAGTTGCGGCGAGCGGGGGCCACTCTTCATCGCGGTGCGCGGGCCTCTCACTGTCGCGGCCTCTCCCGTTGCGGAGCACAGGCTCCAGACGCGCAGGCTCAGTAGTTGTGGCTCATGGGCCTAGTTGCTCCGTGGCATGTGGGATCCTCCCAGACTGGGGCACGAACCCGTGTCCCCTGCATTGGCAGGCGGATTCTCAACCACTGCGCCACCAGGGAAGCCCATAAATAAATATTTTTAAAATAAATAAATGAAAAAAAAATAAAAGTATCCCATTAGAACAAAAATATAAAGCTTCCAATTTATCAGAAGTAACATCTACAAAACAAAGCTCATGGAGGATTTTTTAAAAGGTTTAAAGGAGAAAGCGTGATATAAAATAACGTGAGAGATCTGGGCTCGAACATACCTTTCATATCAAAATGTAAATGGGCTTAACTCACCTATTAAAAGAAAAAAGATGAACAGATTGGATCACAAAGCAAAACATAACTCTGTGGTGTTTACACATAAATGCTGACAATAAAAAGATGGGCAATAGTACAATTAGGCAAATGCAAATAAAAAGAGAGCAGGTGGGACTTCCCTAGTGGCACAGTGGCTATGAATCCGCCTGCCAGGACAGGAATAAAGACTCTGACGTAGAGAATGGTCTTGAGGACACAGGGAGGGGGAAGGGTAAGCTGGGACGAAGTGAGAGAGTGGCATGGACTTATATATACTACCAAATGTAAAATAGATAGCTAGTGGGAAGCAGCTGCATAGCACAGGGAGATCAGCTCAGTGCTTTGTGACCACCTAGAGGGGTGGGATAGGGAGGGTGGGAGGGAGACTCAAGAGGGAGGAGATATGGGGATGTATGTATATGTATAGCTGATTCTCTTTGTTAGAAAACAGAAACTAACACACCATTGTAAAGCAATTATACTCCAATAAAGATGTTAAAAAAAAAAAAAAAGAAGAAACATCTGCCTGCCAATGCAGGGGACACGGGTTTGAGCCCTGGTCCGTGAAGATCCCACATGCCGCGGAGCAACTAAGCCCGTGCGCCACAACTACTGAGCCCACGTGCCACAGCGTGTGACAACTACTGAAGTCCACGTGCCTAGAGCCCGTGCTCTGTGACAAAAGAAGCCACCACAGTGAGAACCCCACGCACCACAAGGGAGAGTAGCCCCCGCCAGCTGCAACTAGAGAAAGCTGGCAGACAGCAAAGAAGACCCAATGCAGCCAAAAATAAACAAACAAACAAACAAATAAATAAAGAGAGCAGGTGTCACAATCAAATAGGGTTGAATTCTGGTCAAAATCATTAAGCAAGTGAAAGAAACACACTTTGAACGATAAAGGGTCCATTTCTCAATGAAGATGTAACAGTGATGAAGAGACAACAAAGAAAATGGCATCAATAATCAAACAACAAAGTCACAGGATAGCAGTAAATCAGTGATTTCACCACAAAGCAACATCCATATTTCTTTTTTTTTAATTAATTAATTTATTTTATTTATTTTTTAAAATTATATATTTATTTATTTATTTATGGCCGCATTGGGTCTTCGTTGCTGCACGAGGGCTTTCTCTAGTTGCTGCGAGCAGGGGCTACTCTTCATTGTGGTGCGCGGGCTTCTCATTGCGGTGGCTTCTCTTGTTGTGGAGCATGGTCTCTAGGTGCGCAGGCTTCAGTAGTTGTGGCACGTGGGCTTCAGTATTTGTGGCTCGCGGGCTCTAGAGTGCAGGCTCAGTAGTTGTGGCGCACGGGCTTAGTTGCTCCATGGCTTGTGGGATCTTCCTGGACCAGGGCTCGAACCCGCGTCCCCTGCGTTGGCAGGCGGATTCTTAACCACTGCGCCACCAGGGAAGTCCCAACATCCATACTTCCGCTCTGCCATCTCAGCTAGTGGACATCTATCTGGTGGATTGCCTGGTGGACCCCTTACCCTTTCTTGGAGCAGCATCCTGCCCTCCGCTCCCAGCCCCATCCACCTCATCACAAGTTCCTGGTAGCCATACATTCATCACAATTGTTTGATCTGGGGGTGAGCACCTGACCCAAATAGGTCAATCAGAGAAACTTTTCTATGATTTTGGAATTGGGTGTAAAAGTTTCTTGTCTTAGTCTGAGCTGGTCTCTCCAACAAAAATGTTTAAAAATTTTTGGGAAAGTATAACAAGGCCATATTTTTAATCATGTAACTTGGGGAGCAAAGAAAGCTAGTCCACAGAGAGAGGGGAGCAGAATGAAACAGATTTGAGGGAGAAGCAGAAATGAGACAGAGAGAATATTGCCGGGGGTCTGTGTAGCTTTTCTAGTCCCTAATTCTGGTTCCATCTTCTTGGGGCCCGATTGCATTCCTTTCCCTGGGATAGGAATGCAGGAAATACTCCTGCATCTGCTTTACAAACTTCTCTGAGTATCCAACTAGCTTATGTTGATTTCTTTTAAGATACTTGAAACCCAAAGTTCTAGTATTATTCAATTCTAATCCCACTGCCCTTCTCTCAGCCCTGCTGGGGCATGGCAGTTCATTCCATCCTGCCAGGCCACCATACTCCATCTCTAACTCTATGGTCATGCCTTCACTTGTTCTCTTTATCTGTATCCTCAGCATCCTTAAGAAGCAAGTCCCTCTTTCCTCCATAAAGTTTTCTTAACTATTCCAAACCTCTTTGATTTCGCCCTCCTCTGTCCCAAATGTCCATGTAATATTTGTATATTAGGAGAAGAGTTGAAAAATGTTTGCCCAGCTATGCCAAATAACACTCAAAGCTTTTTCCATCTCAAGCATCTGACTTTCACACAGAATCTTTTAGTCTTCTAGCTTCTGCTGTGTGAAATTCCCATAGCCTTGCCCCATGGTTACAATCTCATGGAACTGTTCAAGACTAAACAATTAGTATTTCATTACTTACAGCACAATTTGCAACAAAACAGTTTCTGCTCAAGGGAACTATTCAACATGAATTCCATGACATTTCCCTTGAAATTGGAAAACAGAAAATTATACTTATAAGAATAAAAGCTGAATAGTATGTAGAATGTCCATTAATAACATCACTGTATGAACAAATTGTGGTATATTTGTAAGTGGAATACTACACAGCAAGGAAAAAGAATAAACTACTGATAATATGCAACCACATGGATGAATTTCAAAACCATCATGTTGATTAAATGTATAGAAATATTGAATCACTATGTTGAGTATCAGGAACTAACATAATGTTGTAGGTCAATTATACTTCAAAAACAAACAAACTCAAAAAAAGATCAGATTTTTGTACCAGAGGTGGGGGGGTGGGCAGGGGGAATTGGTTGAAGGCAGTCAAAATGTACGAATTTCCAGTTATAAGATAAATAAGTACTAGGAATGTAGTGTACAACATGATAAATAATTAACACTGCTGTTTGTTATATATGAAAGTTAAGAGTGTAAATCCTAAGAATTCTCATCACAAGGAAAAATTTTTTTCTTTCTTTAATTTTGAATCTATGTGAGATGATGGATGTTCACTAAACTTATTGTGATAATCATTTCACGATGTACATCAAATCATTATGCTGAACGCCTTAAACTTATACAGTGCTGTATGTCAATTACATCTCAATAAAACTGGAAGAAAAAAATAAGACTTCTAGAGATAGACGTTGGTGATGCTGATTGCAAAACAATGTGAATATACTTAATGCTGCTAATCTGTACACATTAAAATGGTTAAGATGGTAAATTTCATGCTATGTGTATTTCACCATGAATAAAAATGTTTAACTTTTTTTTTTTTTTTTGGCTGTGCCACACGGCTTACAGGATCTTAGTTCCCTGACCAGGGATTGAACCCTGGTCCTTGGCAGTGGAAGCCCAGAGTTCTAACCAGTGGACCGCCAGAGAATTCCCACTAAAAATAATGTTTTAAAAAATAAACCCATTAAAAAAGATAAATAAATAAATAAATAAATAAATAAATAAACACACACATGGGACTTCCCTGGCAGTCCAGTGGTTAAGACTCTGCACTTCAAATGCAAGGGGCGTAGGTTCAATCCCCCATGGGGGACTAAGATCCCATGTGCTGTGCAATGCAGCCAAAAAAGGAAACACACACACACACACACAAAACAAACAAGAAAACCCCATTATGTTGATTGAAAGAAGCCAGATGTAATAGTACATAATGAGTACATACCATAACAGTCTGTGTATGTAAGTTTCAAGAACAGGCAAAACTAATCTATGGTGAAAGCAGTCAGAATGGGGGTAACTTCTGTGAGAGTTCTGAGTGGAAAGGGACATGAAAGAACTTTCTGGGGTTAAAGAAATCTTATGTATCTTGAAGTAGGTAGTGGTTAAAGGGTAGCATACAAGAAGAAAAATTCATTGTCATATGCATTTTCCTATATGTTAAGAATTCCTTAATTTGTATAAAAAATAAAATAAAATTCAAAAATTCAAAAGAAAAAAATCATAACCATGAAAAAAAAAAAGAATTCCTTAATTTAAAAATTAAAAAAGAGGGCTTCCCTGGTGGTGCAGTGGTTGAGAATCCGCCTGCCAATGCAGGGGACACGGGTTCGAGCCCTGGTCTGGGAAGATCCCACATGCCGCGGGGCAACTGGGCCCGTGAGACACAACTACTGAGCCTGCGCGTCTGGAGCCTGTGCTCCGCAACAAGAGAGGCCGCGATAGTGAGAGGCCCGCGCACCGCGATGAAGAGTGGCCCCTACTTGCCACAACTGGAGAAAGCCCTCGCACAGAAACGAAGACCCAACACAGCCAAAAATAAATAAATTAATTATTTTAAAAAAAATTTAAAAAGATGCCAATGTTCAGCTACCAGAGTTGGCTTCAGCTCAAAACAAGCACACCTCGACTGTCTCCAGCTGATAGTTAAACCTCTTCTGTTTCAAGCCACACCGTGTCCCTCCACAGATCACTTTTCAGTTGCATGTATCTACATCCAGATATTTTATGTATATATAAATAATAGGGGGGAGGGATTGTTAATCGGCCCTGGCGCTATTTTTCTCATTTCTTCAGACGGTACCTTTTTGCCAGAAGCCAAACGTATTTCAATGTATCAGCCTTTCCTTTCTTACGTTCTTGGTAAGATTATACTAACAAAACGTATTTCCCCTTGTACAACTATGCTATATTTTAAAAATATATCCACCTATGGATTTTCATAAAAGAAACATATGCTGTGCTTTTTTATCACTTCTGAATAAAGTTTTCTAAAGGGAAAAAAATAATACATTATTTCCCCCCTTTAGCACAATGTTTTCTCTTTTTGCATAAATAGTAGTATACTAAATATTGTTCTGCGTGTTGTCTTTTTCACTTAAGTATAGATCTTAGTGATGAAAATTTTTTTGAAGATTGCATAGAATTCCAATGAATACATGTACACTAAAATCATTTAAATAAATATATCAGTTTGGCAAAGATCAAAGAAGCTAATAGGGACTTCCCTGGTGGTCCAGTGGTTAAGACTCCCCGCTCCCAATGCAAGGGGCCTGGGTTTGCTCCCTGGTCAGGGAACTAGATCCCGCACGTGGCAACGAAGATTCCCACATGCTGCAACTAAGACCTGGCGCAGCCAAATAAATAAATATTTTAAAAAGGCTGATAACGTAAAAAAAAAAATAAAAAAAAAAAAAGGCTGATAACGTAATATATTTTCAAGTATATTAGGAAATAGAAACCCTCATGCACTGGTGGTAGAATATAAATTGATACATTCTATGGAGGGTAATTTATCAAATTAGAAATGCACATATTTCTTCATTCAGCAATTGAGTCAGGTTAAGCATATTTCATTCACTTGAGAGCCCTTTGTATTTCCTTCCCTGTGAACTATCTGTTCATGTCTTTCCCCATTTTTCTATTAGGTTATTATTGTTGTTTCCCTTGATCTTTATAGATTAGGGAAATTCACCCTTTGTGAAAGGTGTTGCAATTTTATTCCAGTTTGTCATTTGCCTTTTGACCGTTGCTGTTTTTCTTTCATGAAATTTATCTTATTTTATTTTATTATTTTTAAAAATTGTATTTATTTATTTATTGGCTGTGTTGGGTCTTTGTTGCTGTGCGCGGGCTTTCTCTAGCTGCGGCAAGTGGGGCCTATTTTTCGTTGCGGTGTGCAGACTTCTCTTTGCAGTGGCTTTTCTTGTTGCAGAGCACGGGCTCTAGGCTCTCGGGCTTCAGTAGTTGTGGCACTTAGGCTCAGTAGTTGTGGCTCACTGGCTCTAGAGCACAGGCTCAGTAGTTGTGGTGCAGGGGCTTAGTTGCTCCGTGGCATGTGGGATCTTCCCAGACCAGGGCTCGAACCTGTGTCCCCTGCATTTGCAGGTGGATTCTTAACCACTGCACCACCAGGGAAGCCCCATGAAATTTATTTTAAATAGATGCAATTATCAATCATACTTGGAAAGGCCTTTCGTAGTGTGAGTTTTTTAAAAAATCTCAGCTGATTTCTTCTAAAGTTTTTATGATTTCATTTTTTTTAAGGGAAGAAACTACAATTATTTTTATTGAAAAATCTGGAAGTGAAATATTATATTTATTTCATTATTTTTTAAACATCTTTATGGAGTATAATTGCTTTACAATGGTGTGTTAGTTTCTGCTGTATAACAAAGTGAATCAGCTATATGTAAACATATATCACCATATCCCTTCCCTCTTGCTTCTGCCTCCCAACCTCCCTATCCCACCCCTCTAGGGGGACACAAAGCACCGTACTGATCTCCCTGTGCTATGCAGCTTCTTCCCACTAGCTATCTATTTTACATTTGGTAGTGTATATATGTCAGTGCTACTCTCTCACTTCGTCCCAGCTGACCCTTCCCCTTCCCCGTGTCCTCAAGTCCATTCTCTATGTCTGTATCTTTATTCCTGTCCTGCCCCTAGGTTCATCAGGACCTTTTTTTTTTTTTTAGATTCCATATATATGTGTTAGCATACGGTATTTGTTTTTCTCTTTCTGACTTACTTCACTCTGTATGACAGACTCTAGGTCCATCCACCTCACTACAAATAACTCAATTTCGTTTCTTTTTATGGCTGAGTAATATTCCCTTGTATATATGTGCCACATCTTCTTTATCCATTCATCTGTCAATGAACACTGAGGTTGCGTCCATGTCCTGGCTATTGTAAATAGAGCTGCAATGAACATTGTGGTTCATGTCTCTTCTTCAATTATGGTTTTCTCAGGGTATATGCCCAGTAGTAGGATTGCTGGGTCATATGGTAGTTCTATTTTTAGTTTTTTAAGGAACCTCCATACTCTTCTCCATAGTGGCTGTATCAGTTTACATTCCCACCAACAGTGCAAGAGGGTTCCCTTTTCTCCACACCCTCTGCAGCATTTATTGTTTGTAGATTTCTTGTTGGTGGCCATTCTGACTGGTGTGAGGTGATACCTCATTGTAGTTTTGATTTGCATTTCTCTAGTGATTAGTGACGTTGAGCATCCTTTCATGTGTTTGTTGGCAATCTGTATATCTTCTTTAGACAAATGTCTATTTAGGTCTTCTGCCCATTTTTGGATTGGGTTGTTTGTTTTTTTGATATTGAGCTTCATGAGCTGCTTGTAAATTTTGGAGATTAATCCTTTGTCAGTTGCTTCACTTGCAAATATTTTCTTCCATTCTGAGGGTTGTCTTTTCATCTTGTTTATGGTTTCCTTTGTTGTGCAAAAGCTTTTAACTTTCATTAGGTCCCATTTGTTTATTTTTGTTTTATTTCCATTCCTCTAGGAGGTGGGTCAAAAAGGATCTTGCTGTGATTTACATCATAGAGTGTTCTGCCTATGTTTTCCTCTAAGAGTTTGATAGTGTCTGGCCTTACACTTAGGTCTTTAATCCATTTTGAGTTTTTTGTTGTATACAGTGTTAGGGAGTGTTCTAATTTCATTCTTTTACATGTAGCTGTCCAGTTTTCCCAGCACCACTTATTGAAGAGGCTGTCTTTTCTCCATTATATATTCTTGCCTCTTTTATCAAAGATAAGATGACCATATGTGTGTGGGTTTATCTCTGGGCTTTCTATCCTGTTCCACTGATTTTTATTTCTGTTTTTGTGCCAGTACCATACTGTCTTGATTAATGTAGCTTTGTAGTATAGTCTGAAGTTAGGGAGCCTGATTCCTCCAGCTCCGTTTTTCTTTCTCAAGATTCCTTTGGCTATTTGGGGTCTTTTGTGTTTCCATACAAATTGTGACATTTTTTGTTCTAGTTCTATGAAAAATGCCATTGGTAATTTCATAGGGATTGCATTGAATCTGTAGATTGTTTTGGGTAGTATAGTAATTTTCACAATGTTTATTCTTTTTTTTTTTTTAATTTATTTATTTATTATTTTTGGCTGCGTTGGGTCTCTGTTGCTGCATGCAGGCTTTCTCTGGTTGTGGCGAGGGGGGGCTACTGTTCGTTGCAGTGCGCAGGCTTCTCATTGCGGTGGCTTCTCTTGTTGCGGAGCACAGGTTCTAGGCACATGGGCTCAGTAGTTGCAGCACGCAGGCTGTAGAGCGCAGGCTCAGTAGTTGTGGCACATGGGCTTAGTTGCTCCGCGGCATATGGGATCTCCCCGGGCCAGGGCTTGAACCGGTGTCCTGTGCACTGGCAGGCGGATTCTTAACCACTGCACCACCAGGGAAGTCCCACAATGTTTATTCTTCAATCCAAGAACATGGTATATCTCTCGATCTGTTTGTGTCATCTTTAATTTCTTTCATCAGTGTCTTATAGTTTTCTGCATACAGGACTTTTGTCTCCTTAGGTAAGTTTATTCCTAGGTATTTTATTCTTTTTGTTGCAATGGTAAATGGGAGGGTTTCCTTAATTTCTCTTTCAGATTTTTCATCATTACTGTATAGGAAAGCAAGAGATTTCTGTGCATTAATTTTGTATCCTGTTACTTTACCAAATTCATTGATTAGCTCTAGTAGTTTTCTGGTAGCATCTTTAGGATTCTCTGTGTATAGTATCATGTCATCGGCAAACAGTGACAGTTTTACTTCTTCTTTTCCAATTTGGATTCCTTTTATTTCTTTTTCTTCTCTGATTGCTGTGGCTAAAACTTCCAAAACTATGTTGAATAATAGCAGTGAGAGTGGGCAACCTATCTTGTACCTGATCTTAGAGGAAATGGTTTCAGTTTTTCACCATTGAGAACGATGTTGGCTGTGAGTTTGTCATATATGGCCTGTATTATTTTGAGGTAGGTTCCCTATATGCCTCCTTTCTGGAGAGTTTTTTAATCATAAATAGGTGTTGAATTTTGTCAAAAGCTTTTTCTGCATCTATTGAGATTATCATATGGTTTTTCTCCTTCAATTTGTTAATATGGTGTATCACATTGATTGACTTGCATAAATTGGAAAATCCTTGCATTCCCAGGATAAACCCCACTTGATCATGGTGTATGACCCTTTTAATGTGCTGTTGGATTCTGTTTGCTAGTATTTTGTTCAGGATTTTTGCATCTATGTTCTTCAGTGATGTTGGCCTGTAGTTTTCTTTCTTTGTGACATCTTTGTCTGGTTTTGGTATCAGGGTGATGGTGGCCTCATAGAATGAGTTTGGGAGTGTTCCTCCCTCTGCTATATTTTGGAAGAGTTTGAGAAGGATAGGCGTTAGCTCTTCTCTAAATGTTTGATAGAATTCTCCTGTGAAGCCATCTGGTCCTGGGCTTTTGTTTGTTGGAAGATTTTTAATCACAGTGTTTGTGATTGATCTGCTTATATTTTCTATTTCTTACTGGTTCATTCTCAGAACGTTGTGCTTTTCTAAGAATTTGTCCATTTCTTTCAGGTTATCCATTTTATTGGCATATAGTTGCTTGTAGTAATCTCTCATGATCCTTTGTATTTCTGCAGTGTCAGTTGTTACTTCTCCTTTTTCATTTCTAATTCTATTGATTTGAGGCTTCTCCCTTTTTTCTTGATGAGTCTGGTTAATGGTTTATCAATTTTGTTTATGATCTCAAAGAACCAGCTTTTAGTTTTCTTGATCTTTGCTATTATTTCCTTCATTTCTTTTTCATTTATTTCTGATTTGATCTTTACGATATCTTTCTCTCTGCTAACTTTGGTTTTTTTCTGTTCTTCTATCTCTGATTGCTTTAGGTGTAAGGTTGGGTTATTTGAGATTTTTCTTGTTTCTTGAGGTAGGATTGTATTGCTATAAACTTCCCTCTTAGAACTGCTTTTGCTGCATCCCATAGGTTTGGGGTCATTGTGTTTTCATTGTCATTTGTTCCTAGGTATTTTTGACTTCCTCTTTGATTTCTTCAGTAATCTCTTGGTTATTTAGTAGCATATTGTTTACCCTCCATGTGTTTGTATTTTTTACAGTTTTTTTTTCCTGTAATTGATATCTAGTCTCATAGTGCTGTGGTCAGAAAAGATACTTGATACAATTTCAATTTTCTTAAATTTACCAAGGCTTGATTTGTGACCCAAGATATGATCTATCCTGGAGAATGTTCCACGAGCACTTGAGAAGAAAATGTATTCTGTTGTTTTTGGATTAAATGTCTTATAAATATCAATTAAGTCCATCTTGTTTAATGTGTCATTTAAAGCTTGTGTTTCCTTATATATTTTCATTTTGGATGATCATTGGTGAAAGTGGGGTGTTAAAGTCCCCTACTATGATTGTGTTACTGTCGATTTCCCCTTTTATGGCTGTTAGCATTTGCCTTATGTATTGACGTGCTCCTAGGTTGGATGCATAAATATTTACAATTGTTATATCTTCATCTTGGACTGATCCCTTGATCATTATGTAGTGTCCTTCTTTGTCTCTTGTAATAGTCTTTATTTTAAAGTCTATTTTGTCTGATATGAGAATTGCTATTCCTGCTTTCTTTTGATTTCCATTTGCATGGAATATCTTTTTCCATCCCCTCACTTTCAGTCTGTATGTGTCCCTAGGTCTGAAGTGGGTCTCTTGTAGACAGCATATATATGGGTCTTGTTTCTGTATCCATTCAGCCAGTCTATGTCTTTTGATTGGAGCATTTAATTCATTTACTTTTAAGGTAATTATCGACATGTATGTTCCTTTTTCTTCTATTGTGTTTGTTGTCTAGAGAAGTTCCTTTAGCATTTGTTGTAAAGCTGGTTTGGTGGTGCTGAATTGTCTTAACTTGTGCTTGTCTGTAAAGGTTTTAATTTCTCCATTGAATCTGAGTGAGATCCTTGCTGGGTAGAGTAGGTTTTTCCCTTTCATCACTTTAAATATGTCCTGCCACTCCCTTCTGGCTTGTAGAGTTTCTGCTGAAAGATCAGCTCTTAACCTTATGGGGATCCCCTTGTATGTTATTTGTTGCTTTTCCCTTGCTGCTTTTAATATTTTTTCTTTGTATTTAATTTTTGATAGTTTGATTAATATGTGTCTTGGCATGTTTCTCCTTGGATTTATCCTGTATGGGGCTCTCTGTGCTTCCTGGACTTGATTGACCATTTCCTTTCCCAAGTTAGGGAAGGGAAGTTTTCAACTATAATCTCTTGAAATATTTTCTCAGTCCCTTTCTTTTTCTCTTCTTCTTCTGGGACACCTAAATTCGAATGTTGGTGTGTTTAATGTTGTCTCAGAGGTCTCTGAGACTGTCCTCAATTCTTTTCATGCTTTTTTCTTTATTCTGCTCTGCAGTAGTTACTTCCACTATTTTATCTTCCAGGTCACTTATCCATGCTTCTGCCTCAGTTATTCTGCTATTGATCCCTTCTAGAGAATTTTTAATTTCAGTTATTGTGTTTTTCATCACTGTTCGTTTGCACTTTAATTCTTCTATGTCCTCGTTAAATGTTTCTTGTATTTCCTCCATTCTATTTCCAAGATTTTGGATCATCTTTTCTATCATTACTCTGAATTCTTTTTCAGGCAGACTGCCCATTTCCTCTTCATTTATTTGGTCTGGTGGGTTTTTACTTTGCTCCTTCATCTGCTGCACATTTCTCTGTCCTCTCATTTTGTTTAACTTACTGTATTTGGGGTCTCTTTTTCGCAGGCTGCAGGTTCACAGTTCCCATTGTTTTTGGTGTCTGCCCCCAGTGTGTGAGGCTGGTTCACTGGCTTGTGTAGGCTTCCTGGTGGACGGGAGTGGTGCCTGTGTTCTGGTGGGTGGGGCTGGATCTTGTCTTTCTGGTGGGCAGGGCTGCGTCCGGTGGTGTGTTTTGGGGTGTCTGTGAACTTAGTATGATTTTAGGCATTCTCTCTGCTAATGGGTGGGGTTGTGTTCCTGTCTTGCTAGTTGATTGGCATGGGGCAACCAGCACTGGAGATTGCTAGCCATTGGGTGGAGCTGGGTCTTAGCATTGAGATGGAGGTCTCTGGGAGAGCTCTCGCCGATGGACATTACGTGGGGCCGGGAGGTCTCTGGTGATCCAAAGTCCTGAACTTGGCTCTGCCACCTCAAAGGCTCAGGCCTGACCCCCGGCCAGAGCACCAAGACCCTGTTAGCCACACAGCAGTGAATGTGGCAATCTCCATTATGAAGTCAGATTATGAGGGTCTACAATAGCCATTCAGCGAGAACAGGCTGACTTGGTAGCAATTTGTCTACGAGGTTGTCTCCAGCAGCCGGTGGCTAAAAGAGTAGGTCTCCGCATGTGCTGCCAGAATGTTAAACGTTTGTATAGCAGTCTTCACTGGGTTCAGTCATGGATTCGGTACAGATCATCTCAAGAACACCTTACTCTCGCAAGGCTGTGTGCTTGAAACAGCTCCTAAGCCTGAGGGTCTACAAGCTGCAGGAAGACGAGACCACCCGGGGCAGCCTGCAACCCATGATTCTTGCCACGAACCCTGCTGCTGCCGTCGTGGAATCCAGCTTCCCCCTCTGCTGCTGGAAGAAGGCAGGAAAGGCTGCCCCAAGACGGCGGACACGTTGGCGCCATGCCTGATTTCACTTTTTACATTTAAAACTTTGATTCATTAGATATTTATCCTTCTGTAAGGTGTGAAATACAATTTTATTCTTGTCTCAGATTTGTCTCCTACATCTTTCCCCATCTTGCTCACTGTGCTCCAGCCACTCTGACCTTTTGGCCAATTCACCAAGTTCACTCCCTACACAGTCTTTTTGCAGTTGCTTTTCTTTCTTTGTGATATTCTGCCTTTGGATCTTCCCCAGACATTCTAGTCTTAAACGTGTCTTCCTCAGAGAGGAATAACATAAAAAGTACTACCATGACATTGAACTGTCTTGAAATCTACCTATTTATGTTAATTCTTTTTGTCCCTGCTATTGTCAGTTAAGTTTTTCCTATTGTTTAACTCCACAAGGCAGCCATTTTAAGCTTATTGCTAAATTCATTTTGGGGAAGATGGGAGACAGGGATTTGGGGACAATCCTGAGGCTTTGCCTCTAGGATAGAACATTAATGGAAAGGCATTAAAGGATCAGATTGATTTGCCCTTTTTCTATAAGTACACTTCTCCATAGGTGCAAGATTACCACACCCTGGATTGAACATTAATCTTCAACATGAGATTTGAGAGTTTGTAAAATTATCAAAATTGCTATGAAGATGTGTTAGATACTAACTTTTCATAAAAAGGTATGAGTAGCTTGATCTCACAGGATATTTTATATATAACAGAAACAGAATGACTGATCTTACAGCATTACAGTTAGATAGCACGAATATCTTACACATTTTAGGTAATCTAATATTTTAGACAAAGATATTCTGACTTTGCATTGAACAAGAATTGACTTTGACTTCTTCCCAGCCTCTTCGAATGCCCTCACTACTCCAAAAAAGTATTTAGGATTTTCGTATGAGCAATTCAGAACTGGGAGGGAACATCATACCGTCGATTCCAACACCATCTTTATACAAATAGGGAAAGTAATAGGAGGGCAAAAAACCGGAACCTATTCAGAATTCATCTATGACATCACACTGACTCAAAGAGTCATCAGTAGGTGTTAACATTGTTAATCCGGTTAATGGAATTAACAGAAGGTGTGGAAGGCGAGCCCTTAGATTTGTTTTCCATTAAATGGATTAAAACGGATGGTAATCCTCATTCTTTTAAAGGTGAATTTCAATTAATTACAGGTGTGACTATGAGGCGTTTCCAATTAAGGCTCCTCTCCTACCCGAAATGGGTCATTTCGCATTCTACTTTCAAGAGAGTACGTCCCATAAAATACCAACAAACTCTGTTGAGAAGGGTCTTTTTAAAAAAATTAATTTAAACAGTTTAGACTTTATGAACGAGCCCATGTTCATTTGCGTGTTCAATTTCCCAACTGCAAAACATCACTGAGCATTTTAGACCGTGTCACACAATCCCCCCTGAAGCCGGGCGAGAAAAACAGGAGTCGGTTTAGGAATCCTAGGGAGGCCTGTGGGATTCAACGCCGCGCTTTGCGCAAGGAAGCCACAGGGCGAGTTCGGCTGGAGTTAGCCATTTCCTTTCTTCCCCCGATACTTCGGGCTGCGGGGGTGCTGGCCCGGCATACACCGAGGCTGGTCCCTGCGTCCCTCTACCCTTTCCCCGCATCCGCCTTGACTGAGCAGCTGACAACCCCAACTCTCTGAAAGCGAGAGCGGGAGGCGACCGGCGCCATAGCCAGATCCGTCCCAGGCACATCTCGACGCTCGCCTTTGGACGAGCCCCAAACGCGCCTCTGGTTTCCAGGTGCGAATAGGAAGCTTCTCCGGAAACCCCAGACCCCTCCCCTTTAGGAAGGGCGCAGACGGCGTCTCTGTTTCCAAGGAAACCGGTCTTGCCATGACGTCACTTCCGCTGACCTGTCTGGACTCCAGGCTGTTGGGAGGAAAAGAGGAAAACTGAGCCACAGCCACGACGGTGGATGTGAGCGTCTCCTGTCTGCGCATGCGCCCGCTCAGCGGCCTGCTTCTATTTATGTGGGGGATCCAACATGGCGGCCGCGGCGACCCTGGCGATGGCGGTGGAGCCCATCAGAACATAGTGGCGGGGAAGGGGGCACAGTCCGCACTCACGGTGGCGTCGGCGGCGACGGCTGAGGGTGGTGGAGGGAAGAAAAGCGACGGAGAGCAAAAGGAAGGGCAGGCAGGCAAACAACTCGGCGTAGAACCGAGCGCCGGCTCGAGCGAAGGCAGAGGGCCAGAACAGTGGGGATGGCGGAGCCACGCAGAGTAGCGTTTATTAGCCTGTCACCGGTGAGGCGGCGCGAGGCCGAGTTCCCGGGGGCCGAACGCGAGCCCGACTACCCTCGCGAGCCCCCCCGACTGGAGCCGCAGCCGTACCGCGAGCCGGTCCGGGCGGAGCAGTCGGCCCCGCGGGAGGTTGCCCCCCGGTCGGACGCGCAGCCCCCGCCGCGGGAGAAGCCGCTCCCCCAGCGCGAGGTCAGCCGCGCCGAGCCGCCCATGTCGCTGCAGCGCGAGCCCCCTAGGCCCGAGCCGCCGCCGCCGCCGCCGCCGCCGCTCCCGCAGTTGCACTTGCAGCCGCCTCCGCCGCGGGAGTCGGCTTCCCGGGCCGAGCCGCAGCAGAGGCCGCCGAAGGAGACAGTGCGCCTGGAGCTGGTGCTCAAGGATCCCACCGACGAGAGCTGCGTGGAGTTCAGCTACCCGGAGCTGTTGCTGTGCGGAGAACAACGGGTACAGAAGATCCCTCCCTCATCCCCCAGACCCCAGGAGTCTCAGGACCCGTCCGCCTCCCCCAGTGGTTTGCACCTTCCGAAGCCCACCTTGCGTGTCTCGGGTCGCCCCTGAGGGTGGCTGGAGGGGGCAGGGGCCGAGCGGGTGGACGGGCGGTTGGTGCTGCTTTCCTCTGGTCCCCAGGGTTGGCCGAGGCTCCCACCCGGCTCCACCAACCCGCCCCCCCCCCCCCCCATCGTACGCCCGCTCCAAACGCGGTTCCAAGCCGGCTTCCCTCTGCACCTTTCGAAACCTCAGGTTTCCTCTCGGCTTCCCACAAAAAAATCTGGGGGCCCTGCACGTTGCGTTGTTGGGTTTTGCTTGCGGAGCTCCAGTTGGGGGACACGCCCCCCAGTCTGAAGCAGAGAGATTGTGTAACCCCTCCAGTATCATCCTTACCTTCATCGCTGTTGTGCTGGGCGCTGAGATGTGCTTCTGAGCGTGGGGTATTTGTCTTAATTGAAAGGGGATTTAAAAGTAATCTAAACATTTTCAGAGTAAGGATTCCACTTTAGGAATGGAGGTTACGTGGGTTAGTTACGTGGTTCCTTATTTTTCTCTCTCTCGTTGATATTGGTAAACCTTTTTAGCTTTGTTTTCTCTAGTGTTCATACAATAATTGAATGGGAGGGTGTCTCTTGTTGTATTTGGTGCCTACCATCATATCCTTATTTGAGTACATATCATTAGTTTATTGGTCCTACTTGGAGGATATTGCACTTGGCCATTGTAATTTTTGGAGAGTGATGAAAAAAAAACTTAGATTTGAATTTCTAAAAACTTTATTTAAAATATATAGGTATGCCTTTGGTGGAACTGGTGAACAATGGAGATAGGAGAGAGGTTCGTTGGTAACTAATTTTTATTGTTGTTGGTTGGTGATGTTCAGAAGTAAACTAGAAAGGGAAATGGTAGAGTAACGATAATAAGAGAACAGTTTCCTCTGTTGTTTAGAGACTGTGCTCTTTATTAGGTTTTGCTTTAGCGCAGGTCTAATGGACTCCAGAAGTCACTTGTTTTATTTTCATCCTCAGTTATCTTTATAGTTGAAATGAATAACTTAGTTTAAAAATATCATACTAAACAACGTCACTAGATTTTGTTTATTGTAAGGCCAACTAATCTTTTGATCATTATTTACAAATACTGCTGTGTGGTCAAACCAAAATGAATTGTTAAGGATAGAGATCATTTTGGTCATTTCCACATAACATTTTGTGCTTTAGAATCACTTTAGTGCCCCTGTCGTTTATAAAATGATGCCATTTTTTTCCCCCAAAGATTTTTGCGAATACTGGATTGGAGCATTTTTCAAAAAAATAGACCTCTGTTAATGACCCTCTATGCCGTAATATTGATGCTATGATAAACTAATAATAGATATGTATCTTTTAATTATAAGTATAAAGTTAATTTTGATACCCTATCGTATTAACTTGATAATATCAGAATTAATAGTTTCATGTAATAGGAGATAGTTGAATAATTCAGTTTAATTTTTCTGTTTACACTATCAGTTTGGGGTATTTTAGTCCAGATTTCTTGTACATTCAGCCATATATCATTTGTCATATTCCACTGAACCAAAAAATCCATTGCTTATACAGTGTACCTTTGCAACAAAGATTTGCCAGATTTTCCTATGATTACTCCCAGTGAACATATTTATTACATAAGAAAGTGTAGAAAACACCTTTCTAAATGAAGTTGTCACATTTCCATGAAAGGAAATCCTAGGAAGAGAAACCATCAAAAAGCAAAATGTAAGCAATAGAATTGATCTGCAAAGTGGTGATTCCCAAATTTGGTTTTTCTTCCCCTCAGGAGGAGTCCAGTTTATTTTTAGTGATGTTGTAATATTTTCAAAATAGTTTTAATTTTAAGTTATTGTAATTGAACGACATACTACGTAGGAGGATAAGAGTAGAAAGGGGAGGAAAAGAGATCTTGTAAAATTAAAAGAAGAGGGGCTTCCCTGGTGGCGCAGTGGTTGAGAGTCTGCCTGCCAATGCAGGGGACGCGGGTTCGAGCCCTGGTCTGGGAAGATCCCACATGCTGCACAGCGGCTGGGCCCGTGGGCCACAACTACTGAGCCTGCGCGTCTGGAGCCTGTGCTCTGCAACAGGAGAGGCCGCGATGGTGAGAGGCCCGCGCACCGCGATGAAGAGTGACCCCCGCTTGCCACGACTAGAGAAGGCCCTCGCACAGAGACGAAGACCCAACACAGCCAAAAATAAATAAATAAAATTTAAAAGAAGAAAAGTTTCTAAAATTTTGAAATAGCCATCTATCACCCAATAAGATTTTACTTGATAGGTGTAAGTATAAAAAAATCGGTTACATGTGACTACCATCTGTACTAGGGTGAGTTTAAATCATCCCCCTTCGTAAATACGAAATGAACAGTAAAACCCCAATTAACCGAATGCAGTCAGAAATTTTTCTAAACTTACTTCTTATTAATACGGAAAAACACGATTAAATGAGCATGTGTTGGCAAAATATGGAAAACAAAACCTCATCTAGGTTGTCAGGACACAGGTTAGCTAAACCCTTAACCTTGTTATCTGTAGAGTATTGATCCTTGATTGAGGCTGAGACATTGCAGTCATCTCTATCCTGAAAGATTAATTTGTTCACCATTTCTGGCTAAGGGGAATTGATACACAAGAAATTCTTTTTTAACACTTAGTAAACCAGAAAATCACTTAACCAGAAAACATCTTCCTATAAACATTTAGTATAAAAAGAAAAATAAATGATTATAGTGTTAATGTGATGATACTGTTACCAGAGAATTCTATGATATTCCATTGCTTGTCATACTGCATATTTAGGATAACGTATATGAAAGCTCTCCTGAAAATGATGTTAATGAGTTAACGTCAAGAGACAGAATCATTGGGTCAATTTTGCCTGTGGGTGGTTGGTAATTTTGGTATTTACTAATTGTCAGATCTTTTCACCTGAAAAACGTAAAGCTTACTTGATTGTGGGTAGGCATTATTTCTTAACTGTGAAAGAAAGGTGACTCAGTTTTCTTAAGTTTATTTTTATAGACTAGCAAGGGTAAATAAGAGATTTACTTTTGCTGCCTATATAAAGTCTACATAAGATAGTTCAGAATGGTGTATAAGGTGATTCTTATTAAAAATATATATTCATGTGTTTATATTTGCACATATAAAATGGGTCAGACCAGTAGTAAGACCTAGTATTTGGACTTCATAGTGACATGAAGGAAACTGTTTATAATGGCAAGCAAGTCATGGTGGTTGTTTACTCTCCTTAACTTTAGTCTCAAGTTAAGGCTATGCCCTGAATATGCCTAGTACTTCTTATTTCATCACCAGTCTATTTCTGCTAGTTTGTTTCCTTTCAGGTCATATTTATATTTTCCATTGGTAACTCCTATTGGGATAAAGGATTCTATAAATATATTACTTATTATAATAGATAATTTTAAAAATTGATTCAAAAATTCCTTTAAGCTTTAAGATGTATCCTTTAATTCTAATGTCCTAGGTATGAATTGTTTTGTATTCATTATGTCCATATTTTTCTGTCATATTTTTAGATTAATCATGTCTCAGCCTTAATAGCCAGGATCATGTATCTCAGTTTCAAACTGTGCGAATCTTCATCCCTTCTGCATTTTTTCTTGCCCTTCAGGGCAAATCTGTATCTAATATTTCAGCTGTAATATATTTTCATTTTTAATTACTGCTTGAATATGCTACATCAGTAATAGCATCTAGCCTTTTTTTTTAATGAACTTCTTAGTTGTTCATAATTAGATAAAAATAGCATTTTTATCCACATGTAGCTCCTAGTTTTGGGTTTTTTGTATATTGAAATATATATATGTGTGTGTGTATATATATATATCTATGAAATGTGTCTGTGAAAATAGTAAAGGATGTGATGTATCTTTTTGTTTGTTTTGGTCAATAGATGGTAAATGTGGGATCCTAGCTCTGTGTGTGGGGGGGGGTATGTTTTTTTTTAATTTATTTTTTATAAATGTATTTATTTTATTTATTTATTTTTGACTGCGTTGGGTCTTCGTTGCAGTGCGCGGTCTTTCGCTAGTTGCGGCGAGCATGGGCTACTCCTCATTGTGGTGCGTGGGCTTCTCATTGCGGTGGCTTCTCTTGTTGCAGAGCACGGGCTCTAGGTGCACGGGCTTCAGTAGTTGTGGCACGCAGGCTCAGTAGTTGTGGCTCGCGGGCTCTAGAGCACAGGCTCAGGAGTTGTGGCACACGGACTTAGGTGCTCCGTGGCATGTGGGATCTTCCCAGACCAGGGCTTGAACCCGTGTCCCCTGCATTGGCAGGTGGATTCTTAACCACTTTGCCACCAGGGGAGCCCTTGTGTGTGTGTTTTAAACCATGCATTATAGTAGATTTTCACTCTCCTTGCTAGAAAGAAGCTGTGATAATATAATCTGTTTGTAGCTATTGAACTTTTGTGCTTTGTTTACAAGTTGTATGTATTTTCTGAATGGATATTCATTGACAGGATGTAGGTGATACAGAGGTTGTCAATGCTAGGCCTCAACAAAAAGCTGTAGCAGCTACAGATACTCCAGTGCTAACTCAGGGCAGATGATTAAGTGTTGATTGTTATAACCTAGATTCCAATAACCTTTTAGAAGCATTGTCTGACCAAAGTGGTTAATCTTTGTTGAGAAGATCTCAAACTAGAGTTATAGGTGGGATTTTCATGTTTACCTAATTTTCTTGGGTTTCTTTGGCCTTTTTATTCTGGATGGGGTAACCATAGATCATTTTGTGGGTGAAGACAGTTTGAAATGTTGAGTTCTTAACCACCAAAAAACTTTAGAATGTGTAAGAGTTCATTAAAACTGCAAATATTTTTGCTATAAACCAACATTTCATTCTAGTTCCTTTGTTGTTACTTTTGAATTTTTTGTTTTCTAATTTTAAAAGATTTTAATTTTTTAAATGACGTGTAGTTGATTTACAGTGTTATATTAGTTTCCTTTTTAGTGACTTTTTTATTAAAAAAATTTTTTTAATTAATTTATTTATTTTTGGCTGTATTGGGTCTTTGTTGCTGCGCGCGGTCTTTCTCTGCTTGCGGCGAGCGGGGACTGCTCTTTGTTGCGGTGCGCGGGCTTCTCATTGCAGTGGCTTCTCTTGTTGCAGAGCATGGGATCTAGGCACAGGGGCTTCAGTAGCTGTGGCACGCAGGCTCAGTAGTTGTGGTTCACGGACTCTAGAGCACAGGCTCAGTAGTTGTGGCGCACGGGCTTAGTTGCTCCGCAGCATGTGGAATCTTCCTGGACCAGGGCTCGAACCCATGTCGCCTGCATTGGCAGGTGGATTCTTAACCACTCTGCCACCAGGGAAGTCCCTTTTTAGTTACTTTTTAATGCTTCTAACTTATTTGTTAATATTTGGAAAAATTGATTCATTTTTTAAATTTAGATATATTCAACTCTGGTTGAAGTAATACTAATACTTCTATTTCTTTTACCATTCACTTTGAAGCAGAAGAAGCCCGTTTACACGGAAGACCCGTTCAATGATGATCATCAAGAGAGGCAAGAAGTGGAAATGTTGGCTAAGAAGTTTGAAATGAAATATGTGAGTACAATAAACTTTTCACATAGGTAATTTTATCCTGTTGGCCTATTTTTTTTTTTCTGTGACAGGTTGGGAAGGCTGATAGCATCCATTGCTCACATTATCTTGTTCTAACAGATTGAACTGCAATAAATGGTTAGATGGTCCTATAAAGATTCTGATAGGTTTGTGATGGCTGTAATAGTAGCTATCATTTATTGTACTCCTTCTAGAGTTCAGGCAGTTTGTTTATCATCATTATCTCCAATCCTATAACAACACTCCAAGGTAAGTAATATGGACCACATTTTACAGATGAAGAAACAGGCTCTGAGCTTGAGGTTGAATAACTGATCCAAGGTCACCCAGTGGCAAGAATGAGGCTGCATGTCCAGGTCTGTCTAGCGCTAATCCTTTGCTCTTTCCACTGCCATTGAGAACACTATTTTAATTCCTTTGGTGTACTAGTTCTCAAGCCTTCCTGCCTCTTAAGAGTTTAAGAGAATGCATGTGTGTACTTCTAGGCCACTGGGTTCAGGATCAATCAGAAGCAGCATGAGATTTCTTTATAAGTATCTTGTCTACCTTAAAATTCATGTGCATTTTATATTCTTTGCCACAGTAGATTGGTGTTTGTTTTAATATAAAAATAAATTTGAATTACCTGATTGTAAAGTTGCTTAATGTTATTCTCAGTTTTTCTAGTATAATTGACTTTGTTGGAAGATCCCCCCATCCCCTCCCCATTTTTACCTTATGGCTTTAACTACCCTTTGTCTCTTTGCTAAAACATGACCCAGGAGAAGCAAGACCTTACCCTTTGTGGTTCCCTTGTGAGCATTGAAAAGTATCTCACAGAGATAGGATATCAGCTCACACTAGCTCTGTCATTCATGTTATCTTCAAAATGCAGCTACAGTCTTGGTGGACACTTGTTGGCTCTTTGCGGGAATGAAGAAACAGTTTGGGGATGGAGAAAATACATGAGAATATTTTGAAACGTGGGTCAGGTTCTAGGCCATACTTTGCCAGCTACTAGTTGTGTCCATTGGTGAGGTTATTTAACCTCTTTGGGCCGTAGTTTTCTTATCTGTAAATTGAGATGTTCAGGTTTTTCACAGCCCCTTCTGGCTCTGTATTCTGTGGCTGTATAATATCTTTAGGGGTGGACTAATAGGTGTTTCCATGGAAGGAATAGCCAAAGTTGTTACATTTGTAGTGTTAATTATCATACAGTGTTCTCAGATTATAAATCCTGAAATAACTGTCTATACTTTTTATACAGATTAATACATTGGTTAAATTTAATGTTTTAACCAGGTAGTACATTTACATGGTTCAAATTCAAAAATGAAAAAAAATATAGAGTAAAAAATCTTCCTTTTATTCTACTGTCCACCCACCTAATTTCACTTCCTAGAGGCAAGTAATATTCTTGGGTGTCCTTCCAGAGATATTTTATGTGTATTTCTCTATATACATTATTCCTCCCCCTACCCCACACCCCTTTTTACACATGTTACAGAATGCATTACATGGTTCTGCTCTTTGCTTTTTTCATTTACTATATCTTGGAGATTTTTTTCATATCAGGACAAAGAGAGCTTTCTCTCTCTCATTTTTAAGGCTACATGGTATTCCATGGTATGGACATATCACCGTTTATTTAACTAGTCCCCACATAATTTCAGTTGTTTCCAAAAATTTACCCTTCTAATAGTGCTGCAGTAAATTACTTAGTAGCATGCCATTTCACACATTTTCCAGTTTATCTTCAGAACAAATTCCTAGAAGGGGAATTTTTAGGTCAAAAGATTTATGCATTTATAATTTTGGTATATACAGTATTATCAAATTACCAGTTTCTTCTCCCTCCAACACTATATTAGAGTGCCTTTTTTCCCCATGGGTTATAACACCAAGGATTAGATTGCCCTTTGCAAGCGGAAAATTCCTAGCATATCCTGTAAGTAATGTACCTCACAGTTAGCATTGAATCTTATTGGGAAGCTTTTGGATAGTTCTTGGCATAGAAAAACCAGTGTTCTGAAGAAGTTGGTTGATGTGTAAAACTGTTTAAAATAACTGGGATATATCCAAGCACTGTCATTGTGCAGGGATAAAATGTTACTCTTGTTATAATCCAAATTAATGGGCTGTATTTCTTCTCTAGATTTTTATTTTGGCTACTGACTCTCTTATTTCCATTCTAAGTAGAGATTTAAAATGTCCTACCTCATGAAGGCTTTATGTGCATAAACCTAAAAGCATGCCATGAATATTATATCTGTGAATGTTAAGTATGCATATTATAACAAATTATTTGGAACGTTTTAAGAAAATCATCAGGCTAAAAGTGACCTGGGAGAAGATATCTTGCCAGCTCTAGGCTCTAGGCTTCACAAAAGATCACTCTTTTTTTTTTTTTTTTTTTAAAGGAGGATGAGAATTTCAAGACCAGTGATGCGGTGGGTTTTTTTGTTTGTTTTTGTTTTTTTTTTTTTAATTTTATTTATTTATTTATTTATTTTATTTTTGGCTGTGTTGGGTCTTCGTTTCTGTGCGAGGGCTTTCTCTAGTTGTGCCAAGTGGGGGCCACTCTTCATCGCGGTGCGCGGGCCTCTCACTATCGCGGCCTCTCTTGTTGCGGAGCACAGGCTCCAGACGCGCAGGCTCAGTAATTGTGGCTCACGGGCCCAGTTGCTCCGCGGCATGTGGGATCTTCCCAGACTAGGGCTCGAACCCGTGTCCCCTGCATTGGCAGGCAGATTCCCAACCACTGCGCCACCAGGGAAACCCAAAAAGATCACTCTTAAACAACAAAGATTTTTATTGCTGTTCAGGCATATCATATGCAGACGTCTATATGTATATTTATACATATATGTTGTATATTTATTTATACAAACACTATATATATATTTATATTTTAAGTGAAAGAAAATCTTTTAGATATTTGCAAAATATTAACCCACCAAAGTTAGATTTCCTTTTTTTGCAGATGACAAAAAGATGACTTAGTTCTTTGAGGTTTATAAA
The DNA here is from genome assembly GCF_949987535.1 of Balaenoptera acutorostrata. Lineage (NCBI taxonomy): Eukaryota > Metazoa > Chordata > Mammalia > Artiodactyla > Balaenopteridae > Balaenoptera > Balaenoptera acutorostrata. The sequence continues at coordinate 15,320,480 of NC_080070.1, read as the reverse complement.
ACACAGATAAAACTTGTATCCCTAGCTACCTTTTCTTCTTACTTTTTTTCCCTTCATAATATAACTTAGATGTCCTTGTCATTATTTCTGAAAATCACTTAAGGTTACTTCTAGCCCTTTGTCTCTTGGAATGAGAGATGGAATTATTTGTTAAATTTTGTATATAAATAATAAAATATTTGAGCATTTTTGTTGGACATACAAAGAGACATGGTATTTGCTGCCTCCTGGAGAAACTTTCAAAATCATTGGGAAGACAAAACATACATATGACACACAAATTCAGGGCCAAACAGTGGCCTATGGAAATGAATGACTCTCCTTTGGGGACCTGAAAGTGAGTAGGAGTCCCATTCTTGAAATTGGAAGGAATTTTGGAGACTTGAATGGATACTTTCAACCTCCTTTCTACCCTTTGTAGGCTAACAATAGATGAGACGCAGCAGCAGCAATATATTGTAGTGGAAAGAGCCCGGGATTATGAGTTAATGCAGCTAGATTCTGATCCTCTCTTTGCCATAACTAGCTAGGTGACCTTAGTGAAGGCTCTTGGCTTTTTTATGCTTTAGTATGTGTGAGGGGAAAATAAGGTCTGCTTAGTCAACTTTATAGCACAAGGGTTTTGTCAGAATAAGATGAAAAATAGATTATTAGTGTTTGAAATATTTAAAGTGCTATCTAAATGTGAAATGCTGTTCAGTCACTTAAGCATATCATTCTTTTTTTTCTTTTCTGAAAAATAATTTATTTAAGGAAGTAGCAAGTAACTGATTAATTTTGCAAAAGAATAGACATTAAAACACCTAATATTTTTCTCTCCCTTCCAGGCAGCCAGATGTGTGTGTGTGTGTGTGTGTGTGTGTATTTTTTAGCTGCGTTGGGTCTTCGTTGCTGTGCATGGGCTTTCTCTAGTTGTGGTGAGCGGGGGCTAGTCTTCATTGTGGTGCAGGGGCTTCTCGTTGCCCTGGTTTCTCTTGTTGTGGAGCATGGGCTGTAGGCGTGTGGGCTTCAGTAGTTGTGGCACGCGGGCTCAGTAGTTGTGGCTCATGGGCTCTAGAGCGCAGGCTCAGTAGTTGTGGCTCACGGGCTTTGTTGCTCTGCGGCACGTGGGATCTTCCTGGACCAGGACTCGAACCCGTGTCCCCTGCATTGGCAGGCGGATTCTTAACCACTGCGCCACCAGCAAAGCCCAGGCAGATATATTAACCTGGCCTCTTGATTACCCCGAGGGCTAGACCAATGCAGTGAATTACTTCATTGCATAAAACAGAAATTAAAACATATCATTCTTGTAGAGAATTGCTCTTATTCTGTACCTGTCATAAATTCTTTTTACGTAAACATCTATGTGGTTTTAACCTCTTTTAATTGATGACCCCACTGATTTTGATCTTTTAGTTCAGGCATTCTATTCCAAGTGGCCTTTATTTTTCGTCCTCCAGTCACTTTTTACGTATTCTTCTTAACTATTGTTGTCTTCTTAAAGACTACAACAGATTATTGAGCCCTTTAAGAAAATCATCAGCCGGGGCTTCCCTTGTGGCGCAGTGGTTAGGAATCCACCTGCCAATGCAGGGGACACGGGTTCGAGCCCTGGTCTGGGAAGATCCCGCATGCTGTGGAGCAACTAAGCCCGCATGCCACAACTACTGAAGCCCACGCGCCTAGAGCCCGTGCTCCACAACAAGAGAAGCCACTGCAATGAGAAGCCTGTGCACCACAATGAAGAGTAGCCCCTGCTCGCCGCAACTAGAGGAAGCCTGTGCGCAGCAGTGAAGACCCAACGCAGCCAAAAAAAAAAAAAAAAAATCATCAGCCAGAAGTCACCTGGGAGAAGATACCTTGTCCAATCCTAGGCTCTCACAAAAGATCACTGTTAAGCAACAAATGAAGATATTTACTGACCTACTGTTTACTGTCCTTTAGTTACTTTAGTGCCTGAAATTCAGGAGTAGCAAATTCAGATGTCCCCAGTTTCCCCTGATTAATCAGTGAAGCAAGCCAGATGGACAATAAAGGTGGGGGATTGTTCCAAACAGGGGACAGCACGTGCTCTATCTAAAGGGGACATTGCTACTCAGTTCCAGCCTTTGTTACTTTGTAGGAATTTGGGCTTAGGGTTGCCAGATCTTTCCATTTCTCAAAAGAAGGCTGAAATCTGGATTTTACTCTGTTATCTCTTACATTTTTTAAAAAATAAATTTATTTATTTATTTTTGGCTGCATTGGGTCTTTGTTGCTGCGCGCGGGCTTTCTCTAGTTGCGGAGCATGGGCTCTAGGCGCACGGGCTTCAGTAGTTGTGGCACATGGGCTCTAGAGCACAGGCTCAGTAGTTGTGGTGCACGGGCTTAGTTGCTCTGTGGCATGTGGGATCTTCCCAGACCAGGGCTCGAACCCGTGTCCCCTGCATTGGCAGGTGGATTCTTAACCACTGCACCACCAGGGAAATCTGATTATCTCTTACTTTTAAATGTGGGCTTCTAACTAAAACACCTACTGGGCCAAACAAAATATCCATCTATGGGTCAGATTCGGCTCTCAGGCTTTTGTTTGAGACCTTTGTGTACTTGCTTCACTATTTTTTTCCTAAAATATTTAACTCATCAGTTCATCTACTTTTACATTCTGCCCTTTCTCTTCTGCGAGCAGAGTGGTTGGTGGTACATGTGGGAGCGTGTACCATTTCCATTGTGGAGGAGCACGCATTTGTACAAAGTTTCAGAGAATGGAGCAAGTTAAACTCAATTGGGGGTTTCCAGATATGGAGAAAAATGGGATGCAACTTGATCTCAGAAAATTGACAAATGTAATAACAGGTCCAATGACCAAGGAGGTGGAAAGTATAAAATAAATCTTATATGTGTGGTTTTCAAAAAAAAAATAGGGTGCATTGAGATGTGGCTGCGTCCAAGAGCGATGTTAGTGATAAATTCTGTGTTTTGCTGGAAGGCCTGAGAGGCAAGTTTACGGGCTTTTTGTGGTCTTTAGTATATCTGGCTGTTGCCTGTGCTGGAGAGGAGTTGAGTGGGGGGGAGCAAGCGGCCACCTGAGGGAGAAGGGAAGGCTACTTGTGGAGTATAGGATGTGCCTTATCCTGCAGCAGTTGCTTGTGGAAGAAGGATTGAGACAGCTTTGGTGATAGCAGAGAGTATGGGGAGTATAGAACCCTGTATTGAACGGTTGGTTTGTGCTTTTTCCCCCATTCTGTCCTATTTTTATTGTCTATGTCATATTTCCTGTTATGTTACTCTTCAGGTAATGTGACACTGTGTATTCAGCATCAATTGCTAAATGTTCTTTTGGGAACAGAGCAGTATAAGTATTCAGCACTTACTTTTACCTAGAGTATATTAAATTGGTTGTTGTACATAAATCTTAATAAATAGCTAAGTCCGAGTTTTGACATTTGACATTTGTCTTGTTGGTTACTGTAGGAAGGAAGCAGGATACAGTTTAAAGAGGCCCCCGTGACTTTCCTCATTCCCAGTTTTAAGGCTCCAAACGTGGAGACTAAATATCCTACTTTCCAGTTCAGTTTTTAGATGGTTTCTAGGTTGTGTATGTTTTTCTGAGGCCATGTATACTGTAGATCAGGAAATGAGGTTTGGTTTGATGGGTGTAGACTTGTTCTCTAAGCCTTCTAGGGCATAGGATAACCTATGGTGGTTGGCAGATTTCTTTTAGTGATTTTTCGCACTCTGTTACCCCAGCCATCTTGAAAGATCATGCTATCCTAGAATTGGATATAAATTCAGTAATATAAATGAAAGTGCTTAACACAATACCTGATACATCGCAGTTAATACTGTTTGAATCTGAATGACTCTCTAAACAGGAAGACATGTATTTCTGCCAGGCATTTATTAGCATTTTAAAAATCACATTATGACTTTAAAATCTGCTTACTATACCACATAGACTTTGAATACCACCTTTGATAGTACCACCTTTGATGCTTAATTCTTTGTGATTTTGGACTCTCAGAGCCCTAAGTAGCTTCATATTTATTTTAAAAGGGAGGATAGGAACTTCCCTGGTGGCACAGTGGTTAAGAATGCAGGCGACACGGGTTTCATCCCTGGTCCGGGAAGATCCCACATGCTGTGGAGCAGCTAAGCCTGTGCGCCACAACTACGGAGCCTGTGCTCTAGAGCCTGTGAGCCACAACTACTGAGCCCGCGTGCCGCAATTACTGAAGCCCGTGTGCCTAGAGCCCGTGCTCTGCAACAAGAGAAGCCACCGCAATGAGAAGTCCACGCACCACAACGAAGAGTAGCCCCCGCTCGCCGCAACTAGAGAAAGCCTGCGCGCAGCATCGAAGACCCAACCCAGCCAAAAAACTAATAGTAATAAATAAATAAAAGGGAGGATAAGGGTAGATTTGATGGTTTAAAAGTCATTTTGAGGGCTTCCCTGGTGGCGCAGTGGTTGAGGGTCTGCCTGCCGATGCAGGGGACGCGGGTTCGAGCCCTGGTCTGGGAGGATCCCACATGCCGCAGAGCGGCTGGGCCCGTGGGCCATAGTTGCTGAGCCTGCGCGTCTGGAGCCTGTGCTCCGCAGCAAGAGAGGCCACGGCGGTGAGGGGCCCGCGCACCGCGATGAAGAGTGGCCCCCGCTTGCCACAGCTGGAGGAAGCCCTCGCACAGAGACTGGGACCCGGCGCAGCCATAAATAAATAAATAAAGTTAATTGAGAAAAAAAAAAAAAAAAAAAAAGTCATTTTGAGCAGTTTTACAAATAAGGCATTTGATGAAATAGAGTTAACACTGTTTTTAATCAAAAACAATGTATATTTATAAAAAGTCTTGATTTTCTTTTGGTATGGCTTTTAAAACTGATTTTGTCCAGTTATGTTTTAAAGGATGGCAATATCTTGGAATAACTGTATAATTTCCAATGAAATTGGCTTCTTCACGATATATACTGCTCAACTGAGTGGAAAGGAAAAATATTTTTATACTTAAAATAATTATGAATTGTTTGAAAAGTGTCCTCAAATATGAGACTGATATAAGTGGATGTTAGAAAGCATTTATGTACCCTATCTGGGAATTTTAAGAATTCTGTCTGTTATTCATATTATTAGATGATCATCCACACTTGCTGAGGCAGTAGAGCTTCCTTGGGAACTTCCTGGGCTGGTTTTCCTCTCTTTGTTTGAGCATGATGTTAGGTCTGGTCTCTAAGGATCAACTTGGTAGGGCTTTGGGTAAAGCAGTTTGGGCCAACTTGTTAATACCACCACAAAATAAATTCTACTTACAAAGCACAAATACCAGTGTATTTAGGTTCTGTTGACCAGTAATAGTGTAGTACAACAAATACAATAAAAATGTGAAATAGTAACCTTTCAAAGCAGTCTGAGGGGTGTGATTTTTTTAAAGGGCAAGGGAGACTTCTCCACTCAAATAATCGTTTCTTTAGTGCAGTTACCAATTGTAATTGCTTGCCATGACATGCCCTTTTAAGTCCTTGGCCTCTTTGAGCTAAATAAATTCTCTTCATCTTCCTTCAGTCCCTTAGGAACAGTTGAGAATCAGCAGTTTTAGGGTATTTGGGAGGAAGGTTCTGTATCCATAAGTGGTGATTATAGAAATCTGTGTATAGTATTTCTGTGCTGTTAAGTCAGCTCTTGACTGTCTTTCCACTGGCTTAAATCTCTACCCTTTTCTATTGGTAGGTTAAGAAAATTAGTAAAGGTAGAAGATAAGGTTGTGACAGGGCTGGAACAAATAGGAAGCTTTGTGACCAGCAGATATTTTCTTCTCAGTTATCAGACGAGAGTCTTAGCAGTGTCGTGATTCTTCTGTCATCCATAGGTGATCAATGAAAGCTGGTTATTAGTTAGGTTTCTTATTACCTGAAGGCAATAGGGGGTCCTGTACTAAGAACACTTGTTGTTTTCCATTTTAGTGTTACAGTGTAATCGGACTTCATTGGCTTGAAACACTGATTATCAGGTTAAGCAGGTACTAACGACTCAGTAAGCTAGTTTTTTTCTGAGTCATAATGTGTGAACTAGTGCCCTAGGGGAGTAGATTTAAAGGGGTTTCTTCATCTTAGATGTAGCAAAATTCAAGGGTTTTTTAAATTTGGAAAATAAAATTTGTATTTTTATAAGATGCATTTATTGTGTAAACTGTAACATCAGCAACTGCAGGAGGCCAGAGAATTTATCAAGTCAGACTTTGATGCTACTGCAGAGTGTATTTTTGCCACAGATGCTGAAAAAGACAGCAGCTCAACATAGCCCCAGTAGGGAAGACACGATAGTATAGTCCTTTGCCAGTCTGTCTTGAGTTCCTTTAGGTGAATTTTAATATTTGTGGATTTAAAAAAAAAAAGGAGTTCCCTGATTGCCTAGTGGTTAGGATTCCTGGCTTTCACTGCTGTGGTCCCGGGTTCAGTCCCTGCTTGGGGACCTGAGACCCTGCAAGCCGCATGGTGCGACCAAAAAAAAAAAAATTTTTTTTTTTCGTGGATTAACTGGTTTGTGCCTTTTTGGCAACTGTCAAAAGTTTGGCTCCATTTTGTATCATTTGCGTATCACTGGATTTCAGCATAATTGGGGGACTAGAGAACTGTAATCTGGAGAATAGAAAAAGGAAGGTAAGGCAGAAGGCAGGCCGGGGACTTGGAGTTTTTCCAGTAAGGCCAGAAGGTGAAGAAAAGTAAACCGAGGCCAGAAGAACTACTCTGTTGGCCTCTGTGATGCAGGCGGGAACTGGGGTGTGCCAACAGTAATGCTTTGGCGGAAAGCCAGTATTTGGTGGAGCAAAGACAACGTAACCCTGGCCAGTGGAGAGGGACTTCAGAAAGAACCACCGTGGGCATGGGTGTGTCGCGTATAGTGTATCCAAAACTCTTTCCCTGCAGTGGGCCTGGGAAGCAGAACCGTGTAAGGAGTCAAACAGTAAATGATATTGAACATTTGATGGTCCAGACCTAAGAAAATAAAATTCCTTGAATGGGTAATACATGCGCTTAATAAAAATTTGAAAGATACAAAAGAATATAATGAAAAGTAAATCTACCTCCTACCCCTGACTCCCAGCTAATCGGCTCCCTTCTCAGAAATAATCACTGAGTTTCTTGCCCAAGAGATCTATGTATATGTAAGCATTTACATATTTCAAAGATTTTTTTCACTATAAAAGAATATATAAATACAGATAAACAAAGAGAGGAAAATAAAAATCACCTAATCATCTCTAAGCCCACTTCCAGGTATAACCACTGTTAATAGTTTGATGTGTACCCTTTTAGGGCTTTTAAAAATGCATATGAGCTTATGTATGTCCTCTCTTGCACTTTTTTAATCACTTGAGTATTACATGAACACATTCCAGTTATTAAAAACAAATTCAAATATACATGTTAAGCCAAAGTCTTCCTTCATCACGGCCTCCAGTTTTATCCCTTCCACACTGGTAATGGTCATGGTTATCTACGTATTACAATTCTTTGAGCATTATATAGATAATATATAGCTATAGATGTATATTGTTGTGTTTTTCTTAAATGAGATCCTACTATTTGTATGATAGTTGAAAAAGCAGTATCTTGTTATTTTAATGTTGCCTCCATGATTACCAGTTAGGTTGAATGCTTTCAGATGCTTAGTGAACATCAGTATTACCTTTTCTGTGAATAGCCTGAACTATACATAACATTTGGTAAACTGCTTTTGCTGCCTTCTATATTATAAAATATTCTTCTACCACACTGTTTTAAAATGGCTGTTAATATTGCATAGATTTGTCATAGTATATATAATTTATACCTTTATCATTGTTAGGATGTTTTAATTGCTATGATGCTTGGGAAAGCTCATACTTCTAAGATCCTATTTTGAGAGCCATTTTAGTCAGATTAATACTGTTATAGTTGTAAAAGCGTTAGCCATTTTGGTTACTGTCATTGACAAGAGTCACATTTACTTATTTAACCATTTTATTGCATATATTAGATATGGACTCAGAACTATTAATAACTGCTATCTTTTCCTGTGGTAACTACTGGTAGCCTTGACTAGACTTAAATGTTCCTAAATCTGTCTACTTACGCGTAAGTTATTTGGACTTCTGCATATGTCTTGTTAGGCCCATTAAAACAGAACCTATTTGTTTTTCTAGTTTTCCCTAGGTAAATCTTTTTTAGGCAGCTAGTTGTGCCTAGACAAAAAATACGTTAGGAGAGCAGAAAAAGATCATTGTGATTTTGTGTAGAAAACATCTAGGAGAAAAGGTTTAAAACTTGGGCTGAGGGACTTTCTTGGTGGCACAGTGGTTAAGAATCCGCCTGCCAATGCAGGGGACACGTGTTCGAGCCCTGGTCTGCGAAGATCCCACAAGCCATGGAGCAACTAAGCCCGTGCGCCACAACTACTGAGCCTGCGCTCTAGAGCCCATGAGCCACAACTACTGAGCCCGTGTGCCACAACTACTGAAGCCTACCCACCTAGAACCCGTGCTCCCCAACAAGAGAAGCCACTGCAGTGAGAAGCCCGTGCACCGCATCAAAGAGTAGCCCCTGCACGCCGCAACTAGAGAAAGCCCGTGCGCAGCAACAAAGACCCAACGCAGCCAAAAATAAATATAAATAAATAAATAAATAAATAAATTTCAAAAAAAAAAACTCCGAAACTTGGGCTGAGCAGTAAAGGGTGGGAGAATTCAGAGAGGAATAAGAGATTATTCCCAATAAGGGGGAAGCATGAGGAAAGATAAGCAAGTGTGTTTGGGAGGAGAGTGGATCTATAAACTGAATGGATTGAAGTGTTCAAGTCGGAAAATCCGAAGAAAAAAGTTGGAAAGGTGGTTTGAGCCAACATGTAGAAGGCATTTAACTACTGCCTTATTAAGGGTTTTGGATATATTTTGTAATAGGTAGGATGCTTCTGAAGCATTTTGAGCAAGGGAATCAGAGAAATATTAGATGATGTTAGGCAGGATGAATTGAGAATCAGTATGAGGAAGGAGAAGCTAATTAAGGCATTCATTACATTTAAGTTGAAAACAATGGCCAGGATTATAAGCAACAGCAGTTAGAATAGAGAGGAAGCTGTCGATGTGAATAATCATATGAACAAAGGTTTGTGGGGAAAGAGAGTTGAAGTAGAATTAATAAGCGTTTTTAAAAATCATCATTATTGAAGTATAAATAAATACAGTTCATTCAAGTATACGATTTGGTGTATTTTGGTAAATATACATAGTCCTGTACCCACTACCACAATTATGATATAGAAAAATTTCATCACCCCAGAAAGTTCCCTTTTATCTCTCTACAGATAATCCTCTCCCCTCCAGCCTGGGCTCCTGGCAACCTCTGATCTACTTCCTGTTTCTGTAGATTTTTGGTTTTTGTTTTTTCTTTTTCTAGAGTTTCCTATAAATGGAATCTTACAGTCTTTTGTACATGGCTTCTTTTACTGATTATAATGCTTTTGAAGTGCATCCATGTTTTGCATGTTATCAGTGGTTCCTTCCTTTTTATTGCTGCATAGCGTATGGATGTACCACAGTCTGTGTATCCACTTACTGGGTGATGGGCACTGGGTGGTTTCCAGTTTGTGGGTGGTAAGAGTAAAGCTGCTCTAACATTGGAACACAAGTGTGTGTGTGAACATATGTCTTCATTTCTCTTGAGGAAATATTAAGAGAGGGATTGTTAGGTCATATGATAAGTGTGCGTTTAACTTTATAAGAAACTGCCAAATTGTTTTCCAAAGTGAGTGTATCATTTTGCACCAGCATGTAGGAGAGTTTGAATTGTTCCACATCCTTGTTAATACTTGCTGTCATCAACCTTTGTAATTTTAGTTAATAATGAAGTTTTAAGGCAGAAAAATAGAGTTAATAAAATGGAAATGTCAAGTGGGGGAAGCTAATTTGGAGATGATTGACAGCAGGAACACTGGTTTGAGTTTTGGTATTGAGTTTTATGTGTCTCCGAGTGGAAAAATGACCCCAGAAGTTCTATCACTTCTCCTACAGAACTTTTAATAGAATGATACTTTGGAGTCAGATGGTCATGAGTTTGAAAATTGGCTCTGTTACTTTCTCTCTGAGCTTAGACAAGTTATTTGTTTTTTCCAAGGTTTAGTTTTTCCCGTTTGTTAAATGGGAGATAATATATGGTTGTACTTAGAATAGGTGCTAATGCAAAGTTAGCGCTCAGTGGATGGTGGCTATCATCATCATTATCATGATTGGTACTTAAATATATGTTTTATGCCCGCAGTAACTTGTGACTTTCTTGCAAATCTGCATTTTTTTCTTTCCTAACTCATCTCCCCAACTGTGTTCATTCCCCACCACAATGGCCAGAGTGATTTTGTTAAAGCACTAATCTTACCAGGCTACTTCCCAGTTCCAATACTTTCTGTGGCTTCCACAAGTGATTACTTCCACTCATCCTTGTCTGGGCATAAATATCTCAGGAAAGGCTTGATTAAGTCTTCTGTTAAAAAATCCAGTACCACCTATAATTCCCTTTTTACCATTTATTACTACTATAATTATTTAATCTTTCTCTTCTCCACAATACTATCAATATAAAATCCATGAAGGCTGGCACTTGGTAGGTGCTCAGTTAATTTGTTGAGCAGATTATCTTCTTTTAACTTCCTGTAGGGCAAAGACTTCATATTTAAATCTAAGTTCCTTCTGACATCTAACACAGCGTTCCCCAACCTTTCTGGCACCAGGGACTGCTGTTTTTCCACGGACACACGGGGGTGGGGTTGGTTCAGGTGTTAACATGAGCGATGGTGAGCAGCAGATGAAATTTCACTTGCTCACCCACTGCTCACCTCGTTCTGTGTGGCCCAGTTCCTAACAGGCCGCGGCCTGTTACTGGTCCGTGGCCTGGAGGTTGGAGACCCCTGATCTAACATATTGCTTTTTTTTTTAAATTAATTTTTATTGGAGTATAGTTGATTTACAGTGTTGTGTTAGTTTCTGCTGTACAGCAAAGCGAATCAGTTATACATATATTCACTCTTTTAATAAATTTATTTATTTATTTATTTTTGGCTGCGTTGGGTCTTTGTTGTCACTCTTTTAGATTCTGTTCCCATATAGGTCATTACAGACTATTGAGTAGAGTTCCCTGTATTACACAGTAGGTTCTTATTAGTTATCTATTTTATACATAATAGTTTGTATATGTCAATCCCAGTCTCCCAATTTATCCCTCCCCTCTACTTTTCCCCCTTGATAACCATAAGTTTGTTTCTACATCTGTGACTCTATTTCTGTTCTGTAAATAGGTTCATTTGTACCATTTTTTTAGATTCCAAATATAAGTGACATCATATGACATTTGTCTTTCTCTGTCTAACTTACTTCACTCAGCATGACACTCTCTAGGTACACCCATGTCACTGCAAATGGCATTATTTTGTTCTTTTTTATGGCTGAGTAATATTCCACTGTATATATGTACCACATCTTCTTTATCCATTCCTCTGTCAGTGGACATTTAGGTTGCTTCCATGTCCTGGCTATTGTAAATAGTGCTGCAGTGAACATTGGGGTGCATGTATCTTTTCAGATTATGGTTTTCTCCGGATATATGCCCAGGAGTGGGATTGCTGGATCATATTGTAGCTCTATTTTTAGTTTTTTAAGGAACCTCCATACTGTTCTCCATAGTGGCTCTACCAGTTTACATTCCCACCAACAGTGTAGGAGGGTTCCCTTTTCTCCACACCCTCTCCAGCATTTATTGTTTGTAGATTTTTTGATGATGGCCATTCTGACTGGTGTGAAGTGATGCCTCATTGTAGTTTTGATTTGCATTTCTCTGATAATTAGTGATGTTGAGCATCTTTTCATGTGCCTCTTGACCATCTGTATGTCTTCTTTGGAGAAATATTTAGATCTTCTGCCAATTTTTTGATTGGGTTGTTTGTTTTTTTTTGATATTGAGCTGCATGAGCTGTTTGTATATTTTGGAAATTCATCCTTTGTCAGTTGCTTCATTTGCAAATATTTTCTCCCATTCTGAGGGTTGTCGTTTCATCTTGTTTATGGTTTCCTTTGCTGTGCAAAAGCTTTTAAGTTTAGTTAGGTCCCATTTGTTTATTTTTGTTTTTATTTTCATTAGGAGGTGGATCAAAAAGTTTTTGCTGAGATTTATGTCAGAGAGTGTTCTGCCTGTGTTTTCCTCTGAGAGTTTTATAGTATCCAGTCTTACATTTGGGTCTTTAATCCATTTTGAGTTTATTTTCTGTGTGTTGTATTAGAAAATGTTCTAATTTCATTCTTTTGCATGTAGCTGTCCAGTTTTCCCAGTACCACTTATTGAAAAGACTGTCTTTTCTCCATTGTGTATTCTTGCCTCCTTTGTCATAGATTAGGTGACCATAGGTGCATGGGTTTATCTCTGGACTTTCTGTCCTGTTCCATTGATCTTTATTTATGTTTTTGTGCCAGTACCATCCTGTTTTTATGACTGCAGCTTTGTAGTATAGTCTGAAGTCAAGGAGCCTGATTCCTCCAGCTCCGTTTTTCTCAAGATTGCTTTGGCTATTTGGGGTCTTTTGTGCTTCCATACAAATTGTAAAATTTTTTGTTCTAATTTGATAAGGATTGTGTTGAATCTGTAGATTACACATATTGCTTTCTACAGCATACATTTTTTTTTTTTAAATTTATTTGGCTGGGTGTTAGTTGTGGCATGCAGGATCTAGTTCCCTGACCAGGGATCAAACCCAGGCCCCCTGCATTGGGAGCATGGAGACTTAACCACCGGACCACCATGGAAGTCCCTATGGCATACATTTTTAACAGTTACTTTTGAATCTAAGTAGTAGTTCAAAATAAGATATGTAACTTAGTAGGATTATTGAGTCAAATATGATGAAGAGTTTTAAAACTAATTTTAGTATATTTCCATTTTGGCATTAATACTTCATAGAAATTTTGGAAAACATAGTAGAGACAAAAGAAGAAAATGTAAGTGTATGGCAGAATTTCTTGGCAGATGCTTTCAGATCGCTTTCCAAGAGTTTTATTGGTATACTCTTATCAGCAGTGTTTGAGCAGTCCCGTTTCTTCTCCATCTTGCCAGAATTTTAAAAGTTTATAATTTGATAGATGAAATTGGTGTCTTACTTTAATTCCATTTATTTATTAATTGCTCTCCATTGAGCTGTAATGTTGCCTCTTTCATATTAAATTCATTCTTGTATTCCTGTTATATCTATTTTAACTCCTATAACTTTACATATATTTAATATGTGATAGGGTAGTCCTCCTCATTAGTTTTTGTCTGTGGATTTTTATATTATTAGAACTCTCTCTCTCCTTTTTGGGCGAAACATTCCCTCGTGTGTTTAACTGCTTGTGTGTTACTTTTTCTTGGTAGAATAACTTCTAACATAGAAATATCTTTTTCCTTTCCTTACTTCTTACTCTCACTGTAATTCTGTAACCTAGTGTAAGAGTTCCAGCTTGCAGACCTAGCATATGGAAAAAATAAGGACACTTTATTTATGTGTTGCATTTAAGCATATACATACGTTTTGTGTGTGTGTGCGCGCATGTGTGTATGTGTGTGTAGGTATGTTTAAGTTGCCAGTTGGTGTCTCTTGAGAAGAATTGTTCTTATTCTGAGATTATGCCTTCAGTGGTCTTGTTTAGCAAAATAAAAGGGTTGCCACCCTGTGTTGGTCTCCAAAATTGTTTTCGGAACTTGTAAAATCTAAAAACATGAGAGCCGTTACTTATCTCGCACCGAAATGACCCTCTTGGTGGTGATGGTATAGTAAAAGTTTTTTCATTGAAAAACAAACACTGGACTCATAGTTATGGGGATTAGGTTTTTTAACATCAGTATGCAATACAAACATAGCATTTAGTCAGAATTACCTTGACAAATTAGTTAGAAAGTAAATGGGGGCTTCCTTGGTGGCGCAGTGGTTGAGAATCTGCCTGCCAATGCAGGGGACACGGGTTCGGGCCCTGGTCTGGGAAGATCCCACATGCCGCGGAGCAACTAGGCCCGTGAGCCACAATAACTGAGCCTGCGCGTCTGGAGCCTGTGCTCCACAACAAGAGAGGCCGCGATAGTGAGAGGCCCGCGCACCGCGATGAAGAGTGGCCCCCGCTTGCCGCAGCTAGAGAAAGCCCTCGCACAAAAACGAAGACCCAACAGTCAAAAATAAATAAATAAATAAATAATTTAAAAAAAAAAAAAAAAAAAGAAAGTAAATGGTACCATGTTGGAGACTTTTCTCAGTAAGTCCATCATATTTGTTTTTGTCACGTGAACACTGGAAAAGATCATTTGTTTTTGTGTTTTTGTGGTTTTTTTAAATTAATTTTTATTTTATTTACTTATTTTTATTTTTTGCTTGTGTTGGGTCTTCGTTTCTGTGCGAGGGCCCTCTCCAGTTGCGGCGAGCGGGGTCCACTCTTCATCGTGGTGCGCGGGCCTCCCACCATCGCGGCCTCCCTTGTTGCGGAGCATAGGCTCCAGAAGCGCAGGCTCAGTAGCTGTGGCTCACGGGCCCAGTTGCTCCGCGGCATGTGGGATCTTCCCAGACCAGGGCTCAAACCCATGTCCCCTGCATTAGCAGGCAGACTCTCAACCACTGCGCCACCAGGGAAGCCCAAAGATCATTTCTTTACGTGGAAATAAGTTGAAACAATTTGCTTTCATTTAAGAGCCATGTTGCACAAAACTCAGCCATCTTTCACCAGTTAGAACCAGTGACACTTTGCATTGAGAGACATGCACTATGGGAATTGAAACCAAAGGAAAGTCATGTCTTGCAGATTTCACCAGTTTTTGCATGCGTTCATTTTTTATTTTCTTGTATGTCTATGTGTATAAATAAATCTAGGACATTAAAAAATAATTTTAAGAATAGTTTGGATTTACAGAAAATTTGCAAAGAAAATACAAAGAGTTTCCATATAGTTCTCATCCACTTTCCCCTGTAACACCTTATATTTGTAGAGTAGATTTGTTACAACTAACAAACCAACATTGGTACATTACTGTTAATTAACGCTGTGTTTTATTCAAATTTTACTATTTTTCCCCTAATGTCCTTTTTTAGTCCCCGGATCCCAACCAGGATACCAGATGACATTTAGTTATTATGTCTCCTTAGGCTTATCTAGACTATGCCAGTTTTTCAGATTTTTGTTTTTGATAATCTTCACAGCTTTGAGGAATACTGGTCAGTTATTTGTAGAATGTCCCTCAGTTTAGTTTGGTGTTTTTCTTGTGGTTTAGTTTGTCATGATGTTTATCTTGTGGTTAGCCTACAACTGAGGTTATAGGCTTTTGAGAGGAAGACCACAAAGGTAAAGTGCCATTTGTGTCTCATCATGTCAAGGGTAATGCTATCAACATGACGTATCACTGTTGATGTCGACCTTGATCGCCTGGCTGAGTAATGTTAGGTTTTTCACTGTAAAGTTACTTTGTCTCCTTCTTGTCATACTGTACTCTTTGGGAGTAAGTCCCTAGGTACAACTTACATTCAAGGTGTGAGGGAACTTAAATTCAATCTCCTGAGGGGAATTAATCTACAGAAATCATTTAGAAATTCTTCTAACAGGTTTTTTGTTGTTGTTCTTAGTTTTATTTATTTATTTATTTTTAACATCTTTATTGGAGTATAATTGCTTTACAACATTGTGTTAGTTTCTGCTGTATAACAAAGTGAATCAGCTATACGTATACATATATCCCCATATCACCACCTCCCTCTTGCGTCTCCCTCCCACCCTCCCTATCCCACCCCTCTAGGTGGAAAGCACCGAGCTGATCTCCCTGTGCTATGCAGCTGCTTCCCACTAGCTATCTAGTTTACATTTGGTAGTGTATATATGCCCATGCCACTCTCTCACTTCGTCCCAGCTTACCCTTCCCCCTCCCCGTGTCCTCAAGTCCGTTCTCTAGGTCTGTGTCTTTATTCCTGTCCCGCCCCTAGGTTCTTCAGAACCTTTTTTTTTTTTTTAGATTCCATATATATGTGTTAGCATACTGTATTTGTTTTTCTCTTTCTGACTTACTTCACTCTGTATGACAGGCTCTAGGTCCATCCACCTCACTACAAATAGTTCAATTTCATTTCTTTTTATGGCTGAGTAATATTCCATTGTATATATGTGCCACATCTTCTTTATCCATTCATCTGTCGATGGACACTTAGGTTGCTTCCATGTCCTGGCTATTGTAAAGAGTGCTTCAGTGAACATTGTGGTACCATGTCTCTTTTTGAATTATGGTTTTCTCAGGGTATATACCCAGTAGTGGGATTGCTGGGTCATATGGTAGTTCTATTTTTAGTTTTTTAAGGAACCTCCATACTGTTCTCCATAGTGGCTGTATCAGTTTACATTCCCACCAACAGTGCAAGAGGGTTCCCTTTTCTCCACACCCTCTCCAGCATTTATTGTTTGTAGATTTTTTGATGATGGCCATTCTGACTGGTGTGAGGTGATACCTCATTGTAGTTTTGATTTGCATTTCTCTAATGATTAGTGATGTTGAGCATCCTTTCATGTGTTTGTTGGCAATCTGTATATCTTCTTTGGAGAAATGTCTGTTTAGGTCTTCTGCCCATTTTTGGATTGGGTTGTTTGTTTTTTTGATATTGAGCTGCATGAGCTGTTTGAATATTTTGGAGATTGATCCTTTGTCAGTTGCTTCATTTGCAAATATTTTCTCCCATTCTGAAGATTGTCTTTTTGTCTTGTTTATGGTTTCCTTTGCTGTGCCAAAGCTTTTAAGTTTCATTAGGTCCGATTTGTTTATTTTCTAACAGGTGTTTTTTAATTTTATGGAAACAGCATGAGTACTGAATCAGTCTAACATATCTGTTCTTCACAGGGTGGGAAGCCCCGTAAACACCGGAAGGATCGGCTACAAGATTTAATCGATATAGGCTTTGGCTATGATGAGACAGATCCATTTATTGATAATTCAGAGGCTGTGAGTAATGTATCTTTAATATAGCAGCAATTCTTTACTTGGATAGTAGAATTCAAGGAAAAAGTAAATGTTTCAGCAAGTGTTTTTACTAACTAATCCCCTTTCAATATACATCTAAATTGTTTCCAGTTCTATGCGCTTACAAATAGTTGAGCATCTGTATACATTTCTCTTTTTGTACTTGAGTATGTATGAAGATAATTATAGAGTACAAATATATGTGTAGGATAAATTTCTAGCAGTGGGATTTATTGATCAAAGGTTATTTACATCTTGAATTTTTATTGATATTCCCAAACTTCAGCAGGTATATTTTGAAATGACTTCCAGATAAGAACCACGTGATCTTGAAGACTGGAGCTATTGGGTTGAAGTTAATCTGGCAGATGTCTTTAAAATGTACTTAATATTTTTATTGCTGCCAAACCTTACTACAGTGGCGATAATTGAATGCCAGGCCTTACCACTGTCTGTTTTGATCAAACCCTACAGCTTTTGCACTGGAATCCTCTTTCTCTTATAAAAGGAAGAGGAATTCAGGAGAGCTTTTCAGGACTACAGCAGTCCATTGATCACACAGCAAATAAATAAAGGCATGTCTTGTTAGGTGGGTCGGTAAGGTACATGTTCTTACATTCTTCTCAGTGTATAATCCCTGGATTATATCCTCTGCAGTGTTCAGTGATTACTTAGGATATACAGAAAGTGACACTAAGGTCGCTGTTATACTACCCACAAATTAGTGCCTCTTTTTCCTGTTACTGCAGTGCTTGGTTGTGTAGATGATGACAAGGCATACAGGGGTAGGAGGGTGACAGGCAGGACTTCCAGCGTGAGGCGTATGGGACACCCTGTCATACTCCTGTGTTATTTTGGTGTCCTGAGATAAACTGGTTTACAAGCCTAGTCTGTAGAAATAAAACGTTGACAGTGCCTTTGGAGTAGAGAGGATTTCCTGTTACCAAAAATGTTGTCAGCCTTTTTGTAGGTTAGGGCATGGAATGTTTTCAACAGTCTTGACCTTGATTTGGCATTCAAGTCAAAAGTCCTAGATTCTAGACCTCACTTGGTTTCTAATTCACTGTGGACCAGGAGCAAGTCTTTTATTTTAGCGTCACCCAGTTTTCTCTGTTATGACTGGCTTGCCCAGCAGAATTTGTACTCTGAGACTCAAGATAATGACATGCTGAAAAGCATAATGCAAGTATAAAGCATTGGTACTGTTGTTAACATTATATGTAAAGTAGATTTTTGAATTCTAAGTAACCCAAGAGGGAACTCAGCCATATATAAATGGCCATTCCATGTACTCAGGCTTACATAAATAGAATTTTAAAAAAATTAATAAACTTGGGACTTCCTGGTGATCCAGTGGTTAAGACTCTGGGCTCCCAATGCAGGGTGCCTGTATTCAGTCCCTGGTCAGGGAACTAGGGATCCCGCATGCCAAACTAAAAAAAGAAAAGATCCCACATGCCGCAACTAAGACCCTGCGCAGTCAAATAAATAAATAAATAAATATTTTTTAAAAATTAGTAAACTTAATTTTTTTAGAGCAGTTTTAGGTTCACAGCGAAATTGAATGGAAGGTGCAGAAATTTCCCATATATTCCCTGCCCTCACAACACAGCTTCCATTATCAGCGTTCCCCCACCAGAGTGGTATACTAGTTACAGTCGAAGAACCTACATTGACGCATCATCACCCAAAGTCCATAGTTTACCTTAGGATTTACTCTTGGTGTTGTACATTCTATGGGTTTTAACAAATGTGTAATGACATGTACCCACCATTATACTGTCACACAGGATAGTTTCACAGCCCTAAAAAAAATGTGCTCTGCCTATTCATCCCTCCCTAACACCTGCAGCCACTAATCTTTTTATTGTCTCCATAGTTTTGCCTTTTCCAGAATGTCATATAGTTGGAATCATATAGTATGTAGCCTTTCATAAATAGCATTTTTAATATTTTCCTTTGTAGCATTCCAAATATTTGAATAAAGTGTTTTTCAAACAGATTTTTATAACCCATAATTGGACCTGTGTATCAGTTTAGAGACTGTGGCCAGCATTTTTAAAGAGAATAAAATAGAATAGAATAGGAGCTGTTAACAGTAAACCACTGGTACATTATGTGATTTTTATTATGTTTGTGTGTTTGTACCATGCACTGGCTTTTGATGTGTAGTATATTTTCCACTTGGGTTGTGGTGAAGAAAATTTGAAAGCCACTGCTCTAATAAATAAGGATAAATTTTATAGGTATAAGTTGTATAAGTTATACAATTACTGACATTTATAGGACAAGTTAGTTCCCTGTTTTATACGAGGAAATTGAACTAAAGCACAGGTTGTTTATTGACTTGCAAAATAATTTTGTATCATTGTCCTTAATAGATTATTTGGTTCTCATTATAATTCAATAATTCAGACATAAAACACTTACGAGCCAACCAAATGATTCTCTGTTTTTTTAAATGATTGTATTGCCAGTTGGCCTTTTTTTTTTTTTTTTGCTGTGCCACGTGCCTTGTGGGATCTTAGTTCCCCGACCAGGGATTGAACCTGGGCCCTCAGCAGTGAAAGCGCGGAGTCCTAACCACTGGACCTCCAGGGAATTCCCACCAGTAGGCTTTCACTGTTCATATATTATTCGATAGAGAGTGATAATAATCTGGTTCTAATTAACTTTCAGAATTGTATACTACTCACTACTATAATATCTGAAAATAAATGCTTTTGAAGATTATTTTTAGTCTAACACTTATGCTGCCAAATTTTTAAAAGACCAAAAGAAAATGTTTTTGTTATTGAGAAATAATAATAATACCAGGGCTTCCCTGGTGGCGCAGTGGTTGAGAATCTGCCTGCTGATGCAGGGGACACGGGTTCGAGCCCTGGTCTGGGAAGATCCCACATGCCACGGAGCAGCTGGGCCCGTGAGCCACAATTGCTGAGCCTGCGCGTCTGGAGCCTGTGCCCCGCGATGGGAGGGGCCGCGATAGAGAAAGGCCCGCGCACCGCGATGAAGAGCGGTCCCCGCACCGCGATGAAGAGTGGCCCCCGCTTGCCGCAACTGGAGAAAGCCCTCGCACGAACCGAAGACCCAACACAGCCAAAAAAATAAATAAATAAATAAATAAATAAGAAAATCCTTTAAAAAAAAAAAATAATAATAATAATAATACCAGACATGAGTAATGCTTTTATTTAGGTTATCTCTTTTAAATTTCACTAGAACTTTGTGAAGTAAGTAATATTGTTCCTGTTTTACAACCCTGAAGTATTGATGTTAAGTGATTTACTCTGGGTCACAATAGCTAGTTGTTGGCAAAGGATCTAGTAAATCTGATTCTCAAGTTCAGTGATCCATTGCCTCTTAATACATTGTACTTAAAAGGCTAAATGATACAGAGGTAGAAATATAATGTACATGTGAAACTTATGTAAGGTTATAAACCAATATTACCTCAATAAAAGCAAACAAACAAAAAAAAAACAGAATATTTCCTGTACCTTACCAAAAAAATGCTTGGCACATTTATAATTCACAGTGCAGTGGAGGCTGTGTATTAATCCTTGCTCTGTCACTTACTGGTTGTGTCACTTTAGTGTGGTTGCCAGATTTAGCAAATAAAACTACAGTCTACCCAGTTAAATTTGAAAAAAAACAAAAAAAAAACAAAGGCTAAATCAAATATGCATAAAGAGTTTGTTCTCCTGAAAAGTGTCCTGATAGGGAAAGCTCAGCAGAATACTGCAGAAGAAGACAGACATTGAACACATCCACATTGCCTGGGAACCTGGTGTTGAGTGTGTTTTCCACATGAGATGCTGCTTGGTACAGTGGATGGGCTGGGAAGCAGTCAGTGACTCTGCCATAAACTAATAAAAGTACTCTGGCAAGGTTCTTAACCTCTCTGAATTTGGTTTTCACTTATAAAATGGGAATATTTACTTTCCTTGCCTCAAAAGGGTATCAGGAGGCCATCAAGTGAAATAATTTATATGAAGAAGCATTGAAAATTATAAAGCAGTATACAAGTATATGTAAGCAGAAAGTACAGGTGTATTTATCTTATCAAAATTACACATTTTCAAAATAATGACTACAGAGCCTTTTCACTTTTAATCCTTTACTCCTCACATTGCTCATTTACTCGCAGATAGTACGGGGCCCTTTCTGAAGGTCTTGCCTGTAGGTCTTTGTACAGTAGTAGCCCCTTAAGTGGAGCAACAAGAAAGCAGTTCATTCCTTTTTTCTTTTTCTTTTTCTAACTTCATTCCTTTTTGATTCAATATGATTAAATGTACATTCTTTCTTTTTCCATTTTCTACGTAATTTAAAATGATACAGGTTAAAATCACAACTTTTGTACTTAGCCTTAATATTTTTAGAGTAACTAACATGTTCTGTATATTTTTTGCCTATGGCAAAGAATTTTCCTTACAAATATGACTTTCTTAAAGACTAATTATGTAATATGAAGAAAACCCTTAAGTAGAGTTCTGGGGAACCCAGGTAGCAGGTATCTTGCTTTTGTTAGATAAGTAGTTCCTTTTTTTCTCTTCTGCCATGAACATCTTTGTTTAGTTAAGACTGGCCTTCCATTTAATGATTGCTTTTCTTCATCTTCATCAGGTGAGATAATGATAAACCTTAAAATCCAGGCTTAGAGGACATTCAGACTGATTTAGACAATTTGAGTCTCTTTATCGAAGCAAAGTGCCTGGCTCATTATGGGCCCTCGGTGTATGCTTACCGAACAGGGCAGTTCTTTTTCTACTTCCCTTTAAAACATATATATATGCTATTTTTCTTTTATATGTTTAAAAAATATTCCCTACTTAAAAGCTTAGAGCTAAGGCTGAAGAAATAACCTTTTATTTTTTATAATCTCTTTATGAATAAAATTATATACCAATATGGTAAGAAATGAAGTTCATTTGTTGCCTGGACATTCAGTCATTTGTTTTAACTTGTTTCAGTTTCTCATCAGAATCATTTGTCATTAAGAATAGCAGTGATCCTTAAATTTTTCTCAGCAGATGATATATTTAGAATCTGCTTCAGTATTCCAGAAGTTCATTTCTTAAATACTGAATGATCAGAGCTCATTTCTGTTCCAGATAGTAACTTTCTCTTTATTTATTCACAAACATCCTCATTGCAGTTAGTTTTGCAGTTAAGGTTTAAGGAAGATTCTGACATGGTGATTGAATTTCTTTGACATATTTATAGAATTAAAGATAATAAGATATATCTGAAGCCTTTTTTTTAAATCTAGTATGACGAATTAGTTCCTGCTTCTCTAACAACAAAATATGGAGGCTTTTATATCAACACTGGCACTCTCCAGTTTCGCCAAGCTTCAGATACTGAAGAAGAAGATATTACAGACAACCAAAAGCACAAGCCACCCAAAGTGAGTTTATCCAACGTTGCAACAGTAATGAGAGCATTCAATTAAAAGGATATATTTTTTGATTTTTACTTGTACTTTACAGCTGTGAATATAAGGAAAAGTAAAATGCTAACCATTGTTTAATGAATTTATAGTTAATTACATGCTTAAAAGTAAAATTATATAGATATGGGGAAATTTATTTTTATATCATAAAATTCTATTATAATTCTATTATAATTCTAATATAATTCTAATACTTTCTTTTAAAACTTCTCTCTCCATATCTAGTCTGATAATCTGTTTCTGGATAAGGTTGAGGTTCTAGGATACGTTAAGACTTGGTATGGAAATGACTGTTAATAGCTGTTACTCTTCCTAAGATGTAAAGCAAATTTTATAGAATATATATATTGTATTTGGGAAATGAATAGAATGTCCTTAGATAAGCGTTCCTTGAAGTGTGAGCCAAAGACATATTTGTACCAGAATCACCAAAATGTTTGTTAAAAATGCAGATTAAAAGGCTCTACCAAACCTTTAACTGAACCAAAACCAGGGGTGGAAGTTCTCATGGACCCAGGGAATCTGCATTTTTAACAAGCAATTCTAATGCTCTGTGAAATTTGAGAAAAACCACTTGCCCTGGTGCTGGATTGATAACATCAGAGAGTAAAGCAGTAATACTTAGGTAAGTTATGCATTTAATCATTTTGTAGATTCCCAAAATGAAAGAAGATGATATTGAGATGAAGAAGCGGAAGCGGAAAGAGGAAGGGGAAAAGGAGAAGAAGCCAAGGAAAAAAGTACCGAAACAACTGGGGTATGTGAAATTAGACATAATGAGGGAACTAGTGTTGTAGAATGACAGACTCTCCTTTTAGAAAGATATATTTAGCATTAATTAGTTCAGCTTAGCTGGGTCTAATTTAATACAGTATTTATAAATGTCAGTGACCTATTAACTTATATTTTAATAATATTGTATTTATTAATAAGTAGAAGTCATCTTAGAGATTAAGGTGTTTTAGATCACATTTACAAATTTGTTAAATATTTTGCTCATTACAACATTTTATCAACAAGAACCAGTTTGAAAAGATGGTACAAACATTGAACATGTTATTTTAATTTTTTTGTACTAAAACTGAGCTTAGATGCCTGGGGATTGACAATTGGCGGTAGTCTTTGTATAAGCGATTTGTGGTCGTTTTAATATTTTTTAAAAGTCATTGATTTTATTTAGCTATTCTTAACGCTTGTGACTTTAGATAATGATATGGCCTCTAAAAAAACCAAGTACAATTTCTCAAACGCCTTATTAAGTCATAAGAGGGAATTCCCTGGCGGTCCAGTGGTTAGGACTCAACACGTTCACTGCCGGGGTCTGGGTGAAATTCCTGATCCCTGGTGGGGAACCAAGATCCCGCAAGCCGCGAGGCACAACCACGAAAAAAAAGAAAGAAAGAAAAAGAAAAGAAAAAAAAAGACTTTTTTTTTAAGAATAAATGTTTGGGGGCTTCCCTGGTGGCGCAGTGGTTGAGAATCTGCCTGCTAATGCAGGGGACACGGGTTCGAGCCCTGGTCTGGGAAGATCCCACATGCCACGGAGCAGCTGGGCCCGTGAGCCACAACTACTGAGCCTGCGCGTCTGGAGCCTGTGCCCCGCAACGGGAGGGGCCGCGATAGTGAAAGGCCCGCGCACCGCGATGAAGAGCGGTCCCCGCACCGCGATGAAGAGTGGCCCCCACTTGCCGTAACCAGAGAAAGCCCTCGCATGAACCGAAGACCCAACACAGCCAAAAATAAATAAATAAATAAATAAAGTAGCTAAAAAAAAAAAAAAAAAAAAAAAAAAAGAATAAATGTTTGTACCTTGCAGTCATAAAGCTACCATTTGTCTCTACTTCTCTATGGCTTTTTTTGTAGAGTCAAGGGACAAAAACTTGTGAGAGGCTGGATTTTCCTTCCCTCCTTAGCAGAGAAGGTACATCTGAATTTGGGGCTGTCAGTATCCCCAGAGTTGATGTAGGGAGGTATTTATCCCCTCCTAAACATGAGATTATAGTGATCCCTGAGTCATTAAGAAATTATTAAGAAAAAAAAATATTACTACTGGTTGTTTTAAATGTTCATTATTTACAAGTAAGCTTCTTATGAACAAAAACTGTAAGTAATGCCTTTTATTGAATTTATCATTTTCTCAAATTTGTAACTGATTTCATTCAGCAAATATTTACTAAGTGCTTACTGTGTACCAGACACTGTCTGGGTTTTGGATATATAACAGTAAATGAAACACTGGCCTACCTGTAAGGCACTAATAATCTTTTAGGTTCTGTAGTGCATGTGGAAGCATATAAGCCATAAAATTTAGAAAAGATTTTTTAGAGAAGGTGATAGCTAAACTGAGACCACCCTTTCCTCTTAGTCCCTATAGGGAGAAAGTTGTCATTGAAAATTACACGGATCTATCCGAAAGCCTCAGAAGGCTGTTCCTAGAATGGAAAGTGAAAAATGATCAGAAGGTAGTAGCAGATAAAATAGGTTCTGGATAGAAGACATGGTGATGAATGAAGGCTCACAGATTGACACAGACATTTTGCATTTCTTTGGCAGTTTGTAGCACAAACCACCTGGGGTACCAGTTTGAAGGTGTACTATGTAGGTTTCTCTGGTTGTAATCAACTCTGTTTTCCGCAAAAGTGCATTTCTTTACTTCGTTAATTCTTTAGGTGCCTCTTTTATAGATGTGCTAAAGAATGAACATTCCAAAAAGAGTAGTAAGTTTAACTTCGTATACTTTCATTTTCTTTTTTTTTTTTTATTTTGGCCATGCCGAGGGGCTTGCGGGATCTTAGATGCACGACCAGGGATTGAACCTGCATACTTGGCAGTGAAAGTAAGGAGTCCTAGCCAATGGACCGCCAGGGAATTCCCTAACTTCGTATACTTAATAAACCAGAGCGCTATTCAGTTTTGTTTATTTCTCTTGACGTTATTGCTTTCATTTTCTTCACTCTAATGGCCATTCACCTATCTGCCTTTCATAAGTGACAATCCAGATGATGATGAAGATGCCATTGTAAAAGTGTAATTTAGTAACAAATTTGCTTCCTCACCTATCAAATGATTATTTTAATTCTGTGCCTGCTTATTTACTTGGGGTTTTAACCTTTAAAATCATACATAGCCTAACTGATCACTTTTTTCTTCACAGAGTTGTGGCTCTAAATTCACACAAATCTGAAAAAAAGAAGAAACGTTATAAAGATTCTCTTTCTCTAGCTGCCATGATAAGAAAATTTCAAAAAGAGAAGGATGCATTAAGGAAGGAGTCTAACCCTAAAGTCCCAGTGAACTTCTCAACCTCCTCTCTGAATAAAACCCCCTCTGCTGCTGTGGCATTGGGAAATGATGTCTCGGACTTAAATCTGAATAGTGCTGATCCGGACCTCCCCATTTTTGTTAGCACAAATGAACATGAACTATTTCAGGAAGCTGAAAATGCCCTAGAGATGCTAGATGATTTCGACTTTGACAGATTACTGGATGCTGCTTCTAATGGTAGCCCCCTCTCTGAGTCAGGAGGAGAGAATGGAAACACCACCCAGCCAACCTATGCCTCTCAAGTTATGCCCAAGGTGGTACCTACACTCCCAGAGGGTCTGCCTGTCCTTCTTGAAAAACGTATCGAAGACCTCCGTGTAGTAAGTGTGATCATTTTCTTGTGTTGTGTTTGCTGCACAAACATAACAATAATTACTTTCAGGCAAAAATAATAACCTATAATCCTAACTACTTATAAGTAACTTTATTTTCTATACTTCCTTTTAAGCATTGGCTCTATGCATAGCCTTTTTCTTTTTTATTTATTTATTTATTTATTTATTTATTTATGGCTGTGTTGGGTCTTCGTTTCTGTGCGAGGGCTTTCTCTAGTTGCGGCGAGCGGGGGCCACTCTTCATCGCGGTGCGCGGGCCTCTCACTATCGCGGCCTCTCTTGTTGCGGAGCACAGGCTCCAGACGCGCAGGCTCAGTAATTGTGGCTCACGGGCCTAGTTGCTCCGCGGCATGTGGGATCTTCCCAGACCAGGGCTCGAACCCGTGTCCCCCACATTGGCAGGCAGATTCTCAACCACTGCGCCACCAGGGAAGCCCGCCTTTTTCTTTTAAATATAGTTATAACATGGATAACAGTTGGTTGTTTTATTATCTCACTTTATAAATATTTTTCTGCATAGGTTTCATAAATACATAGTCATGTAAAGAAGATAGAAGAAAGGTAGGAACAAATAGTAACAATGCAGAAGTGTACTTGAACTTGGTCCCAACTATGTTAACAACTAGTTATTCTACAATCGATTTTACCAGCTAGTCCTTACCAGCTAATCAGCAGCTTTAGTAAGCAAACATTGTGTTCTCATTAGACAAACTTTTAAGAGTTGAGATTTTAGCATTTCACAGAAGATTCCTCTCCCGATTGACTTGGGTACGTAATCTTTATTTAACTAGCTGCAAATCCAGGTATGTCAGTACACTTCTCCCTTTAATCTCAGGGAAATACAATTTTGACTTAAAATGTTTCAAACCTTGCTTAAAATGCCCTTTTTTATTACTTTAGCATGTTTGTTTGAACCCATGCCATGTTTTAGTCCTCTTTTTTTTTTTTTTCCCTGATTACAGAATCCATACACTCAATATAAATTTTTTTTTTTTGGCTGCACTGGGTCTTCATTGTGGCTCTCGGGCTTCTCTAGTTGCGGTGTGGGCTTAGTGGCCCCGAGGCATGTGGGATCTTGGTTCCCTGACCAGGGATCGAACCCTTATCCCCTGCATTGGAAGGCAGATTCTTAACCACTGGACCACCAGGGAAGTCCCTAAATTGTATTTTATACTTAGGGAAAGATACCCCATAATCAGACATTCCCCACCCCCAGCAGGGATAACCACTATTAAACTACTTATTTTTCTGGATTTTAATCCATGCATTTGCAAATATGTTGTTATTAAAAATAATTGTTAGTCGAAGTATAATGTATGGACTATTCTACAACTTGTTTCTTTCTTCTAAGGTTATAGTAACCATTTAAATCACATTTTAAATTTATTCTCTATGTTGTATTTATTTCTCTTAACTCTTTCTGAATTTTAAATATCTGATTAGGGAAGCGAGAGATTTATCTAATTTTTCCAACAACTGACTCATGGATTCTGTTTATCAGTTCTATTCTTTTTTCTGTTTTTGTTCTTTAGCATTTCTTCTGAGGTTGTGGCTTATTAAATTCTCTTACATTTTTACTTATTTTAAGGTACTTTATTTCTTAGTTCAGGACTTAGAGAGTTGTGCTCAAGTATCTCATTGCCAGTGTTTCTTAGGTTATAACTTGTATTTACCATAGTTTTTGCTTTGTTTCTTTTCTTTTTACTTTTTTTGGTAAGATTTTCACTGTCATTTACTTCTAAGTATCTTTTATTTTACTCATGAGCTATTTTTATTTTATTTATTTAATTTTTTTTGGCTGCATTGGGTCTTCGTTGCTGCATGCGGGCTTTCTCTAGTTGCAGCGAGCAGGGTCTACTCTTTATTGCAGTGTGTGGGCTTCTCGTTGCAATGGCTTCTCTTTGTTGCGGAGCATGGGCTCTAGGCACGCGGGCTTCAGTAGTTGTGGCACGTGGGCTTCAGTAGTTGTGGTGCACGGGCTTAGTTGCTCCGTGACATGAGGGATCTTCCCGGACCAGGGCTTGAACCCGTGTCCCCTGCATTGGCAGGTGGATTCTTAACCACTGCGCCACCAGGGAAGTCCTCTGCTTTGTTTATTTCTATGCTTTATTGTTTGTTGGCCCATAAAATTCTTGATGGCTAGATCACTGTTGTGATATTTATCATTTGAAGGTGACCCTTTCTGTGCTATTAATGCTTTTCACCTTGAATTCAGTTTTGTCTGATTTTACTGTAGACTCCTTTTTCTTTATTTTTGCATGGTATAGCTTTTCCCATCATTTACCTTCATTTTAGCTCTTTTTTTTTGAATTCTTTTATTTTTTGACTTATTTTAGCTCTTTCTCTTACAGACAGCATGTAAATGGAAATTTGTTTATCGACCTCATCTGAGTATTTTTTAAGATTTTCTCTTTAAAATTTTATCTTACGTACTGCTGTTATAATGATAATGATATAATTCATCTTTATTCTGTCATTTTCTTTTATATTCTGTTTTATTGTTCCCTCCCCCTCCTTTGTTTTTCATTCTTTTGTTATTTTCTGTGCTTATTTTTTGAAAAGTATACAATCATTTTATTAATCAAATAGGTTTTTTATTTACTATTCTTAACCACTTTATGTATGAAGTGTAGGTATTATTTCCTTTTTATGGTTAACAAACTTAAGTGGAGGTAGGTTAAATAGCTTGGTCAGTCCACACACCTAGTAACTGGTGGAGCCCGAATTTAAACACAGGGGTTCACCTGACTCAATAGTACATGCTTTTTGCTGTCCCATGTTGCCCCTAAAATCTTTAGTTTCTTTTATGTTTTAAATAAAAAGTGCTAGGGATGTAATCCAGGTTTTTCAATATATAATTAATAATAACAGCTATTATTTATTTAGCAAAAACCTGTACCTTGTCTTGAGTGCAGTGCTCCTGGGACCCACAGCTTCACAAGACATCATTTATTGTTCAGGAGACAGTGCCCTGACTGGGCTTAGAATACTGTATATACTGTGTAGTCTAATCCTCCAACAATTCTGTGAGGTAGGTAGTATTCTTCCATTTAATAGATGTAGAAACTAAGGTTCAGAAAGGTTAAAGGAATTTCCCAAGGCCACATAATTTTTAAATGGGTGAGGCTTGATGCAAAGTCAGGATTTAAAGGCAGGACCATCATGCTTTATAACTTGCCCTCCGTCCACTGTGTTGTATGCCATTCATTTTCACTTAATAAACAGAACTGATTAGTAATGAGCGTGTTTCAATCTTGTAAGGTGCTGTTATATCTCATATACTAAAAACTCTTTCTGTAGTAGCCATGCTAGGATTAGAACAGCTACTTCCTAACCTCTTAGTAGGAAATTATCAATAAGAAGATTCATTTCACTTATTAGTATCTGTGAATTCTCTGTATTTTTTTCTTTGAAATAGGAGATGGTATTTTTTTTCTTCAGGAGATGAGAATTCATTGTTGCGTAAAATGCTGGTATCTGTCTGATAAGGACTTTCTTCTTGTTGCTCTTTTCTCACTTTGTAACATATCTTCCACTGTTCAGCCTCTTGACTTCTTTTGATTCTCTTTCTTGAAGTTTAGTTTCCATTCTGGCTTTCTTCCTATATTTCTTCTCCCTACACATACCCAGTCTTCATCCTTTCGAAGAAGCACTGAGGCACATCTCAGAAATTGTCCTCTCTATTTACAGAATGTGATGTTGTCAAACAGTGTAAAATTATCAATCTACCGACTGACAGAGTCAGCATGTGGCTTGCTCAGATTATTGGATCAGGCCTCTCGATGTTTTACATCTTGGGCATCTCAAGATAAACTACCTTTTGTGATTTCCCCAGTAAATTTTGCTTATGGTACAGTGTCTTGGTTTACATACTCTTTGTTTCTGGTAAACTGGTTAAGGTGACAAACACAGTGATGAAAATATTCTTATCCTCATTGAATTAATTGTTGCTTATCCCTTGATAATGACTGTGGCTAATTTTTTCATTGTTAGTAATTAGGTAGAACCCAGACTGGCTGCAGTAAGCTGAGTATCTTTGTACAGGGTGACAGTGTTGTACAGTTGAAGTCAGAAAGCTTCTGGTCTGAGTCCTGGATTCACCACTTACTAGCAGTGTGATTTGGGGGCATATCATGTAACTTCTGTAAGATTTAGGTTCCTTCTTTGTAAAATGGGAGCTATAATACCAATGTCACTGGCTGTTGTGAAGATTAAACATGGTAATGAGTATAATATATAGAATATCAGACACATTGTTGGACAGTATTGTCTTGTAGAAAATGAAACATCTGCTTTCTGTTATCTTGGAGATCACAGCAAGAATTGATAAACCTTACAGATACTCAAAATACACAAGACACCCATAGCACTAAAAAGTCTTATATGTGTAACTTTTTTTAAAAAATAAATTTATTTAGTTTATTTATTTTTGGCTGCGTTGGGTCTTCGTTGCTGCATGCGGGCTTTCTCTAGTTGCTGCAAGCGGGGGCTACTCTTCGTTGCAGTGCGCAGGTTTCTTATTGCGGTGACTTCTCTTTTTATTTTTTTTTGAAAAGCAAATTTTTCTTTATTTCTTGTTAGCCAGTATTTAACAACAGACTCTTTTTTTTTTTTAACCCCAGTCTCAGTTTGCCTTATTATTAACATTGCACGTTAATATGGTACATTTGTTACAATTAATGAACCAGTATTGATAGATTCTTATTAACTAAAGTCCACACTTATTCAGATTTTCTTACTTTTTCCCTAATGTCCTTCTTTTGTTCTAGGATCCCATCCAGCACACCACATTACATTCAGTCATCCTGTCTCCTCAGGCCCCTCTTGGCTGAGACAGTTTCTCAGACTGTCCTTGGTTTTTTGTTTTTTTTTCACTTTCTAATCATACCATTTAATACAGGAAAGTGACTGTCTTCTTAATGACAATCTCTGGCAGCCCACTAACTTCCTTTTCTTTTTTTTTTTTTTTTTTTTCACACACACACACACACACACACACACACACAGTATTTTATTTTTACAAGAGATAAATGGACTGACACCAAGCATTGTACATGGATGACCACAACAAAAGCAACAATGAGTGCAATTACCAAACATGAAACACACTCATACTATGTCATAATATTGACATTCAGTCCAGTAATCCTCCACTGTAACAGCTCCTTTACTTTGCAGTGAAAATTGATTTGTATATTCTTTACCTCTGAGTCCTTGTGGGATTTTTTTTTTTTTAATTCAGACAGAAAGTCACAAAAATTATACTCGTCCTCATCAGTTCACTCAGTCCCATGTAATTAATTTTTTTTTTCATCTTGATCTTTTGTTAGCACTTTTATGAGTTCATCAGTTTTTCATTAGAGTTCTGAAAATGCTTATTCATTCAGTTCAGCAGTACAGTCAGTTACCAGAAACCTGTACTTGTCAGAGTCTTTTCCATGAATTTCTTGAAGATGAAATCCTTTATAGGAACATATTTGCAAAAGCATCAGAGTACACCCAGAACTGTCTGTAAATGACAAAAGACTTAAAAATGACTACGGTTAAAGATTTGATGAAAGTTCATAATAATGCAGTTGACAAGAAAATTAGTTATTTCTGAGATATACATTTTAAAGTAATAACTAGGATTATTACTTATAACATTATACCAGAACATATAAGATTTTTAGAAATTTCATGTAATGTCTGAAACATTTATATTAACATATTTCCATACAAATAACCCAATGAAAGTTTAGTATTAGTTGTTTTGTTTGTTTTTTTATACTGCAGGTTCTTATTAGGCATCAATTTTATACACATCAGTGTATACATGTCAATCCCAATCGCCCAATTCAGCACACCACCATCCCCACCCCACCGCAGTTTTCCCCCCTTGGTGTCCATATGTCCGTTCTCTACATCTGTGTCTCAACTTCTGCCCTGCAAACCGGCTGCGGTGACTTCTCTTTTGCGGAGCATGGGCTCTAGGCACGTGGGCTTCAGTAGTTGTGGCACATGGGCTCAGTAGTTGTGGCTCACGGGCTCTAGAGCGCAGGCTCGGTAGTTGTGGCACACGGGCTTAGTTGCTCCACGGACCAGGGATCTTCCCGGACCAGGGCTCAAACCCATGTCCCCTGCATTGGCAGGCGGATTCTCAACCACTGCGCCATCAGGGAAGCCCCTGTGTAACTTTTTAAATTTAGGAAAATTCAGAAAAATGAAATACAGACATAACAGGAAAGAATGTTATGTATGCTAAATTTTGTTTCAGCACTGTTTAATTGCCTGCTCATGCCAGGTAATAAGCTGGGATACAAAGTGTAGTTAATCATAGCCCCACCCTCAAGGAGCTTATTCTAAGTAAATAGATATGGAAGCATATAATGTGTAATGTGTTTATTGAGAGTTATATTGACAATCTTGTGTTTCTCTAGGCTGCCAAACTTTTTGACGAAGAAGGAAGGAAAAAATTCTTTACACAGGATATGAATAATATTCTTCTGGAGTAAGTAATTTTCTTCTTTGATTAAGAAACCTTGAAAATTATTTAAACCTTATGAAGTCATTAAAAAATATAGTAGGCCTTTGAGGTACAGATGCTGAGTGGTTGGCTAGTCTCATGCATTAGCTCTTCGCTTTTGGCCTCACAGCATGTGTGATTAACATTTGTTTCTTAGCAAAACGATGCTTCTACATACATTGGTTCTCCAGGACCCCTTATGATAATCAAATCTTCCAATGTTATAACTGCCAGAGCAAGTGACTGCTGTATGGGTTGAATATTATCCTAGATTTAAATGCATTCTTTGTCACGTTATGTGAAAATATCTTTCTGGGACAGTTCCGATTGTTTGTATTAAAT
The DNA here is from genome assembly GCF_949987535.1 of Balaenoptera acutorostrata. Lineage (NCBI taxonomy): Eukaryota > Metazoa > Chordata > Mammalia > Artiodactyla > Balaenopteridae > Balaenoptera > Balaenoptera acutorostrata. The sequence goes on along the minus strand of NC_080070.1, from coordinate 15,287,538 downwards.
TTGGTGTACTTTCCTTCTACTTTGATTCAGACGTGGGGAAAATAATTCCATTAGTATCCAGTGAGGTTTATTATAATTCATACAGACATTTATAGCCAAATGGAAAGTGTGGTTTAATGAAGAATCATTTTTGTGGGGTAGGACAGAGGCAGTGTGGAGAAGACAGATGTTAAATTGGAAAGGAAAGGGTGAAAGCTGGTTTATGATATAAATTGTATTTAAATTGGTGATAATTTTCACCCTTAGCTAGAGTTTAACATTAATGAAGTTGCACGTTCTAAGACTGTGGTCAAATAAGCTGTACTTATAAACCTGTTGGCTTATAAATTTTGACCATGGTTCCAGAAATTGAGTATATAATTGGCTACACGCAGAAATGGGCAAAAAGGAAGTGGTCCTGGGAAAAGCAGCAAATTCCTCTGTGATGAAAATAATGTATGCCTGCTTTTGGTGGTTCAGTAGCATCGTATACAAAGAAACAAGGCAGTGTTTCCAATACTGCGATTCCTGTCTTTTAAATATATAATGGAGATAGTTTCTCATGAGATATAAAGGATGGATTAGCTTATTGGTTTTGATAACTATTTTAATTAATGCAATCTCTCATTCTCCTGAAGTACTTAAAAATCATTTTGGTCTCCATGGACTCATAAAACACATAACCTAGTATGCTAGTAGCATGGAGACAGAGGAATTTCTTGTTCCTATTCTTTATTTTAGCCAGGGGTTTTCAGATTGATTCTGTCTGCCTGCAGGTGCTTCCTGTCTGTTCCACCTCCTTTTACCTAGCTCCCTTTTAGACCTTAGATTCACTAAACAGTGTAACCATTACTCATCAGAGCTGCCCCAGATTCCAAAATCTGGGATCTGACTAGCTCCTTTTTTTTTTTTTTTTTACCTAAGAGCCCTAAGTTTTCTAGATCAGGTCTTTTTCCTGTGACTGAGACAGTCCTTTTTTACTTTACTCTTCTGTAAGGGGACAACTCTTTCTCTCCTGAGAGAATCAAAAAATCATCCTTGGGATATAACATCTCAAAGAAGCATCTCTGTTAATTCCTGCCATGTCTGTCTTAAAACGAATCTTCTAGTTTTCTTGGAGCCCATCTGCTTTTTATTTCACTGAGAGTGTGCCTCTAATTCTACAAGCCCTAGTGTTCAGAGTTGAATTTTTTCCCTTTTAGTGACTTTCTTATGCCCCCTTGTCTTCTTTTTCCACTTTCCTGAATAGACATCCCTTATTTCTCTGGACTGAGTTGATTGTCTAAGGGCATATGAGACATGATTATTTGGGGTAGTAATTCCCATGAATTTATTCAGGTATATTTTATTGTCCCCATATACTACAACATTAGAATTCTTAGTGAGAAAAAAAATATTAAAGTATATGTGTGAGGGTTGTGTACTTAAACTGCTCTCAGATATGAATTTGTATATATTTGGGATAGACCAATACAGTCAGTAACCTCTATGGTTAATACATTTCTCTAATTTTTACCTAATATCATGGGCTTAGGAGCAGGGAGTCAGCACTTCCTGTTTCTGAGTTAACCCGTGTTTGGAAACTACTAATTTTTATAAGTAGGTCATTGAGCTAGTCTCTTCTTACTTGGAATCTCTTACTACTTGGAGTTTCTATTTTATTTTCAGCTTTAACTAAGCTTTTATAATGGGGCAAGCCTAGAATGCCTCCTACCCAGAGTCTCGACTTTTAATAAAGATCTAACCACAATATTTAACCAAGTATTTGTACACAGAACTCATGACCATAGTGATTGCCTTCCATATGAACCTCTGATTTGACCCTCTGGCTCTAATAGGGCTTAAACTTCTTTTTATTTATCCTTTTGTTGTATTTGGCTTCTCTAATACCAAGAATTTTCAACTGTCAATTCTAAGGAGTATAGTTTTCCACATTTCATTGTTCCTGAAATTGCAGTGTATATCTTAAGTGTTGGATACATTTGATCTGGCGGGTTTCTTTCCTTCCCCAAAAGCTGTTAATTGAATCTTTGGATGCACCTTATATTTGTGAAAATATTTACGTCTGTTTGCACCTTCTTCTATAGTAAAACATGATGATTTGGACATAGTTTGTTGCCGAGGGCCGCAGTTTGGTCTTGACCTTCAAATTAACGTCTGTTCTCATCTTTCTACAGTAACAACTGCCAGATATACTGTCTTCCATCTGGAAGAAACCTCAATTGTTTATCAGTAGGCTTGTCCTGCTGAGAATATGATGGCTATTACAAACTCTTCCTTTTTTTTTTTTTGAAGTAACTGTTTGGTTAAATACCCTTTTAGCAGGAACTGGAGAACTGGAATAAATTGAACAAACTATTAAATATCTAGTTCAGTGGAGGCACAATAAGGAAAACAAAGAAGGATAAAACAGTCTGTGTGTGTAGCCAGGAGGGCTTTACCTCTTCTGAATCTGTAATTTTTTCCAACACTTTTAAGGAAAAAATACTCTAAGAATTCATTGAAACTGTGACTCTAGTATAGCAGTTGCAGGGTGGTGAGGGGAAGTATGATGTCTCTTTGAGGAAGTGAGCTTTTGGTTAATAATGGAGTTCCTGTGCTTTACCCAAAAATGTAGACTTTGCCCCTGTCATCAAAAAATTATTTGGGCGGGGTGGGGAATAAATTAGGAGTTTAGGTTTTTTGGGGTTTTTTTTGGCTGCATCGTGCAGCTTGCGGGATCTTAGTTCCCCAACCAAGGATCGAACCCATGCCGCCTGCAGTGGAAGCGTGGAGTCCTAACCACTGGACCACCAGGGAATTCCCAGGAGTTTAGGATACACACTACTATATATAAAATAGATAAACAACAAGGACCTACTGTATAGCACAGGGGACTATATTAAATATCTCATAATAACCTATAATGGAAAAGAATCTGAAAAAGTATTTATATATATATAACTGAATCACTTTCCTGTATATGTGAAACTAACACAGTATTGTAAATCAAGTATACCTCAATAAAAAAAAAAAGAAGAAAGCAAAAAAAATTATTTGCCATCTTGTTTGGGCTTGTAAATTCTACTCTTAAACTAGATTCATTGAAATTTTTTATAGCATTACGATTTATGGGGGTTTTTTGTTTTCCTTGAAAAATACTGTCTAGGAAATCATGGAAAGGTAAAAGGAGAAAAGAATCACTGCCTCTGCCTCCTTGCTTGTTTGTTACTACCTAAAAGAAATTCTGTACTACTTATTTGTTGTTGTTTTTGGTCAGCATTGAGTTACAGCTGCAGGAACTAGGCCCTGTCATTCGTAGCGGTGTCTACTCCCACCTTGAAGCTTTTGTGCCATGCAATAAAGAAACACTGGTAAAACGTCTAAAGAAGTTACATCTCAATGTCCAGGTAAGAGGAGGAACAATAATAACTGCATCTGGGGTTTTATAACCTGAAAGGAGACTGATTTCTGTTTGCTACTTTTGCATACTAATTGCTTTATAGTTGTACTGTACATATTTAGGAACCATAGGATGTTCTTTAGTAACCATAGCATGTTGGATCCCCCAGGAAAAAATTGCTTTTCATCAATTGAGAGGTTTAGATGAGACATAATGTTTTCTAATGCTTCTTGGACTAGGTAAATTAACCTCAGTTCCACAACTGACACAACTTTGCCCTCAACAAATAATCTGACATACGTATAATTCAATTTTCTTATTCCTGAAATGGACCTATACAGATACGCTCACACTGACATGAAGACCAATGGAAAGAATCACGGGGTTGCACGTAAACTTAAGATTACTTAAAGATTATCTAGTGTAATCATCCATGTTTTGCTAGATTCTTCTCGACTACAATGCTTCTAAGTAATTGTGCAAGTTTGCATGCTTCCAGTGATCAGAAACTTATTTCATTACAGTATCAGGAAGTTCTTGCATATGTTGAGCCAAATCCAGGTGCTTTCCATCCCATTGGTCCTAATTCTCCTTTTGCGTTTATTCACAAATTATGTCCCCTTCTTTACTTCATATAAAATGGGCTTCAGTACCTTCACTGTCCTGATTACTCTTCGTTTAATGATTTGTTTGACTATGTATTTTAAAAATATTTACAACTTGCAAGTTATAGAAAAAAATAACTTGGATGCAGTTTAAGATAAAAAAAAGAACACTTCTTTTCTATGAATAAAGGTATTTCCTGGAATTAAGGGTAAGAATGCAACCAGGAAGGAATGGGAACTGATAATCTGAATTAACTCTGTTTCTCTTTACCTCTCTCACCTTATCTCACTTTTATCCTTTTATGTGCATCTGCAGATAAGTTTTCTTTATTTCCAAGGTTTTATATTACAGAAAAGCTACACACAGAGATTGACCGCAGATTTTTCATCCCAATCCATATTCTTGGGGTGAAAACTCTGGTTGTATTATTTTGAGTCAGTCTGAACTTTTCTGGTCGGGGGGTTGGAGTCACAAAGCACAGCATGGTGCAAATAGGGGACTGAGTGCGGTGCTCTGGACCTCCGCAGTGGCTGTGATCTGACAGGCATAGAATTCTTTGTTATAGGCGCTATACTTCTGTTAATAAAATAGTCCTTTTGAATTGAGAAACTGTAGTTCTTTCTCAATTCAAAGCAGGTTAATGAACAAATGAAATTTATTTGAGGTCTCAGATTTTGTGCCTATGCCTGGACATTGACTATGGAATGTTGGCTATGGAAGAAAGACATTTATCTAACCCTTGCTTTTCTTTATATGGTATAATCATGTACCTTTGTATCCCTAAACATTATATTGTTTGGTTTGACATGTTTTTGAGCTTCATTTAAATGGAGTAATAGTGTCTGTTTTCTTATGCAGCTTGCTTTTTTACAGTCACCATTATGCATCTCAGATTTATCTGTCTTTACATGTAGGGGAACTCCATTTTTACTGCTGTGTGTACAGTGTTCCGTTGTATGAATATATCTCAGTTATTCATTTTACTGTTGATGTATATTTGGATTGTTCCCAGGCAGATAGTCTCAGCTATGTAATTCTTAAGATGAGATCACCCAGAAACCATGATACTGGATCTTCCTTTTTTTTTTTTTTTTTTTTTAATTTATTTATTTATTTATTTATGGCTGTGTTGGGTCTTCGTCTCTGTGCAAGGGCTTTCTCTAGTTGCAGCAAGTGGGGGCCACTCCTCATCGCGGTGCGCGGGCCTCTCACTATCGTGGCCTCTCTTGTTGCGGAGCACAGGCTCCAGACGTGCAGGCTCAGTAGTTGTGGCTCACGGGCCCAGCTGCTCCGTGGCATGTGGAATCTTCCCAGACCAGGGCTCGAACCCGTGTCCCCTGCATTGGCAGGCAGACTCCCAACCACTGCGCCACCAGGGGAGCCCCGGATCTTCCATTTTTTAAAATGGGATTTTATAGCAGACACTGTCATATGTGCAATAATATTTATTAATTGGTATGCATGAAATAAGTAAAATGCTTGTTAGTAATATTTGTATTTTGTTTTTATTAATAAAATTAATGTTATTAATAAAATAAAATGTTTTAATTTGTAAAACATACCTGCCATAAAATGATAATTGCATTCCTAAAAATCTTCTCCTTACAAAAATCACATTTTAAACACAGTTGTGTCAGTAAGAAAAGCGAAGTCTAATATTTCTGCACCTATGACAGTAATAAGAGTATGTTCTAAATAGCTACATATATATTTTGTTACTTGCAAAATGAAATTAATAAATTGATTGATTAAAGCTGTCAGATACAAACCTACTTTTCTTTTTGCCCTGAACCGACATGAATAAGAGTCTCCCATTTTCCTCTTTCACTTTGGCCTTGACATTGCATTTTTGCTTACAACTTAAGTCACAATTACTAACAATAAACAGGAAAACAGGATGCCAAAACTCTGTTGGTAGTCACCAAACCAAATTGTACATTCCAGTCCTCCAAAGCAGTATCTCTTCTTGTGGTACTAGTTCCCCATCATAATGGGGATTAACTGGTAGTAGTCTGCACAATGTAGATTTTGTTCTCTATTTAATCATTTTATTACAGTTAAAGTGTCCATATAATTTACTGGAGTATTTTTAAGAGTGTAATTGAGCACTATTAATAATTATGCTGAGGCAACAGGCAAAAACTGGGACTCTGCGTGGCTGTCTGGGAAGTAGGGTCATCCTAATTTTATTTACAGTGTGTGTTATGAAAAGTCAGCATTTTAGAAGAAATGTCCGTATTTGAATATGCTAACATTTCAAATGTGTGATCAATATCTAAAACCCAAATTTCATCTTTTGAGGATCTGCTTGCAAAATAAGTTTTGTAAATATGTTTGAAAAAACTTTCAGTGTTTTTTTTTCCTCAGGATGATCGTTTAAGAGAACCTCTGCAAAAACTGAAACTGGCTGTTAGCAATGTCATGCCTGAACAGCTATTTAAATACCAGGAGGACTGCCAGGCTCGTAATCAAGCTAAGTGTGCCAAGTACGTACCTCTTCTATTTGGACTGGCTTTTGCATTTGAGAAATACTTGTAGCTGTTAAGGATTGGTCTCAAGTGGACTTCATCACCCAGTAGAAATCCACATAAACCACTGAAGTGGTATAATTGAATATATTTTCTAAATGGCAAGTGACTTACCACTCAGCTGCTTTGGTGTGGAAGGCAAAAGGTCTTTTGATTTAGTGTATGGATGTGATCAAAGCTAGAGCTGACACTGGTCAGACATTTCACATGTTGACCTACTTGACTGGTTGAAGTTGGATACAAAAGATAAGTGTTCATGCCTTTATATTAGAGTCTGAAGACCTTATTTACCAGAGCGCTTTATAATGCACTTCAAACTCAGAGTATTATGTGGAAAGGCAGACTCCTCATTTACCCTGGCTTTTGAGTTAACATTCAATTAAGCAATTCAACAAGTATCTAAGGAACATATTATAGGCAGTGTTGGGTTGAAACTTTGCTTCATAAAATGGTTTTCACTTTTAGGTTTCAAACAGATGAAGAACGAGAAAAAAATGGATCTGAGGAAGATGATGATGAGAAACCAGGGAAACGTGTCATAGGACCAAGGAAGAAATTCCACTGGGATGACACCATTAGGTAAGATTTAACCAAAACCTTCACTTTTAACCAAATAGATGATGCAGAAGTAAGGTTTCTCATAAAAAGAATCGATAGTAAATGGAAAACTAGATAGAAGCAACCAGAAGTTAGTGTGTAGGAAAAATTTATTCAAGAGAAGATTAATTTGGTTCTAATATCCTTAGAGTTCTATCACTTCTATTTACATATAGTACTTTTTATAAGCTAATCTTATTATTGAGTAAGTCATACTGGTTTCAGAGGTGAAGTACTAAATATATTTATATAACCAGTCATCTTTCTTACCAGTATTTCTGTACTCCAAGTGGAGGGTTTAGTTGTAGGACTATCCCTTTTCATCTTTGGTGCCTGGATTAAAGGTATCAAAGGAAATTATCTCATATTGGGAATTTGGCTATAGTACACTGAATGATATATGTTAGAAATTATTTATCTTCATGTCATCTTCTGAATTCTTCAGATAATATTCTTTATTATTGCTGTCAGATTTGTGTGCTTTTAAAAAATCTGTTTCAAGCTTAATTTTCTACAATTTTGCAGTCAGATTTATATATAAATATATATTTTTAATCTGTTTAGAACTTTGTTATGTAACCTTGTTGAGATCAAATTGGGATGCTATGAGTTAGAGCCAAATAAAAGCCAGTCTGCTGAGGATTATCTTAAATCCTTTATGGAGACAGAGGTGAAACCATTGTGGCCTAAGGGCTGGATGCAGGCAAGGTAAGAAATATGACATCCTAGATTTTATTTTACTTTTTTATTGCTGTTATTAAAGACATATATACACACGTATGACATTCATTTTCCTAAGAACCTAGTGTGTTTAACATTCTTTACAGTCATCTCAGATGATGTCTGCTTTGAAAGCTTCACTCACTTAAAAAACAAAACAATTAGTAACATGGACATAGAGATACACATAAAGATGATTTTTTTTTTTTTTTTTTTACCGACCACTTTTTCTTTTTTGCACGTGAATTTCCTAATAAGAGAAAAGGGGAGGGGGGAAGAAGGTTTTGAACTTTGGAAGGGGAACTTTGTATGGGTATCATGAAGATCAGTAACTGAGTACAAGATTTAGAGTGTAGAAAAAGAGGCACAGCCTTAGTGCTATTGAAAATAGTCAATGTAGCAGTGGTATCTCTAAAACTAAGTGTAGCCCAGTTTAAAGAGTTAAGTAAAGAATGTTAAAATTAATAGACTTGGCTGTCTCAACCTGTCATCCTAAAGTATTCATCTTAAATCAACAGAAATCTGTTAAAAGATTTAAATAAAGAGGTAATATAACATTTCCCATAAAATAGGTTATTGAATTTACTGTACCATTATAAGTCTTTACTTGGTAAAAAAAAAGCAAGTAGTAGCCTATTGAATATTAAATGATTAAAATAACAAAGTGATTATCATGTTATTATCTGCTGCAGAAAAATAATTGTGTCCTTTTAATTTTTCCAGAATGCTTTTTAAGGAAAGTCGGAGTGTACATAATCATCTTACTTCTGCTCCGTGAGTAAATGCAGACTCCAGATTTCTTCATTTATATTTATTCACATTATGATATTTAGTAAACAGAAATATCATTTATTAAATGCTAGGTAAAATAGAACTTAAACATACATTTATACAATCTCTGTCTTACCACTGCTTTTTTGTTTTTAAAAATCGTTTAAACTGTTGACTCTGTAGACCTCAGGACACATTTATCTATTAAAGAACTTCTCAGGCTAGTCTCTAAAAACTTGAATCCATAATGTAACATATTGGCCTGAGATCTGGTAGTGAGAAGCCATGTAAACAGGAAGGCTCTGGTGGTTTCCTTTGTTCCTGGACCATCTGCCCTCCTCCAGTTGTTTTGTATACTTTTTCTTTCCCTCTTAATGACCATCTACAAAGGTAATCTGTTAGCCTCATGCTTTCCAAGACAGTTCTGTGTATATCCTACCTAGCCTTGCCTTGCAGTGTTTTATTCCACAAAATTAACATGCTCTTCATGTCCTTCCCTCTGTCTAAAACTGAATCTTTCATTAGTGATGTATTGATAATTACTAAAGAAGGGTCTCTAGTGAAAAGGCAAGTTTTTTCTGTGGTTACATTTTTGGGTGAATACTGGTTAATTTGACAAGGATTTTATTTTTACTTACAACTTAAGGCTACTTCTCTATTGCCTAGAAGTGTAGTATTAAGGGTTAATAAAATATAAAATTAGCAAGTCACTGAGAATTTACTGAGCACTGTAGTTCAGTATTCCACTAAGAGATCTGGTTAACATCTGGGTAATGTTACAAAATTCCCCCTCTCCTTGTATACAGTTATAGTAGGTGGAATTTTTTACAGCTTTTAGGAAGGACACTTTGTTAGTATACCATCAGAGATGTATTGAGTTGGTATGGTTTTCAGATCTTGCTAGTTTTATTGTTTGGGGTATAAATTTGGAGTAGTTTGGTTTCATACATTATAGGTTTACTTTATTGCAGGTGGTTTAGATATCCCAGGGTGGGGGGTATGTATATTTTTTTATGCCTTTATATGTATTTGTGTCAATAATATTTCAGGCCTTTAATTTCCCTATAGTTCTAAAATCACGTTACAATTCAAGTATAAATAAATAATTCATTCCTTTAATTCTAAAGCTAGTGTTTACATAGATCCTTTACCTCAGTTTTTATTTTTTTATTTTTTAGTAGCCTCATTATTATGGCTAACTTTGTGTTTCGTTTTATATCAGAAAGTAGGAATCTGTGTGATAATATGGGCCTGAAAGTCATGAATATTACTGTTGCCTTAACGAAGTTGTAGATTGGCAGTAAAATTTTAATCAAGATACTTGTTAATTTAATTGATGGCATTTTAACTTAGTGAAATCGAAATATTCAGACATGTGAGGTATTTTAGCTTTTCAACCCTTTTTTAATCTTCAAACATTTTCCACACTGGTTCCCAAAGGTTCCAAGGATCCATGGTATTTTTTATTGCCTTTTTTCTGTCATTTTGAAATTTTTTATCTAAATTATTATGTTAAAAATAATTTTCTTTAAAAACTTGAGGATTTTTGGTTTTGTTTTTTAAACAGTATCTCATTTACAACCTCTTAGCATGGTTTAATTTGAGCTTAAAGTTCCTTGAAGCTCTTATTCTATAAATAATTACAAATTCTTACCAATTCTTTGAAATAAGCCTCCTTAGGCAGCTTTGTTAGCCTGTTTTGAATTATCTTAATTTTTTTTTTTGAGTATTTACATTTAATTTTTTTAAAAACTTTATCATCTACATTTCACATTTTACTAATGGTTTGGCCTTTATTCTAGTTAATTGAAATTCGGGAACATGTTGCTGTATATTCACATATAAACTGAGCACTTATATAGCTTATATATAGTTCCTTCAGAGAACTTCCCAAATAGAAGAAATTACTTACCCATATAATTACAAGACTATGTGTTACAATTTCCTAATGAATGACTTAACTGCTCCTGAAATGGCGTCCTTCTTAATCTTTTCTCTTAGGGCGAAGAAAAAGGTGATTCCTGCACCTAAACCCAAAGTGAAGGTAAGTGTTGAACCAAATCTTTAATTAGTGATAATTGGTGACTGTTGAAATACATTCTTATGATGAAAAGGTTATATGGTATTTCACATATATTTTAGGTACCATACTCTTAAGATGGGTGTTTTCAAACATTGTAAAAATCCTAGAACCATTGTATTTGGGAGAAGAGATGACTTTGTGGCAGTGGGAAATTTATATACATTAGTTAAATTGTAAGGCTTATTACTACTTAGAAATGTTGGATAAAATATGACAAATATGTCTCAGAAGCATCGCTGAGATTGCAAATATAAATATATAAGAGAAATTCCTAAGGCTCAAAACAAAGAAGAAGCTGCCAGAGTGTTAATCTGTCACTGAAACTTTAGTTGCCCTTAGGTGCATTTGCTGATTTCCATCACCTTCTCAGAGCACAGCAGATAAGATTTTCTTAGACTTAAATAGGTTGGGAATTGGAATGAAACTCTCCATAAACCTGGGACTCTCAAAGGATAACATTTTTAGTAAAAGAAAGAACTAGAAAAGAAATCCATTCACCAGTGGAAAGACTAAGAAATTTGTGTATCTTGGCCTGGGTTCTGGATTAGGGGAAGAAAGTCCTCCCTGAAATTTTTCTCTGGATTAGGAGTTTAATTTACACAACCTGCAAGATCTGGGAAAACCTCAGGCTAAGAAAATAACTTAAGGTTGGTAGATTAGTATTAACCCAGGGCAATGGCAAATCACATTCACTCTTTAATAATGTACCTTCATCCCAGGCCTCAAAGGCTTATCACATATATACTGTGTCAAACATGAGTTTACAATTTGAAAATACAGAATACGTGAGGAAATAAGTTACTATGAGTGAATCAGCAGAAACAGCCAACAGAATTAGATCCCTGAGAAGGGCAAGGAATGGATTTATTAGATTTAGAACATAAAGTAACTTAAGTTTTTTAATATTTAAAAAAGTAGAAGGGGGGACAAAAAATATCCGATCAAAGTAGACAAAGCAGAGTTGAACCAAGTATAACCTCTAGAAGTGAAAACTATAATCATTTGAAATTAAAATTGTAATGAAAGCCCACAACTTGTAGGTTTTAGACTTTTCCCATAGCCTTCATCTCTTTGAATAGAGTTTCTTTGCTTGTGAGGTTAGGGCCAGAAGGTCAATATTTGCTACTCCATGGTCTTCTTAATTTATTGTATTAGAGGCTCTTTGAATACAGATTAAATAGTCTTCTTTTTCTTAGTTAACCTGCTTTGTCTTCTAATCCAAATAATATGGAGCCAGTATTTCATTAAATCTATTGAGTTCATGCTTTGTTTTGACATTTGACTTTATTTTTAAACTCCTAATACCCACCATAAAGCGTTGGTTAAATTTTGATACATATATTTAAACATATGATTAATTTACCAGAATTCTAATAATGGGTGTGCTGGGATGGTACAGGGGAATTATCTGTTTTGTTCCTTTCTTTGTGATTAAATTACCCTTTCCTTTTCCCCAAATGGAAAAACTGTATTGCGGATATGGTTTTTTCCTGCCCTGCTGACCCTTAAATACCTATTTCAGTTATAAAGGTAATATAAGGAAATGCTTACAGGAGAAAATGCAAACAATACAGAAAAGTAAGAAGGAGGAAAGTAAAAGTATCCAGAAATTTCTGCTCACACAGAAGAAAAAGCTACTAACTTTCTGGTACACATCTGCCCTCCCTTCTTCTGGCTCTCTGTCCCTGCCTCCCCTCCTTCTTTCCTTCCACCCATTCATCCATTCATCCATCCATCTATCCATCTATCCATCTGCCCATCCAGTCATTCATTTATCTAGATTGAATTAACATTTTATATAAATGGAATAACCTTTTTTGGCTCAAATATATATCCTGAACAATTTACCAATATAAATCTACACAGTACTCTCTTGGCTGGATTTAATGTTATTTTTGTAAAGAAAAAAATATTAATTAAAGAAAAATTAATAAAGAAAGTTACTTAAAATGGCAGTCTTATACTGGTAACACTCCCAGTATTATTTTGACACACTCCCCCACTCTCAATTTCTGTACTTTTTATAGTAATGCAGTTTTCACTAATTATGTAATTGGATGGCATGTCAGTGCAATCATGTCTCATCTGCATTACCTGTTCATCTTAGCAGACAATTTTGACCTTAATGTAGTTACGCTACAGACTTCTAAAAGGTATTGAGGTTTTCAATCATGGCTTTTTAGAATAGAAGTTTAGAGAAATTGCTAAGAAAGAGTATAGTGGCATTCTTAACAGAAATAAGAATTTATTATTCTTATTTACTGTAATACCTTAGAAAGTAGATGGTAAAGACCCTTTCTCTCCATGCTTTCTCCACTGTAGTTAGAATAAGTGCTGTCATGGCGTAAATTAATGTATAATATAAGGGTTTGGGTTTATTTGGATTTGTCTGTTTTTAAGAAACTAATTGAAGAAACTTTGAAAAGATTTTTATGTAGTTTTATTTCTTCTTAATCTTAAATATAAAATGAGTCATGTACTTTATATTTTTCTTAAGAGAAAGATACTTTTTAAATTCTTTTGCTCTTTGAGTATTTTAAACTGTGCCCTAATTCTCGTATCTCTTCCTTGAATTTTAAGAAAGTTAATTTTTTTTGATAAAACAAAATATTCTCTCTTAGGTATTCCAAGTTTTAATTCCTAATACTCTTGCTTTCTTAGCATAGTGCCTTGCTCATAGTGAATATATGTGGAATAAATTACAAATGACTTCTACCATAATGAATAGAAAAGGTAATTTAAGTGTGCTTGAATTGAATCTTCTGCCAGTTTGATGTACCAGTTTCTCTATGTACTGCCTATGGGTAGCTGTAGGACAGGCATACAAAGAGGCCGAAATGCAAGGAAGCAGAGAGTGAGGGCCAGTATCGTAGTAAACCATACTATACAAGATGGGTAGAATCTTTTTTTTATATAATTAATTTATTTTTATTATTTTTTTTTAACTTTTGGCTGCGTTGGGTCTTTTATGCTGTGCGCGGGCTTTCTCTAGTTGCGGCGAGCGGGGGCTACTCTTTGTTGCGGTGTGCGGGCTTCTCACTGCGGTGGCTTCTCTTTTTGCGGAGCATGGGCTCTAGGCGTGCGGGCTTCAGTAGCTGTGGCACACGGGCTCAGTAGTTGTGGCTCGTGGGCTCTAGAGCGCAGGCTCAGGAGTTGTGGCTCACGGACTTAGTTGCTCCCTGGCATGTGGGATCCTTCCAGACCAGGGCTCAAACGCATGTCCCCTGCATTGGCAGGTGGATTCCTAACCACTGCGTCACCAGGGAAGTCCCCGGGTAGAATCTTAAGATAAAGGCAGAGGGACTTCCCTGGCGGTCCAGCGGTTAAGACTCTGCACTTCCACTGCAGGGGGCTCGGGATCAATCCCTGGTCGGGGAACTAAGATCCTGCATGCTGCACGGTGCGGCCAAAAGGTTAAAAAAATACAAATAAAAAAGATAAAGGCAGAAGTTCTCCTAGGTATAAGGAGGATAAAAAGAGAATAGTCTCTGAACAAATGGATTCGGAATAGTATCTGAAGATCTGATAGAGGTGGGTGAGGGGAGAGGAGGTTTCATTAGTAATAGACCTAGTATATGAATGTTCCTTTGGCTTGGTTTTAAGCCTTCTTAGAATGGCTTACTAAGATGTGGCAGCTGTGTGCAATACATCAGATACTTTGGCTTTTTTTTTTTTTTTTTTTTTTTTGGTTGCGTTGAGTCTTCGTTTTCTGTGCAAGGGCCTTCCCCAGTCGCGGCAAGCGGGGGCCACTCCTCATCGCGGCGCGCAGGCCTCTCACCGTCGTGGCCCCTCCCGTCGCGGAGCACAGGCTCCAGACGCGCAGGCCCAGCAGCCGTGGCGCACGGGCCCAGTTGCTCCGCAGCATGCGGGATCTTCCCAGACCAGGGCTCGAACCCGCGTCCCCTGCATTGGCAGGCAGACTCCCAACCACTGCGCCACCAGGGAAGCCCGATACTTTGGCTTTTGAGGACAGTTCAGTTAGGAGCTCTACCCTCTGGAAAATTATTTTGGTTTTTACAGTCTCTAAAGATTTCTAGTAGAATTTTAGTTATGAGAATTCCTTTGTCCTTTAAACTCTAATACTTTGTAAATTTTGACTAATCGTTTTTGTTTTTCCAACATAATGCTGTTTATGCTAGGAGTGTAGTCCAAAAAAGGACCAGAAAACTCCTGCATCCTTGGTGGCTTCAGTTGGTGGCCCTTCAACGAGCTCTAGCGCGTCTGCTGTAGCCTCCACCAGTTCTAGCTCGACACCAGCCCAGGAGACGATCTGCCTTGATGACTCACTAGATGAAGAACTTTCTTTTCATCCACCTGCACTGGATCTTGTTTCTGAAGCTTTAGCTGTTATCAACAACGGGAACAAGGGCCCTCCAGCTGGCTCAAGGATAAGTATGCCAACTGCAAAACCTCGTCCAGGACTGAGAGAGGAAAAATTAGCAAGTATCATGAGTAAACTGCCACTGGCTACTCCCAAAAAACTAGATTCTACTCAGACCGCACATTCATCAAGTCTTATTGCTGGCCACACAGGGCCAGTACCAAAGAAACCCCAGGATTTAGCTCATACTGGCATCTCTTCAGGCCTTATTGCTGGTTCTTCAATTCAGAACCCTAAAGTTTCCTTAGAACCTTTGCCAGCCAGGCTACTTCAACAAGGACTACAGAGGTCAAGCCAGATTCATGCTGCTTCCTCTTCACAGACCCATGTCTCCTCTTCTTCCCAAGCCCAAGTTGCTGCCTCCTCTCACGCTCTGGGAACATCAGAGGCCCAAGATGCTTCTTCGTTAACACAAGTAACAAAGGTGCACCAGCATTCAGCTGTCCAACAGAACTATGTGTCTCCGTTACAAGCAACTATTAGTAAATCACAGACCAATCCAGTGGTGAAGTTAAGTAATAATCCCCAACTTTCCTGTTCATCCCCACTTATTAAGTCTTCAGATAAGCCACTTATGTACCGCCTTCCCTTATCTGCTCCCCCACCTGGAAATGGTTCTCAAGGGTCCCACTCCCTGGTTTCTAGGACAGTACCTAGCACCACTACCTCCAGTAACTATTTAGCCAAGGCGATGGTGTCACAAATCCCCACGCAGGGTTTCAAATCTCCCTTCTCGATGGCTGCATCCCCAAAACTTGCCGCATCTCCGAAACCTGCCACGTCTCCTAAACCCTTGCCCTCACCTAAGCCTTCTGCCTCACCCAAGCCCTCTCAGTCAGCTAAGCCTTCAGTATCAACTAAACTTATTTCTAAATCCAACCCAACTCCCAAACCTACTGTATCCCCAAGTCCTTCCAGTCCAAATGCACTAGTGGCCCAGAGTAGCCACTCTAGCGGTAACAACCCAGTCCATAAACAGCCCAGTGGAATAAACATCAGCAGACAGTCTCCCACCTTGAATTTATTGCCCTCTAATCGCACTTCAGGCCTTCCATCTACAAAAAATCTTCAGGGCCCTCCAAAGCTAACAAACTCATCATCCACTGGAACTGTCGGCAAGAATAGCTTGAGTGGAATTGCAATGAATGTACCGGCCAGCAGAGGTAGCAACCTTAACTCAAGCGGAGCTAGTAGGACTAGTCTATCTGGGGGAACAGGAAGTGGAACACAGGGTGCTACTAAACCGTTGTCTACTCCACATAGACCATCCTCTGCCTCAGGGTCGTCAGTGGTAACAGCCAGTGTGCAGGTATGTATGTTAGATACATTCACGTGATAAAGTGTAAGATGGTGTAATTTCTCTTGTGAGTCAATTTAATGACTTTATTATAATATCATCAGTTGTTTATGATGACTTATAACTTATGGATGTTGACATCACAGTGATGGAGACACCTGGGAATGAAATTTTTGTTGGGATCTGGATTTTTTTTTATTACATGCTTACTTTCAGAATTTTTAAAAAACACAACTAAAATGCATATTTAAAACTGTACCTTATCAAAGTCCAGAACAAAATAGTCACTTATGATTTTAACATACCTTCACATGTCTCTTCTTTTCCCCATCCTAGTCCCCTTTCTCCTGCCAACTTTCATAATTTTTTATTTAATAAAATTTATGCATTCATATTATTTTTTTCCTCTAACCATTTGTCTTTTCGAATAAAATTTTTATTTTGCACAAATTTTGCAGTTATTCATGTATAATTCTCTGTCAAGTTAGTGTCAGTAATCTGTTTATACCACACTTTCCCCATTTGTGAGATTTTAATTTAAATTTATCTCTCGTTTAGCAGGAGTACCTAATTCAAGGAATCTTTTCAAGAAGGCTAATGTGAAAGCTGTTTTACTTTAGCTCTTGCATACCTGATAATTTCTGTGCTGCCACACTTGAGTTGATAAAGACTTCTTGGGTCACTAACTTGTCTCACTCCAAGTTTTGTAAATACTGCTCCACTGACCCTTACTTACTAATTAAGGTTATAAAAAAGTATGAGGCAATTCTGACTTTTTGTTCCCTTATAAGTAATGTGTTTTCTCTGCTTAAATGCTAATCACATTTTCTCTTGTTTCTTGAAAATCAAGTGTTCCCAGATAATGGCTATGTTTATCTAGTTTTCATTAATTGTGTACCTAGAAAAATGGTAACATCTTTCAATCTCAGACCTGCCCATTTTTTCAGCTCAAGAATATTTTATTCTGTTATGGGTCTGATTATGTTTTCTGATCCATTCGCCTAGGTTTTTTGAGAACTCTTTATCACTCATATATTCCATCTCTCTGCCTTTCATATCATCTTCTCTATTATTGTTTTCATCTATCTGCCACTTCTTTGTATTCTGAGGCTTTCTCAAATTTGTCCTTCACTTTACTGATTAGGTTTCTTTAACTTTTTTTCCCTTCCCCTGAAACATAATCCATGTTCGCAGTAGGTAAAATTCAGAAAAGAAGAAAATAAAAGCCACCCATCATCCCACCAGTGTTGATATTTTCCTGATAACTTTTTTAGACTCTTCAAGAAAGTGGATTTTACATAATACTCTGTTTCATAAGAAGCTTTAAAAAAATATAACATTTTATGATGTTATTTCTTAGATTCTCAGTTATTCTTTGAAAATATGACTTTTATTGATTTCTGAAATTCTGTTGTCTAAGAAAGTGCTCTAACTTTATACTGCCTCTTATTTATGTGGAATAGGAACATCTAATGAAATACATTTCCCCTTGGTGTTTGTAGAGGTTCTCTGCTATTCAGTACAAGCTAAGTGTTGGTATTCAATATACACTTAAAACCCAAATCATCACTCTGCCTTTACTAAAGTAGGCTTAGGAATGAATGAATTCTAGAATTCTAATATAGAACAAAATTCAATTAACTAATACTTCATTAACTGAAATCTGGGATAAATAGATGTTTTATCTATATGATTTTGCTTTTATCAGAAATAAGAAAAAAAAACCGATTAGGGATTGTATGTTAAAATTTAGGTTTTAACTAAGGTCTAGGAGTTAGTCCACATTCCTGTTTTATTATCTTTATTAAAATGTTGACTGTTTTTGAGATCAGTCTTTAATTTGATCACAGGAGTATGTGAGAGGAGTATAACTGAGATGGCAGTTCCGTGCCCCAGATCCTCCTCCTAGTGTCAACTACTTTTAACTCTCTTAGCTGTTTCTCTTGTGTTTTTTAAAAAATAAGAATGAATGGAAGACTATTTATTTTAGTATTATCTTTCAACTTCTCATTGTGATAAATAAGGCTTTTAGCTCACTTATACCTTTCCCATTATCTTCAAAGACTAAAATTACAACTTTTGGTTAAATCTGTGACTATGTAAAATATTGTCTCTATTGAGCTAAGTGTCATTAACTGTGGTTTCAATTATAAATTTTGGACTTTTTTCCTGTAGTTAAAAATTGCTTTTTTTCCACTTGCTTTGTTTTCTTTGAATTTAAAGTTAAATCTCCCTCTATCTTTTGTCATCTCCAGAATCTATCAGTTCTTTTTTTTTTTTTTTTTTTTCCTGGAAACCTTCCTATATTTGATCATTTTTCCCTGAAGAACAACTTGGTTTGTTGTTTACCAATTGGTTTGTTGGCAAGGAAACTACGTGGCAAAATTTGTGTTTCTAAAATATAACTACTTCCTCCCTGGTTTTCTTCCTCTCCGAAATGGCTTTATGATTTGGAGACCTTAGTGTTCCTACCTTCATGTCGGATCCTTTTTGTCTTTCTTATTGGTTTGACTGAGGAAAAGATCAGTAATTGAATAAGGTTATTTCTAACTTTTGGTCAACCTAAGGTTCTTTTTTTTTAACATAGCATCTCCCTGAAGTCTTATCAGCTACCTTGTGGCCTCTAGATCCTATCCTTCTAGCTGGCCAACACTAAAAACAGATTTCCTATCTATGCCTATAAACTATTCCACTCCTTTCTGAAAGACATCTCTAGCTGTTTGCAGATGTGAAAATGACAGGTCCTGAGGTTAACAAAAGTTAAAGTCTTTCTGGGTTCACATTATTATCTCTACCTGCTTTTTATTAACTTTCCACTCAAGGCTTTCCTGTTCTTTCTTGCCCTTCAGCTTATTGATTTTCTGTGAATCCTGTCTTTGCCACTCTATAATTCCCAAAATAATTCACTAAGCAAATGTTTACTAAGTGTTTAATGTGTGCCAGGCACTCTTCTAGGTGCTGGGGAAATGGGGTGAATCAAGATTCCTCCTCTCATGGGGCGTATATTCGTAGGAAGATAAGCAAAACACAAGTATTTAAAAATACTTCAAGCGCTATAAAAATAAAATAAAACAGAGTAATATGATAAAGTGTGATTGCTACTAACATGGATAAGGGAGATGGAGAAGGCCTCTTTGACGAGGCAACATTAGAGCTGAGAATTGAATGAGCAGGAGCCAGCCATTTGGAGAGAAGAGCGAACAGCCCAGGCAAGAGGGGGATGGTAGATGTGAAGACACTGAGATAGGAAAGAGCCTGACGACGTGCAGGCCTGCATGGCTAGACAGTAGGGAAGGATGGGGAGGTGAGGAGATCAAAGGTCAACTCCGAACCATGTGATGGAGGACCTTGTGGGCTACAGTCAGGGCTTGGGCTTTTACTTCTGTTCAGCGGGAAGCTGTGGGAGGGGAGTGGTATGGTCTGATTTATATTTCAAAAGATCACTCTGGGTGTTGTAGAGAACAGGGGGCAGATGTACTCACCAAAATGAAAAACGTCGTTAAAAGAAGAATGTAATGCCCACCACAGGAAGAGCAAGGTGCCCGTTCATATTTTCCCCTAGGAATGAAATGTGGAGGTCATGGAAAATATTTTTTATTATGGGGCATTATCCCGAACTATTTGCCTACTTCACGTTGACAGCTTCTCCTGTGTGCTTCCAAATGATATCAACAGTGGGATATCCCACTTTTGAAAGGTCTCCACCTTCTACGAGAGAAAAACTTATAAATGCCCATATAACATTTAGGTAATCTGGTGTTTCACTTTAGCTTTATAAACAAAAGTGGTTACGGAAGGTTTTTAAAAGTACAGAATGTTAGATAGTTACGGCATGGTGCCGTTTTTTATTGCTAATACATGTTACTTAATTGTGGAAGTTGCCCTAATTTGCATTTTCTGTCAGTTTTAATGCTTCCATTAGCCTCCTCCAGAAAAGCGTAGAAGAGTTCTCCTTATTAGCGGTGTTTCATGTTCCTCACTAGGGGGGCTCCACTTGGGGCACATGGCCTTGGAGTGTGTTCCCCATATTATCCTGAGACTAAAATAGAATTACGATTAAAAAGAAGAAAGAACCCTTGTTAATTCTTAAATTGATGCTGGATCCTTTTTTTTGCTTCAGAAGCATTGTTGTTTCTAACTTAGTAATTCTTTCCTAAATCACCCATTTTGTATATCATGGTGGGCACAGTAGAGGGGAAAGACTGGCAAGTAAGAAAAGTAGTCAAGTCCAAGCGTAAAGTGATAAAGATTTGTACTTAAGTGTGGGAGGAAGTTGCGATTAAAAAAAAAAAAAAAGATATCATGTTGACTGCGAGCTCATCTTGTTCTTCATTTCATGATGCTTAAAAACTAAGGTTTCAAGCCAGAGTGGTGGGAAAGAATGAAACTACTGATCCTAGCGTTTAACATATACGAGAAGGAAGTGATTGTAGCAGATGATGAGTTCAATTCTGGACATGCCAAGTTGGCGAGTGTTTGATATCCAAGCGGAATTCTTCACTAAACCGTTAGCCAAACAGGATTGAAACTGAGATGAGAGGTCAGAACTATAGGTATAAATCTGAGAGATAAATAAAGGAGATAAGGGAAGGCTATTGGAGAACTAGTGGAAAAACCAGAATAGAAAGCTTTTGGAGGATGTTCTTCATTTTTTTTGTTCAGCAGTGGTGTGGACCATTAAGTGTATAAATATATGACGTAATGTGACATTTTTGCATGGGAAAATCACCTACCTTGTTCTCATACATTAAGAAATAAAATGATTAGCCCTTAATTAATAATATTTACTGGTAGAAATAATCAACATACAAAGTAAAACTGACCATAGCTAATGCTTATTATTGATTAACAAATATTCAGAGAATTCAGTTTTCTTGACCAAATTTAGAAATGTAAAGTTTTTTACCGCAGAAATTTTGAGTTGATAAAATAGGCTACAAAATTGCAGAAACTATAGTAGATAACGTCTGATACCGAGAAATTTTGATTATCTTTTTTGATAAGTACACATAAAAAAAGTTAAAATGGGAAAAAATTATTTAATTGCTTTATAGAAAAGTGTTCAAAGAATTAAATTAGCTTAATAGAGTATATTTAAGTAATTTGACAATGAAAGCTCATCAGTGCTAGCATATTTCTAAACATAAACATGGCATCAAAGCCCAGGTCGGGGAGTGTCAAAACACTCTCTAATTTACCTTTTGCCTTAGGAGTCTAAGTTCAAAAAAGTAGTGGAATTGGAAACCTCTTTCAGGGGTTAAGGAGAGGCTAGATAATGTGGAAAAAGGAGGCTGTCATTCAGCAAGTTTGATAATAAAAGGAAGATACATAAGTCAGGTTTTTGCTAGGGGTTGGGGGAGAGCCAGGAATAACAGCGTGGTTGTAAAACCATGTAAGAGGACTCTGTATTTGCGAAGGCAGAGGGAATACGGAAAAGGTGCAGTGCTTGACATTTGTCGCAGAAAGTTCTGCGTGGGTGGGATTCATGGCATAGGTCAGGTGTTCAGCTTCTGAGGAAGAGGCAGGTAAGGCTAATGATGAGGAGGACACAGGATGGCTGTTATGATGAAAGTACAGGGTATCAAGTTGGGGGATCTGAGAGGGTAATAGTCTAGAACAGCAGCTGCAGGGGTTGTGTCGGAAAAGATTGTAAGACAAACAGTAAAATTACAGAGCATTTTCAGAGACCAAATTGAAATTATATGAAATTAATTACCAGTGTCAGATCTAGGGGCTAAGAGCAAAAATGGAAATCTAAGGTTAGAAATGAGTTGATTAAGAGAGCGAATGGGTGCTAATATAGGCATTGCGGTAACAGTTAAGAAATCTAAACTGGCGATGAAGAGCTGAGTAGAAGTATTTCCAGAGCCAACATTGGTCACTCTTTGAAATGTAATTTATGCTTCAGTCTTCATTTCTGTCTCCCAAAGTTTCTGTTAGAGCAGATGTAAGACATAGTCTCATGTCCATGAGGATATTAAGTAAAATAAATCAATTCAGGTTAAAGACTTGACTTCTTATGTATTTTGACCCCTGGTTTCTGCAGTCCACAGCAGGAGCATCATTATTGGCTAATGCCTCACCTCTGACTCTCATGACATCACCTTTGTCTGTAACAAATCAAAATGTGACTCCTTTTGGGATGCTGGGTGGCCTTGTTCCAGTGACCATGCCCTTCCAGTTTCCCTTGGAGCTACTTGGCTTTGGAACGGACACAGCTGGAGTGACAACCACCTCGGGATCTACCTCAGCCGCTTTCCACCATAGCCTAACTCAGAGTAAGTGGGGCTCTTTTATTTACTTGGCTACCTAGTTTGATAGAACAGGAAACTTCACAAATTTATACTAATTGAGAGTAGTCCAGTTGGAGTTAGTGAAAATTATAGAATGTTTTAAAAAGAAATGCAGTTTATTTCATCTATATATATAAAATAAGTCAAATTACTGGACTCTGAAATTTTTTTATAGTTTCTAAGTGAACTATCTATTCCACATTTCTATCTTAATGAAATTTATAAGAGGGAGTCCGATTTGCTGGGTTATTTGCATACACATTTATATTTATACATGTAAATATTTTTTAATGTATGTGCTCTAGTTTAAGAAGTCAAGGTCTGTGCTTGCATTAGATAAACTATTTTCATTTTTTATCTAAGAGGGCTCAAATCTTAGTTTTAAGAAGATTACTGACAAGTCTGTTTTCCTCTCAGATTTACTAAAGGGTTTACAGCCAGGAGCTCAGCATGCAGCAACACTTTCCCACTCACCTCTGCCTACACATTTACAGCAAACATTTAACGGTAAGAAAGCCACCTGTTTCTTCCTCTCTTTATTGTTTATACAAATTTACAAATATATATTTTAAGTCTTTTCTGAAAACCATGTGAGGGAATGACAAAGATTGGAAAAACTAATTTTCATGTGACTGAATCCTTATTGGCAACAAACACCTTACAGAAAGGAAATAGGTAAAGGAGATCTTTTATTAACATGTGTAGAGAGCCTTTTTGAAGGTGTTTGTTATATGGAAATAATGACAAAGAATAGGATTCATACGACAGTGTACAAAAGTCATGTCCGGTAATTAATCATAGTTGACCTTTATTGAAAGCTTACTAAGTGACAGTCTTGTGACTACTTACATGTATTAGCTAATTTAATCCTTACAACAAACCTGTGAATGAGATAACAATCCCCATTTTACAGATCAGGAAACTGAATCAGAGGTAAGCAACTTGCCCAAGATGATAGGGTAGTAAGTGTTTAATCTGAGATACAAACCCAGGAAGTCTGACTCCATGGCCTGTATTCTTAACTATTAAACTTCTCTGCCTCTTAGCCGTGATCAAATTAACGTGATTTTAAACTGTACACGTTATATATTTGCAGCCCAACTAGATCGCTCTGAAATCTGAAATTGGATAGTGGACACTGGACACAACACTGGCCTCCAGATTCTTGCTCTCACCAGCATTTGACCCCCATAGAACGCTGATACTGTTCTGAAGGCCATTTTCAGGATCTTTGGGCTGCTCGGCTGCTCTCTTAACTTTGGAAGTTGACTGGGGCCTCACTATTCTTTTTGGCCGCTGCATTTAAAATTATTGTTGAACAAGTTTACAGTTGACCACAATGTGGAAATGGGAGCTTTAGAGCAATCTTGAGGCAATAGGTTGTAATTAATCCTCTAAAACACCTAAGTGGTAAGCTGCCCCAGACTCTCCCCTTGAGAGAATGAATACAAAACCACAGTCATGCAAATGGGGGACCACAAAGTAGGCACAAGTGTCAACAGTCCTGATCTTCCTGGGCTTCTTGATTAGGTTTAAATGCTTATGGAAAATTGCCCTGTGACCCTTTAAGGTAGTTCTGCCCTGGGTATTGACCACTGCTTGGTAGGATGAGTCCGGCTTAGAGCTGTATGTTTGAGGGCAGACCGGTAGAAACCTGCAAGGAATTAGACACCCGGGATTCTTGTGGTTCAACATGACCCCAATATTCCAGGTGTAGGTACATTATCTTGTTTTCTGGCCAGCACCACTGTTCCAGAGGGAGAAAGGAAATAAGACTGTCGGCATTTTCCAAGTAATTGAAATTAAAAAGTTTATAATTTTTCATTGTAAAAACATTTTAAAGTATGAGACACTAAATTTGAGAATCAGGCTGGGATTTTTGAATTCTAGGACTGCCGCTTCGAGCAAGTCTAACTTGTTTGACCTGCACTTCCCTTGCTTGTAAACTGGGGACAACAAGATGTTTTTAATAGGCTTCTTATGAGAATTTAACAAAAATATTTATTTAAAGCTTCTAGCATGGTACCTGGTACATAGTAAGAGCTCAGTTAATGTTAATTTTCTGACCTTATCTAGTCTAAAGACTGGGGTCAGTAAACTTTTTCTATAAAGCTGCAAATAGTAAATAATTTAGGCTTTGCAGGCCACATAGTCTATCACAACTACTCCACTCTGCCATTGCAGTAGGAAAACAGTCATAGACGATATGTAGCATGAGTGTGGCTGGGTTCCAATAAAACTTTATTCATAAAAAGAGGTGGCAGACCATATTTGGCCCACGGGCCATAGTTGCCAAACCCTGGTCTAAAGAATTGCACAGTCCAGTTAATACAAGTATTTTATTTTGGTAATTAACCAAAGCTTCTTTGAGCAAAATCCCACTCTGCCATTTTATGAATTTAATTATGCCTCAAGTCAAATCATTTCTGTCTACAAATGCAAGGGTATAATACCTCATTATAAAATAGAAAAGTCAATTCCTTAGATGTTGTCACCAAGTTCATTTTAATAATATTCTGTTTATACAGCTTTTGAAATAACTGTCTTGTTTCATTGATACATCTTTTCTTCAGTGGAGGCAGTTTTTTTGTTTTGCTTATGTTTCACCCGAGTAATTTAGGTTTCACACGAGTGGACTTAGCATTGTGACTTTTGTGGTCTCCTCCAGCCTTAAGATTGTTACTGAATGCAATAATTTGTTCCTTTACACCTGTGTATTTCTGCCCTTTGTGCCTCCCTCTTTTTCTCTCAGGCCTGGTGGGGGCTTAATTTTCCTTGCTAAGGCAATCAATGATCTATTAGAGATTTTCTCTATATTCTATTGTCTCTCGAGGTCACTGGGCCCTACTCGTATCCAGTTTAAGTAGAGTGATGAACATTTTCCCAGTAAAAGTTACATAGCCATATGTAAAACTAGAAACCATTGTTCCCAGTAGCAAGCTTTCCTACCTTTTACAACTTTTGCCAGGTTAGGACTAAAACAAAGACTCAGCTGGAGTTTTCACTACCAGTGTGGTCCAATCATTTACATAAATAATTGAGAGTTATTAAATGCTGTGTCATGGCAGGAAATTTAATCTCGCTTGCAAGAAAATGAAATTGACCTTGTCTTCTAAAGGAATCAAAAAATGTGGTAGGTCCCTTGAACGAGGGGGATTATGTCTTTTATGTTTCTTTATAATCCTCACAGCATTTGACACAATTTACAGTGAGGTAGATAATAAATACTTGTTGAAATAGTATTTTTAGGACACTGAAAACCAATTAAACCATAGTCATTTGAGGTAAGAGGATCATTCTTGTTGAGTTTTTATCTCCATTATGTTCTCAACCTCTATGATGCTATAACATGTAAGGTACGAAAGGTTATCTTTTTAGCAATCTCATCATCCACGTGAAAATTAAAAGTTAATTGTTCTTTTTGCTTTGTTTTTATTTTTTATTACGTGCCGACCCATACCAATTAAACATCTCTTTTCTCAGATGGAGGCCAAAGTAAAGGGGACACTAAATTACCACGGAAATCTCAGTGACTTCCCAGCAAGCAAAGGAGATGACACACTCGGCTGGCTGATGGAATCTACCTGATGGAAAAGTACTCATGTGGTCATAGGGCTGCTGTTCTGTCGATGTTTACATTCTCTCGTCCCAAGCACTGTGGTGAGGAGGAAAAAGAAAAGAAAACATTACTTGAGTAAAGCCAGGTGCAGGAGGAAGAAATGCTTTCGTGCAAAGTTAGTGACCTTTTGGTCTTTTCTAAAGAAAGACAAAGTTACCATATTAACTGACTTGAAAGAGACTCAGTTGTCAAACCCACAGAAATACAAATTGGATTTTTCCCGGGGGAGGAAGAAGGAAATTGAGGATTTGGGTAAACTCCATCCATCCTGGGGGTTGGATCTGAACACTTGTAGACATAATTGCATAATAAAAGACAATATATCTGAAATTAGGCCAGTTTGTCAGGAGTAATGATCATGTCTGGGTGGACGGTGCAGCAAATTTGCCACAAAAAAAGTTAATGACCCTATGTCTGATACAGACAGTAGCTGAGTATAAATCATGTACCCTCAAAAATCCTGAACAAACTTGAATCTTCTCCAGTGTGTAGCAACTCCTATGTAAATCAGTGGACTAAAGATGCTTCAGGAAAGTCATTTTAGCACAGTGATATATATTACATTTTTAAGTCAAAAAATTGAGCCCGTTGCTCTTAACAGACAAAACTTAGATGTTCCCTTTTTGTAAAAGGGTCAATTACATCTTCCATTCAGAAGCAGGTACTTAACTCTCTTCTTCAGGTGATTTGTGCATCTGGTATTGACTGGTTGATTCTTATTTCCATTCTTGATGTTAAAACGTGACTGTGTTCACATTTTCCTCTTGAGAAATGGGGATCTTTGATAGAGGGCTGTGACTTTGGTCCACTTAGCCTTTGCAGGCCTGCCAGTATGAACTGTAAATTTCCCCCAACATCACCTCAGGTTCACAACGTCTCCTTCTGTTCTTTTAGCTAGTGGTATTTCAGGTGATTATTAACTATTGATATAAACAGGTATAAGTGTGCATTACAGTGCTTCTTCATTGGTCATTCAAATGGCATATATGTAATTTTTTTGGAATTTTGAAGATGGTATTTTAAAGGGAAGAATTAAATTAGGATCATTATGTGTACAGGGGATTATTTTTATAACAATCATAGTGTATTTTTACTCCCTATATCCAGTGTAGTGAAATTGATTTGGAGCATTTGGGATTTTAAAGCTTTACTAATATTTACTCAGAGTATCGATATGTGAGTAAACCTGCAGATAATAAGACTCCGTTATTATAGCTTCCTCATGCAAATAGCATAGTCAACAAAGGACGTTAAGGGAGAAATTTATGGTTATGTTTGGATGCATTTTGTTTGGGTTTTTATTCACCTCATCATTGTTCTAGTCTCTCTTTTTTCTTCCTATTTAGGCTTCTGAATGTTTTCAAACTGTACTCAAGAATAGTGTAAGCTTGATCCATTAACAATGACAGACTAACCTAAAAAAACCAGCATCAGATTGGTAGTAGCAAGATTCCTTGCATATGTTTTCATTACAAATCATCCTGTTACGTTTACTCAGATAAGGGTATTAACCAGGCCCTTTTTTTCCTTTCATGAGCAGAAGTTCCAAATAGCTTTAGGACTGTGAATAAATGAGCACAGATCTCTTTAGATCTGTAAGCCTGTATTTTGACTTCAGAGTCACATTGGCTTGGTTATAGCAAAAAAAAAAAAAAAAAGTTAATAACTGAAAACTTTAGTTCTAAGAACTTGTTACAGTAAGAGGAAAGGATTATTTCAAAGGAATCATTGATATAATTACTTGCCTCTAAGAATTTAGTTTACCGGTAAAGCAAATAAGAATGTTGTATCAACCCTGGTGGATATTTTGGAAGGATATTGGGATGGTGCAGATAGGTTTGACTTGAATTGAGTATGTTTGATTAAAGTTTGTTTGGTTTTTTAACTAGGGAAGCTTACCCAGTTCTTGAGTTGTTCCAGTGTAGCATACCTCTTGCTTTTATTTAATTTAGAAAAAAGAAGTCTTTGCTAATCTCTAGGAATTTTCCTTTGGGAAGCTGCCTTTGTTTTACTTCCCATACCAGGAGAGAAGTCAGAATGCATGTTAATCTCTCTTCCTGAGGATAGTTGTGCATGTATTCATCTGTATGTGTATATCTGTACACATATATTTATCTATATATAAGTTCATTAGGACTTTCAGTTGAGGAGTAACAACTTTAATTTCTTTAATCCATCAACTCTGAATCACGCCATGTGAAGATCCCTGATGACTCTGTCTTCATTAGAGAAGAACAGGATTATCAGTTCTTCCCCCAGTATCGTTTATAACTAACCGGTAAAAATAACTGAAGGCCCTTGGCTCTGAGGAGTTCTCATACGTGGAGATTCTGTTCTTTTCTCTTCGGTCTTGATTCTGCGTCACTGCACCACATTTTCACTACCTTAATCCACTCCAATCAAGACTACCCTTTTATGTTGTACAAGTGAAACCAACATCCTTATATTTCTTAAAAAGTATGATCAAAGAGTTACTACATGTAAATACCTCTTTCTTTTCTAGGCCATAACATTGAAAATGGTGTCCATACTGTACAGTCACTTATTTTTACAGTTTGTCTTACTAAAATCATACATACAAATCGGTTATTTTTTAGCACAGAGGCTTGTGACTCATATTCTATTTTTGCACTTGAAAGTCAAATTACGTTATTTTTTAAAATGGTGAGTAATTTGGAAAGGATATAGAGCAATGTGTATTTCTGAAGAGCATTAGCAACATCCCAGTGTAAAAGTAATCAGCACACAATGA
Organism: Balaenoptera acutorostrata; assembly: GCF_949987535.1. Classification (NCBI taxonomy): domain Eukaryota; kingdom Metazoa; phylum Chordata; class Mammalia; order Artiodactyla; family Balaenopteridae; genus Balaenoptera; species Balaenoptera acutorostrata. Next base: position 15,258,530 of record NC_080070.1, on the reverse strand, counting down.
TGTCCCATTCAGCGGGATTCTTGATTCAGGAAAAGTAAGCTGTTTTCAACTGTCTCGTATTTTAAATTGCCTTCACTGATGTATAAGCTGTTACTGTACATACAAGTTAATCCTCAGTATTCACGAGCAATAATGAATGGTCAGCAGAGCTGTCTCCAGAGATAGCAGAGCTGAGCCGCAGTTGGAGACTGAGAGCAAAGTGTCAAGCTCATTCAGAGCCTCCACAATAGATGTAAGCAATAATTTAATTATAAGTCGATTATAATTCTTTCTCATATGCTTCTGAGATCAGAGGGTAAAAGAAATCATGATTTTAAAGCAGCCTGAAGAAATAAAGTTTTGGGGAAAGAAGTGAGGTTAATCTGAAGTCACAAAATCTTGAGATTGAGGGAATCAGAGGATTGTGTTAGTACATTCTTTCATGCCTACCACCCCTTTGATGGATGCTGTTAGCCCAAATTACAATTTTTAACATCAGAGAAGCTGAATAGGGTTTATCATATCACCCAGGTAGGAGGAAGAACTGGGCACACACATGTTTGAATGCTGTGGGTTTGACACCTGTTTGAAAACAACTTATCTGAAAAGATTTTTAACCCAGGATTTTTTTTTTCCCAAAGCAGATCTAAATTGTTTACTACCCAGGTTTGGAAAGGGCAGACACCTCTAATCTTTCTCCTCTCGTTGCCCTCTACCACACCCCTTTCCACCTCTACTTGGTTCAAGACATTTTCTGAAATGGAATTCTGCTGTTATTCAAACTGCCATTGCTTATGAGAACGCTGTGTCCCTTGGGATCATCTCTTAGAACTCCAGTTATCTATCAGATTTGCTGCTACATTTGTAAAATGAACTTTGCCTGTAATGGTCAACTTTAATCTAATTTACAGTTCTTTACTTCTAGGAGGTTTTGTCATATAATTTGGCCCATGTATAGAATTAGGATACTTTATTTTAGGGGTGTACCATAAAAGCACACTGGTCCCTGTATTCTTTTTATCATCATTTAGGTTTTGAATTTTTGTTTGCTTTTTTTGTTCGTTGATGTTTGTTTTGTCTTGTTTTAAATTAGAAGAGTGAGAGAAATCTGTAATCTGTAAGGCCAAACTTGAGAACTTGCCCCGTGCTTCAGCACTGTAGTTTCTGCTGACCTTATGTTCTCAAAAGGGCACTTTTACTTTCTATTGTGCATGTATGATTGTTTTTTTGTTTGTTTGTTTTTGTTTTTGCTTTTAGGGGGCTTTTGTTTTTGTAATAGTGATGTGGAAGAAAAATGCAGTAGTAGGTAAATGACTGATTACAAACATGTTAATTTTATTTTATAAAATTTAAGGGGAAAGGTTTAACTCTGTAGATCGTTTCTTAGCTCTGGTAAAATGGCTTATATTACTCCTCTAAAACATACTCAGTTCAGGCCTTTGTCTTTGTTAAGTGCCTTTTTTTTCTTTCTTTTTTCCCTTCTTTTGAAACTGTTCTCAGATATCCTAAAGTACAGGCTAATACGTCAGGGGATTCAGGAGGAAGAATCTCAAAACTTGCCAAGATCATGTCATGCTATAATATTCTTCCTTTTCCTTATATGAATATGGATATATGTGTAAGATACATACATACATGCATACATATATATATCTGTATATATATGTATACATATGTAATATATATACAAAACTAGTAGCTGCTGTACCATTGCATCCTTTCTGAGCACTCTCCTATTAATGCTTGCAAAACTGCCTTGTTTATTCCATTGCTTTTAGTCAATTCAAATGGGTAGATTGGGAAATTGTCTTTTCACAAGATACTATTTTCCCCCTTTGAATATCTGTTTGTAGAAGTCAACAGCAACAACAACTATAACTATATATATATAGATATATATATAGATATAGATATATAGATATAGATATAGATATAAATAAAATAAGTCAGTTATTACAAGTAAAATAAATTTAGTGGACTCATTGACTATTCCTGGATGTAATCCACTACTCTGTGCCCTTCAAACTTGGCATGCATAATACTAGAGAAAGCATTGGAATAACAAGAATCTTAGAGTCTTTCTGGGTCAAGTTGATAAGGTACACAACGGCAGGCAAGACTAAAGACATGGGAGAGCTAGAGTTAGAACCATGGTATTGTTTCTGAGTTTTGAAGGAAGTTAGCAACTTTGTCAATATTAAAAATGCATCATGTATTCTTCTGGGAAATAATTTTTGAAGAATTCATATAGCTGCATATCTGTCAAAAGGTTAATAAACTTAGAAGTAGAAAAGACTTCAGATTCTGAGGAAAAACACTCATATAACCCATAGCATTCTTGAGAGAGCTTCAGTTTTCTTATTTGCCAAATAATTACATTTGGCTTAATACGATTTAATGGTTATTTATGTTTCTCCCTTGAGCAAAATAACATAATATTCGATAGCTAATATTCATCTGTTTCTTGTTGAAAACAGATGTGACATGTTAAGGGAGACTAAATTGAACCAATCCTCAAAGCCCAGTACAGATATATCTAATAAATGCCCCCTTTTAACTACATTTTAACTGAGGAGACTGGTGGCCAAAAAGGAGAAAGCAGAGGCTCCTGGTAGTGTTACCTGATAGCAAGACTGTTATCAGGTGGCCTCAGTTCAGGCATGTTACTCTTGAATTACTATGTTTAGGGGGAATATCATTTAACCTTTGTGCCTCAGATTACCCATTAGAAAATTGGGTATAATAATATTCACCTACCTCCCAGGGATATCAGAGACTTTTTCAAAAATATTTTGAGTTTTTCTAAAATGTCCTATATAATTAAAAAAGTATTATCATTTTCCTGCAGAGGCTAAAAAATGTTTCCCTATGATGGGTATAAAAAAGTACCATATGATTTTTAAGTTTAAAAAAAATCACTGGAATTCTAATTTAGATACATATTTGTTATTTAAACATATTATATTTGTGGTTGGATAAAATGCTTAGTTTCAGGTTAATAAGTGGGGAGGGGGTAAATAACACTAAGTTTCTCAATTATAAGTAGATTTTTTTTTTAGCCATTTATGGTATTATTACACATGTGATTTTTGCCAAGGTTGTGGAGCTGAAGCTAGCTAAAGCTTGGACGATTGGTTATTGGAGTTGATTAATGATCCCAAACATTTTACCTGCCTCACTTTGCCATATTCTCAGTCTGATTTCCTTATATTACTTGTTTAGTTAGGGATAGCTAAACTTTTAACTTTCTAAGAATGAATGGGAGTCTCCTCCTTCTTGTAAATTGAGATTGTGTACTCTTGCTGTAACTATAGGTTTATCCAGCTTTGCACTGAAGGGGCAAGCACTACATACAGTCAGCTGGGTGTACTTCTAGCCAGTCGACCTTTGTAATTTATGCTTCTTCAACCGTGAAAGAGTTGGAGCCATCAACTGCTCAGGTGGTAGGAAAGTGGGAGAGGGGGGAGGCAGGATTCTTTTCCTATAGCTGGGGAGGGGGTGGGGAGGGCGGGGGTAGAGGGAAACATGTTTTGCTCAACTCCAAAGAGGAAAGGAAGGTCATCTTATCCTACCCTCCACTGGGTATATTAAGCAGTAATACATAGAATTTTCCTTTTATCATTGGAAACAACAACAACAGGAAAAAATGGATGCCACCTCTCTGAGCCAAATGCTTAGCAACATTTGTTAGGGGGTATATGTAGATTTAAATTGTAGCACATATTTAGGGTCAGGAAAGAGAATGTAGGGGGATGAGGAACAAATTATCCAGTGTAAGTGAGTCAGCAGAAAGCGCCAGGCCCAAGCAGACAAAGCCTCTGGGTTAATTCCCAGAACTGGCTGAGGCCCATTTAATCTCTAGCATAGGATGTTTTTCCTTAAAAGTCACTTTTTGGTTTTTTTGTTGCTTTTTCCAGATAAAGCCTTAGTTAGTAGCCTCTAAATATCAACTATGCAGATAAACACACAAATTTTCCACACTTTTTCTCTTTTTTCCATTCTTTAAATAACAGATGTTAATTAAGACTTCTACCCAAAGAAATAAGGCATAAGGGTTTTGTTGAATGTGTGTTTGTTCCTCTAGGGAAAATTAATGGAAACATAAAAATAGAGATATTTTGTGTGTTCATCTATCCTAAAATGTGAACTTTATATTAAAAAACTAAGTACAGATACTGGTGCAAACTGTAGTTAGAATCATGGCATGTCTTTGGGTTGTTAAGATAAAACCATCCCAGTGTTCAATTCTGAGAAAGTTTTAGATTCTGTGGCACAGTGTTCAGGTTTGTGGAGCTAAACAGATGGTCAGACTATAATTAAAAAGTAGCTTTGAATATTAATGTCAAATTCTTATTATTTCTTCATTTTCTTTAGTCTTCATTCTTCTTTCCTCTAGTCTGAGCTCTTCAGTTAACCATTCCATCAACCAATTGCTACACTAGAATATAAGTTGCTGAGAGTCAGGGGAGGAAAGGTTAAACTGTCTTTCACCTCCTTTTCTCACTCACGTTGGCCATCTATGCTGTGTTCCCACTGAATTCAAAAGTAAAGACTGTAGGCATTTCTAGGAGACTGTTTACATCCCAGCACAGACTCAGACAGGGACTGGTAAGATTTTAATCAGACTGCCTTTGAATAACTTAGTATTAAATTACATTTTTCTCAGATACTCCCAAAGTACCATTTGCTTGAAAGTAACTATTTGTGATCTTTATTTAATTTCCTCATACTGTAATACTTCTTTTTTCCAGCCTTTCTTACATATGTACATTTTAGATCGGGTTAGTACTTAAATTTTGGACACTTTTCCGAACTGTTACCCAAACAGGTCAAGAATACTTCTGAAAATCTCAGTAGTAAAATCAAAGGGGTCTATATGTCTAGAACTTAGAGTCATCACTGGTGACCTGAATTATTTTTCTCTTCTTTGTGTTAAAAATAGATCTCTCTACTATATAATGTAGTAGTAGCTACATTGCATGGCTTCCTCAATACTTTTCAAGATTATTCAGAAGAGACACAGACCTTTGTTAGGGCTCTTATTTCACATAACACTCTGCCTTGCTTATTTTCATTACTTCCCCTGGAATAAACCTACTTTGCAAAGGTCTGAGTCAGATAGGCCATGTGAATCCTTAGTACCAATTTCATGTTCCTCAGAAAACTTTCTATACGTTATTTGCTCCCATTTGCCAATAATAATATAATTCTATTTTAATCTAGTTTTAAAATATTTTGTAATAAAGCACTAATGGAAACCTAATTGAAATACAAACAAGACGATTATTACCTAAGATAACTTGGAGATACTTCTGTTTTTGAAGTTAACAGCTCCATCTACCCTCTAAGCACATTTAGGAGTCAGCAGTAACCAAGACCAGCCAAGTGGCATGTTTTTCTGTGTGACCACCTGCCCTTTATTTGTCACATCTCAGCTATATTATATTTTCTGTCCTTGCGGCCATAAACTTCCCTCCTTTTTTTGCTTCTCTCTTCTGTTTGCAGGGGTAGTGTGCCCTGTGCCCGCATATTGGGTTTTCTTTCCTGTACCTGTGAAATTACCAAGAATTACCCCAATTTTGGCCAGAGGCATTAAAAGAGAAGTTATTCTCAGTTGATAAATGTATTACTGTTTTATATAGGTAGTCGGAAAGTTGACCAAGTTTGGCCAACTTTTAAAATCCTGGCTATGCTTACATAATTAATTACATATACCTTCTGAGACCTTCAGATAAGCAAGGGGCCCTTTCACCAGTAGAGGTAGGTTTCCAACCTATACATAATTTCCTGGCCAGCCTCCAGAGAAAGGATTCAAGCTTTGTACTGTTCTTTTGTTGGCTGTCATTGAAAAACTATATTATAGAATGTATCAAAAATATCTAATTGTTCTTAAGAAGAGTATGTAAATCTGGAGCTTGCCCTTGTTTGTTGCTCGCTGAACATTGTAAAGCTTAAAAGAAAAGGAAAGGAAATCTCTGGCTGGTGAAAATTTTGTGCCCCAAATAACATGTTAATCAAAGTCTACCACGGTAACCAAGTGATGAGTGTTTTCTCTTTTATTACAAGCAAGAAAATTTATTTGCAGTTGTAAAAATTATTGTGGGACTGCAGGCCTATTTGCTATAAATGATTGGGAATAAGGATTCTGATCTTTAGTCTGGGTTAAGCACATATTTCCAACCCTTGCGGTATGAATTTTCATAAAGGAAAGACTTTTGTTTGGTAACAGAAGGAAAAACAGGACTTATTTATACAGTGAACGTTCACTCTGTAGAGGAGCTTCCCTCCAGTTACACATCATGTTCTCACTTTAGCCGCCTCCACACTTGATATAGATGCCAACATGTTTTACAACGAGTCTTGAAGGAAGGAGCCTACGTAATTGTTGCTCCTTCGGGTGAAAGGCCCTGGTTACTGTACTGCATTTGTTTATAGGGAGGTGTGTTTTTGCTAACTTGAAGGGATATACTGTATTTTAAATAAGTGTGTGACTTAATATTTTGGGATTTTTTTTTCCTCCTTTAAAACTGGACCTGAACACAGCTTTGAGTTGATATTTGTAATAATCTCAGGACCTGAAAGATTGTAGCATTTAGTGTGTCTTAAAAATTATGTACTGTACCAGCCATGGATTTTTGTAAATATACCTGTCTCCCTTTTTTGTATTATTTTAGTAAAAAAAATAATAATAAATTTAAATAAAAGGGGGTGGTGACGACATGTGGATGGGTGTGGGTATGTATGTGTGTGTGTTTGTATAAGGCTCTTTTGAGATGAACTGGTGCTTGTTTAATTTCCGGCTCTGCTGAGAGCAGGAATATGGACAAACTGCTGCTACTGAACCCTGCACTGAGCCTAGCTGTTTCCATTGTATTTCCTAGTGATTGACCAGGAAATGACTAAGTTAAATTCTTCTTCCCACTGCCATCTTGCCTTTGAATTCTCAGTTCTACACACTTTTTGAACTTTAATGGTAAAGCTTTCCAAACTTTGGGTGGTTTGCTGGTCTCTAGTTTTTAAAGAGCTCTTGTCACTATTTTCTAAGAAGAAAGGACAGGTAAATTTTTTTAACCAAAAAAAAAAAAAAAAAAAATCACATTTCATAAAATCCTGTTGAATTTTGGACATGTGAGAGGACTTGAACATTCCTAAATGTGGATCTGTGAATTTAGTAAATTGACCCCATTGATATACTCCTTCAGTGCAGGGATTTTTTTTCTTTTTTTTTCGTAACAGCCTTGCTCATATTCCAGGTGTAGCTAAGCAAACCCCTGTTTTAAAGCAGGAGCCTTATTTGATTCAGTGTAGATGTTTTCCTGTCTATCCTTTGTGACAGGGCCTTTTACATGAGTGTTTTTTCTTTTTTTATGTGTTATGTGTTTGTTGTATTAAATAAAGAGGAATGTACATATTATTCTCGTGTCTGTTGTATCATTGGACTACCTTGGATTTTAATATCTCATTCTTTCGGTGGTGGTTGAGTATCTCGTGCCTGTTTCACACTGTGCTAGGCGCTGTGGGATACAGAGGTAAGGGCGTAGTCCCCACCCTCCATATATTTACAAACAGTTTGCAATCACATGAAAAGTTAAAAGACAACAGTTCAAAATTTATCACAAAGGTGTAGTCCGTGGCCATCTGACATTTGAGTTCAGAGCAGGGGAGAGATTGGATTGGAAAGATCTGGGGAGAATTGTCAAGTTGATGGCATTTGAACTGGGCCTCCAAGAATGAGTGGGATTTGGCTGGGAAGGAGGAAAAGGGAGCATGCTGAGTGGAGTCAGAAAGAAACAGGAAGGAGGCCAGGCTGCTATGAGGTAGACATTGGGGTGAGTAGGAGAAGCCAGACTGGGGGAGTCTGGAATGCAGGCTTACCAGGTTCTTCCTTCAGGTTATAGGGTGTGTGTGTGTGTGTGCCTCCAGGATCAAGGCTTGCAGTTGTAGATACAGGAATTAGTTGCATAGGTGAGCATCTTTTAGTCTTGTGGAGGACTTCTTTAGGAAAAATATTGTTAAGAGAAAAAAAGTAAAAAAGAATTCAACCTTAGAAATCCAGGTAGAGTGTGAGAAAAGGATGAAAAGATAGAAAGCAACTTGTCAGAGAAATTGAACGGTTTCGTCATTTGTAAGTGTATATGTGCATAGAAGATACAGAAAAGAACATAAGCCCCCAAATATAAGAGTGGTGGTACTTAAGTGTATTTTCAGTGCATTGTCATCAGGATGAAGAATTTAAAAGGCATAGTCCTCATGCAGGGAGGAGGGTAGGCTGCAAGTGCTTTTATGAAAAACTGGTAACATTTAAGGACAGTTTTGCAAGTGTGTTCTTGAGAGTAACAAGAAATCTGTAGTTAAATAATAAGACTACACTTAACTATGTTGTCACCATCTTGTAAATGTGTGTTAACATATTAAAGGTGCCATTGTTAAACCAGATTTTTTAAACCCATAATTTCCTCAAGCTTATTTGACCATGGAATACTTTTTTTCATGTAACTTCAATTAACATTAAATTATATAAGGCATGTGAAGCACTTAGCATAATGACACATAGTAAGTACTAGGTAAATGTTAGCTTTTATTATCATTCATACTAGTTCTGTTTTATTATTTATTATATAGTATATATATATTTTTAAAGTTTTTAAGAAGAAAAAACATGGCCCAAGGAGTTAAGGATTTCAGAATAACCAAGTCAGTTTAGAGAGCCGAGAAGTAAGCAGGTAGAGAAATGCAACCAGTTCTCTAGAGTTGAATGAGGGACAGGTGTCCAGAAGGGGGGCTGGTTCAAAGGAGTATAGAAAACTCCGAAGCAGGAAGTACGTTTTACACTTGTCCATGTAGTCAAGAAACCATCTCAGACCTTAGCTTTGGCACAGAAAAGAGTGTGGCTAGTTAAGAAAATCGACAACTGTAGATGGAGCTCGAAGGCAGAAGTTAACAAATTGGTGATGGAGCTACTTTGCTTTTACAAATTTATTCTAAGGGGAAAATGGCCTTGTACAAAGGTTTCTGTACGAGTGTGTTAATCTGTGTTGCTCATAACAGTAAAAGTTGGAACCAATCTAATGTGCTAGAGGGGATTGGTTAAGTAAATAAAAATAATACTACTAAACAAAATTGTTTTAACATAAGAAATGATCAAGATGTCCATGTATTAAAAGTGTTAATGCACATATATAGGCACAGAAAAAAATATATGGGGGGACGTACACGCCAAAATATAAAGATTGGTGAAATGAATGCTTTTTTCTTTATCCTTTTACTTAAATGTATTTTCAATGAACATGGATAACATGAGCAAGATTTTTGGTTTTGGGGTTTTTTTAAGAAACAGTAGGTGGACTTAGTTGAGGAAAAGGGGAAAGAAATGGGAAGGAGCCTCTTGCTGTCTCATCACTGGGAGAAGGGAAAAGAAAAGAATTTATTTCTTCCACTCAGACCCTGCTAGATCCCAAAATTGGATCTGGCTTAGAGGGAAGACACACCTGAACTGCTTGATTTAAAGTAAAGATTTTTCTGGAAAAGATTATTCTTGCACTTAGTTAAAAAGAAAAAAAGTACCAAATACATGATTATACAGTGAACACAAAGCGTCTTTCCTAACCATGGCCCCATTTTCCTCCCTCAGACCAACCACTGCTACCAATTTCTCCAGTTAAAAGTATACATATGCATCTGACCTTTTAACATAAATTTAGCGTACATATCTGCTCTACCAGACCTAGCATTTTTTTCTCAATTATCTTGGAAATTATTCCACACAGTACATAGAGGTCTGTCTTGTACTTTTTGACAGCTCATAGTATTCCATAGTTATAGTACCATAATTTATTGTATCCATTCTTTATTAATGGGCAGTTAGATAACTGTCACAGGTCAAATTGTGATATCCTTTAGGTATTTGCAGTCTGTGTATGCATATCAAACCAACAGTCAAAAGTTTGTTTTGTAATGGATAATAATGACTAACATTCCAGATTTGAAAGTTGGTGTCTGGAATCTGTGGCATTGCTTCATATCTGTGTAAAGCTTTGAGGAATACTTGAGAAAATAAATCTTTTCTAAAACAGAGTTTTGAAAATTGGAAGTCAAAGAACTGATTCGAGGTGCACGAAGGGTTGCGTTAGCTTGCAGGTGGGATCATGAGCTTTTCCAAGGACAGTGACAGCCCCCTCTGATGCAGGTATCATCTAGTATGATTGCTCTTCCTCATCAATATGTGCCTTGACATGGCTTGTTTTCTCTGTCTCTGTGTATAGTTACCTCTTCTGTGTCCCTGTGTCTGACCTTTCACTATTTCCCACTATCTTTTTTCTAGTAGGGTGGCACAGCATGCAGAATAGGCTGACATTAAACAGACTTGGGTTCTCAGGTCCCCATTATGAAGCTGTGGCACTTTAGACAAGATGCGGATCTCCTTTCAGCCTGTTTCCTCATTTCTGCAGGGGTAATTCCCAGTGGTGGGGTTTGTTGTTGAATTAGAGACAAGATACGGAAAGCACCTAGCATAGTGCCTAGCACATAAGAAGAGCTAATGAATGGTGGCTACTATTATCCTGTCTCTTTTCTGCCTTTTTCTTCTTAAATTCGTGCTTCCTCTTGCTCTCCTAATTTCCCCAAATATAGAAGTGAAACCAGTGTTTTAAAAAATCTTAAAATATATATATATATATTTAAAAGTACAGGAGTGGATAAATATCAGTTAAAATTCTTTCATCACAGGTGTCAAACCCCTGGCATAAAAAGTAAAGGGAGACTGGTCTAAAAATGAAGTGTATCAAACAAAACAGTTAAGGGGATCTTTCGATTCATATAAGTGAGCCTTCTAGAGGTAAACCTAGTTTAGGTAAAGCTTTATAGGCTGATTCAGTGTCACCAAGAGCCAGCCATCTGTCTCTGCCCTGGCATTCGAAGTGTCAGGTTTCACAGGTAGCCCTCTGACAACTACTGCCTCTCCCTTCATAGCCAATTGGCTGCTGCATTTCCAAACTGTATGTTAGTATGTGTTGTATATAGTTTATTTCTGCTTTATTGTACCTCAAATGCAAAGCAATGCATTAATCATGTGCCTCAATCCATAGCACATGGTTTTCATCACTTAATACAAGATCTCATTCCCTCATTTTATTATAAATTAGGTTTCTCCTTCCTTCCTTAGTCCCCACTCCCTCTGTCCCAAAGGTACCCAGCCTTACTCTTTTGATATGTGCCCCTTGTTATGCATGCGTCCTTCTAAAACTTGTAGTGTTATTTTGTGTGTATGCAATTTTAATTTATATAAATGGTCCTGTGCTATAAATTGTGCTGTTTTCTACTTTTCTCACTTATATTGGTCCACGTTGCTCTCTGTACATCCTACGTGTTGCATAGTATTTCATATGATGCATCCACCACTTTCTGCATATCCGTCCTCCTAGAGGTGGATATCTAGGGTGTCTCCAATGCCTTATTACCATGAGAAAAGCTATAGGTAGTCTGCGAATTGCCTGTTCATCTGTTCTCATTCTATTGCATTTTCATCTTTTTGTTGTGATAATAATCTCTTAACAGTTTCAGACATGTCAGATATTTTAGTCTATTACCTGTCTTTTTAACTTTGCCTATGCCATCCTTTATTTTATTTATTTTTTTTTTAAAGGATTTTCTTATTTATTTATTTATTTATTTATTTATTTATTTATTATTTTTGGCTGTGTTGGGTCTTCGGTTCGTGCGAGGGCTTTCTCCAGTTGCGGCAAGCGGGGGCCACTCTTCATCGCGGTGCGGGGACCGCTCTTCATCGCGGTGCGCGGGCCTTTCTCTATCGCGGCCCCTCCCGTCGCGGGGCACAGGCTCCAGACGCGCAGGCTCAGCAATTGTGGCTCACGGGCCCAGCTGCTCCGTGGCATGTGGGATCTTCCCAGACCAGGGCTCGAACCCGTGTCCCCTGCATTAGCAGGCAGATTCTCAACCACTGCGCCACCAGGGAAGCCCTGCCATCCTTTATTGACCAGAAAACCTTTTTTAATAGTCAATTTTTGTCTAATTTATGTTTTGAGGGGTTTGTTATTAAATATTTCCCTTCCCCTAGATCACAAAGATATCCTCCTACATTCTCTTTGAATATTTGGTTTTTCATTTAGAATCCATCTGTTGTCCATTATACCTTGTATAATGTAGGGGTCCAGCTTTATTTTTCTTCATTTAGTGGGCCAGTTTTTTCCCAGCACCATTTAGTAAGTCAGTATTTCTCCCATTAATTTTTGGTGCCATTTTTATCATATGTCAAATACTCATATATGCAATGGTCTATTCTGAGCTCAATTCCATTCCATTGTTCTTTTTATTTCCATACCAGTATAGACTTATAGTCTCCATTAATATTTAGTAGGCAGAGTCTCCCTCTTTGTTCCTCCATGTTCACTCAACTAATCGTGAATTGTTACGCTTCTATATAAATTTTAGAATAAAATCTTCAAGTTCCATTCAAAAAATCTAGCTGAAATATTAGGATTGAATTTAATTTGTAGTTTACAAAGAATGGAATCTTTAATGTTAAATTACCTCATTCATGGTATATCTCTTCATTTATTTAAATCCTCTTTCATGTCTTCTAGTAAAGCTTTTAAATTTTCTCTGTAAAGGTATTGGTGTGTATTGATTTCTAGGTACTTTATAGTTGTAGATTTTAAGTATGGTATGTTAATCTCTATTATGTTTTCTAGTGACTTTTGCTGGGATCAGGGAATGCTATTGATTTTCACAAGTTGCATTTGTATCCAGCAACTTTGCTGTACTCTCTTATTCTAATAACTTGTCTGATTATTTTATTAACTTTTCAACTGAGTTAATCATACACTCTACAAATAATGGCAGTTTAATCTCCTCTCCCAGTTTTTTTCACTTTTTATGTCTTATTTTAGAGCATTAGACTCTTTAATAAGTACTATGTAGACAGTAGTTGGGAAAATGCCATCTTTGTTTCCTTCTTTCTTTTTTTTTTTTTTTTTGGCCACACTGCGTGGCTTGTGAGATCTTAGTTCCCCGACCAGGGATTGAACCTGGGCCCACAGCAGTGAAAGCATCAAGTCCTAACCACTGGACCACCAGGGAGTTCCCATCTTTGTTTCTTATTTTAATGGGAAAATATCTAAATTTTCTCCATTAACTATAGCATTTATTCTATATTTCTGGTTTATAGTTTTTATGAAGTTAAGTAAATTCTATTCCTAATTTTCTGGAAATCTTGATCATAAGTATGAGTTGAATTATGTCAAGTGCTTTTCCTATAACACCTATGTACAATCAACCCACTTGCAGAAAATTTCTTAGAAATGTATTCATAATATTTTTTATTCTTATAACCTCTGTTGTATCTGTATTTGTTTTCCTGTTCTCATTCTCTGTTTTGTTTATGTGCATCTTCTCCCTTTTTCTTACTCAGTCTTGGCAGAGGTTTGTTCTTACTAGCTTTTCAAGGAACCATGAGTTTTATTGAGTTCATTATGGTTATATCTTTTCTTCTTTTTTTTAATTGAAATATAGTTGATTTACAATGTTAAGTTAGTTTTGGTTATATATATATATTTTAACATCTTTATTGGAGTATAATTGCTTTACAATGGTGTGTTAGTTTCTGCTTTATAACAAAGTGAATCAGCTATACATACACATATATCCCCATATTCCCTCCCCCTTGCGTCTCCCTCCCACCCTCCCTATCCCACCCCTCTAGGTGGTCACAAAGCACCGAGCTGATCTCCCTGTGCTATGCGGCTGCTTCCCACTAGCTATCTATTTTACATTTGGTAGTGTATATATGTCCACGCCACTCCCTCACTTTGTCCCAGCTTACCCTTCCCCCTCCCCGTGTCCTCAAGTGCATTTTCTACATCTGCATCTTTATTCCTGTCCTGCCCCTAGGTTCTTCAGAATCACTTTTTTTTTTTTTTTAGATTCCATATATATGTGTTAGTATACAGTATTTGTTTTTCTCTTTCTAACTTACTTGACTCTGTTTGACAGACTCTAGGTCCATCCATCTCACTACAAATAACTCAATTTCGTTTCTTTTTATGGCTGAGTAATAGTCCATTGTATATATGTGCCACATCTTCTTTATCCATTCATCTGTCGATGGACACTTAGGTGGCTTCCATGTCCTGGCTATTGTAAGAGCTGCAATGAACATTGTGGTACATGACTCTTTTTGAATTATGGTTTTCTCAGGGTATATGCCCAGTAGTGGGATTGCTGGGTCGTATAGTAGTTCTATTTTTAGTTATATCTTTTTGATCTATTGTTCTTTTTACCAATATATAATGTTGCTCATTTTTCTTTATGATGTGTTTTTGCCCTAATATTAAATTTAATATCCCAGCTATCTATATCCTGAATATTATTCCATTGTATGAATACATTACATTTTTATTTATCCATTCATTATTATGGACACTTGGGCTGTTTCCACTTTTGATTATTATGAATAATGCTGCTATGAACATTTGTGTACAAGTTTTTGTAGGATATATGTCTTCAGTTCTTTTGGGTGTATACCTAGGAGTGGAATTCCTGGGTCATATGGTAACTCTATGTTTAATTTTTTGAGGAACCACCAAGCTGTTTCCCACAGTAGCTGGATCATTTTACATTTCCACCAACAATGTATAAGAGTTTAAATTTCTCTACATCTTCACCAGCACTTGTTATCTTCCTTTTTTTTTTTTTTTTTTTGGTTATAGCTATCCTGGTTGGTATAAAGTGATATCTCATCCTTTTGATTTGCATTTCCCTAATGACTCATGGTGTTGGGCATCTTTTCATATGCTTATTAAGCATGTAGTGTATTAAGTATAATTTACTTATATTAGTATATTAAATATAAAGAAGTACTTCTTCCAGGAGAGTTTTCTTTTTTTATATTTTATATTTTTTATTATTTTTCTTATTGATGTACAATATTATATAAGTTACAGTGTACAGTATAGTGATTCATAATTTTTAAAGGTTATATCCCATTTATTACTATTATAAAATATTGACTATATTCCCCATGTTGTACAATATATCCTTGTAGCTTATTTTATACCTAATAGTTTGTACCTCTTAATCCCCTACCCCTAATGTTACCTCTTCCCCATTCCCCCTCCCCATTTGTAACCACTAGTTTGTTCCCTATATCTGTGAGTCTGCTTCTTTTTTATTATATTCACTAGTTTGTTGTATTTTTTAGATTCCACATATAAGTGATATTATACAGTATATGTCTTTCTCTGTCTGACTTATTTCACTTAGCAGGAGAGTTTTCAGAGAGACCCTTTGTGCTGTAAACTTTCTAAGGCCTTGTATGTCTGAATGTATCATCTTTCCATCCTTACATTTAAGTAACAGTTTAGCTGGGTATAATATTCTAAGTTATTTTCCTTCATCACTTAGAATATATAACTTCATTGGTTTTTTTGTCTCCAGTGTCTTTTAGGAAGACTAATGTCAATCTAATTCTTATTCTTTTGTGAACTATCTGCTTCTTCTCTCCAGAAGCTTTTAGAGTTTTTTGTCTTTAATGTTCTTAAATTTCACTGTAATGTGTCGAAGTTTTGGTTTTTCCATATTTATTCCGTTCGGTGCTCCATGAGACCTTTGAAATGGAGTCCTTTTTATCTTTCATTTTTTTAAAGTTCTTACTTATGATTTCTTTAAATATCTCTTCCCTAAATCCATTTTCTCTCTTACTGGCATTCATATTGTACAGATATTGACATTATTATTATCTCTTAAATGTTCTTTCATATTTCCCATCTCTTTCCAGTACCTTCTAGGAAAATTCCTTGAGCTGATCTAGATTATTATTCACTTTTCAGCTAGCTAGCCATTGTTTTTATCCAGTCTGTTGGGTTTGTTCAGCTATTACATGTTTCATATATATTTCCATTTGGTTCTGTGTAACTGCTTGTTCCTTATTATTAGCCTCTTTGTGAGGATCTTTATTATGCTTTTTTTTTTGTTTGTTTGTTTATGGCTGTGTTGGGTCTTCGTTTCTGTGCGAGGGCTTTCTCTAGTTGTGGCAAGTGGGGGCCACACTTCATCGCGGTGCGCGGGCCTCTCGCTATCGCGGCCTCTCTTGTTGCGGAGCACAGGCTCCAGACGCGCAGGCTCAGTAATTGTGGCTCACGGGCCTAGTTGCTCCGCAGCATGTGGGATCTTCCCAGACCAGGGCTCGAACCCGTGTCCCCTGCATTGGCAGGCGGATTCTCAACCACTGCGCCACCAGGGAATCCCCCTATTATGCTTATTTTAAGTTCTTGATCTGTGTTGTTCCATTCTGGTTTGTCTATTACAGTATGTCCCATTAACTGTCTCTTTGTTGTGATTATACTCCTCAAGTACCTCATTATTTTCAGGTGTGAGCCTGTTTTTTCTTGGGTTTAGCAGCTTTCTTAGCTGGTGATGTATACGAAGGGGAGAGGCCAAGGTTAGGGCCCTAGCATGTGTTTAGTGGGTTGGGAGCAACAGACCCACAAGGTCCCAGGCACCAGAGTCAGACCTTGAACCAAACTGTAGGTCCAATCCTACAGTTTATTGTTTTCTACTAACTTGCTTATACTGGCTTATTTCTGCATGTGTGTGGTGATTTTTTATTATGTATCCCTGCACTTTGGCTTTGGGCATTCTTTGAGGCCTGGTTTTAAAGTGTGTTCCTCTAAAAGAGTATTTGAGTTTGCTTCTTCCAGGCTTCTAGGAACATTACCAACCCAGGACCACTTCAAACTAAATGCACATCTTAAGGATTTCAAGGACACAGAGATAGGAAGACTTTCAGCCACAAATGTATTTGAGTGGTTACTGCTGGTGGTTAAGGATTCTTGTAGAAGGTTCCCTACCCTGCCACCCAACCCTGAGCTGAGGTTGAGACAGATAAGTCTCCTCTTGGTGAGGTCGGGGATATTTTTTAAATTCCCAGCAATAAGGTCAATTGTTGGGGGCTCCATTATTTTGCAAGAGTTTATAATCTGACCTCCTACCATGCTACTCAGAGGCTTCCTTTCCTTTGGGCTGCCTAAGGCAAATTAAAATCTAGACTGTAGGCCACCAGGAATGAGCAGATATCTTCAGGGTAAATGCTGCTTTTATTGCTCACTTACCTCCTTCTTTCTGACCTCTGGTTGTTCTGGCTTCCTTTACTGTCAGCTCAGTCAAACTTAAAAAAAAATATTTTTATGTTTGTTAAAATTTCACCCAGGACTTTGTGTTTTACATGGAGAGAGATTTCTCTGCACATCTAACCTCCCATAATGTAAAAAACAAAAGTCTTGTATATAGGTTCTATAAAAATCGTTATATCTCTATATAAACACATAATATTAAAATTTAATATAATTAATATAAGATTATACTTAATAATGAATATGTAAATATCAAAAAGTTCTATATTAACTGTACATTCACACAGTCCAGTTCACAAGTCAGACTGTCCCATGCTGCCTGCATTGAGTGCATCAGGTGTCCTGTTGAAAGAGCAGGAGTTCCATAAGGAGGGTCTGACAGTGGTAACTTCATTTACTAAAGTGGGAATCTTTCTGTGTCAGTTTCACCAGAAACCCCAAAGGCTGAGAACAAAACAGTAGGTGCCAAGTCCATCCACAGTCTAAAGGGAAAAGGAGCTAGATCACCTGTGCACCACATGCTAAGAGATTGTGAAGTAGATACTGGGAAGCACTGGCTCAGTGCTGGCAAGGAAGAGCTCGGCACCCACCTCCAGGCTCTGTGAGAGAAGTGGGAAGATTCCTTTGGAAGCAGCTGTCAGTATGCTGGACATTTCCCTTCTGCTCCCCAAGCAGGAGAGGGTGGAGGTGCTTCCTCTTCACCTCATGCCAAAATGAGGGGGGCACTTCTAGAGGACCATTGGGAGAGCGTGACACATCCTGTGGAGTTTGAGGGACTCAGAAACTGGTGTCTGACTCACTCCGAAAAGTCTAAAGACAAATGAGGAGTAGGTGGCTAGCTCCTGGAGAAGACAGAAGAGGAGAGAAGGCTGCAATGGGAATGGTTTACACTCCCAAAGTTCCCGAGTTCCTGTGGGCCTGACGTGGTTCTCAAGAAAGGGAGCCAGATTTGGTCATTTTAAGAAGGAACCCAGCCAAAGGGAACACCTGGACGGATGGAATGACCTCAGTGGAGGGGAGGCTCCTGGAAACTAAGGGGCCGGGGCAGGAATTCTAAGTAACTAGAGAAGGCATGGCCTACAAGGGAACTACAGCTGAGAGATCCCCAGAGAAGGAGAAACTATTGAGAACCTATAAAAAAAGAAGCAACACTGGAATCTGCTGCTCCCGGAGGACACGGACACCAGCTTATCTCTACCAACAAAGTAAGACCTTACCTCTTTCTTCTTTCCCTTGCTGTAACCGGCCCACAGGCCCAGAACAGCAGCCAGCAAGGGGGCAGGAGGTAGTGAGAAACAGAAATGACACTGATCCTGACCCCCATTCTCCTTCACGTTTCCAGACTGGAGGAGGAGAGAAATGTTAAATTAACTGATATTTGAAGTTTTGATCTGATCCTGGATGAGACTTATTCACACCTAGAACAAAGAGACTATTCTTAAAATGATCATGATAACTCTTTAACCTGTTTGTCACCTAAAAGAGTAAAACTGTAAATTTCAACGAGTAAAGCTGTAAATTTCATCCAACCATAAGCACAAATCATTACAGCAAGTGTGTAGGGGCACTCATGAGAAAACAAAGTTGCTTTCTGTCTATACAAGTCTAGCTTGTTCCAGGAAGAGGTTGCATTTGAAGAGCAGTAGGTAGGTGGGCCGTGTCCTACTGCCCTAACTGCCCATTTTTCAGCCTGTGGCAGCCTCAGCTGACAATGGGGAGAGGTCTTATGCAATGACGTTTGGAGTTTTAATGTTAAACAGACTGGACTTTTTTAAAACCAAAGGAAAAAAAAAAAAAAAGCCAACTGTCCCGTTATTTCCTAGGAAAGCTGTGTGAGCCACCCACGATTTCATGCCGGAGAGGAAGAAGTCCACAAGCAGCAATGGAAGGAGGAATAAATTGCTCTCTGCTTGTATCTAGCAAGTCCAGCTTGCTGGTTAATAGTCACCTTTACTTCTGAGTATTATAATGTACTACAGTCTGTATGCTACAGGATGTTATCAGTAAGGTTAATTTGCTTAAGAGTAAGACATTTAAAGGGCAGAAACTACTATGTAATGGGAAGTAAACGACATAAAAATCCGTAAACTACACAGATGGAATGATTATCTTGCTGAAAAGTATTTACAAGAGTTGTCAAACTTAAAAATTACCTATTTTTCTTTTACAAAAGAGGCAAGTGTTTCTCATTTGCCGTCCTTCTCTGTGATGACAAGAGGGTATGAAGAGTAAACTGCTGTGTGCTCTAACTCTGGTTTTTGGCAGCCAGCATTCATTCCCATATCCTTATGTATTACAGGGGCGAGATCTATGGAAACGTTCCCAAACTCCTTGCCTTCAAGGTTCTGGATGTGATTTCTTTCTGCTAGATGTATTCACGTGGTGTTTTGTAGGTGGGAGGAAAAAGTGATATTTTTTCTTCTGGCAGCACCTAGCAAAACGGGCAGGCCATGGGAGACTGAAAGTTCTGCCGTAGCTCCCAAGTAATCTCCTGTCAGCCCCTATGTGAGTACTTGGGGGCCAGCTCTGGTCAGCAGTGGGGGGACCTGCATTTTTCTGACCTAGGTGATAGCAGCAACCTCACAGCACTCTGAACTGCTGAACGTTAGTGGCAGCTTTCCTGAACTCCTGCAGCTCTTCTAATGGTGCCGTCAAGCGTCTACTGAATTGAATGCCCTGCACTCAGTTCCTTTCTGCTTGAAAAGCCTGTGGTGGTTTCTCTTTTTCTGACTGAGCCCTGATGGATACAGGTGCCTAGCTGATCTTCTGAAAGAAATGAACATACTTAATGGGTCCTTTTAAGTTAAAAGTGATATTTTAAAGCTAAGTGAGGCACTGACTGCCTTTTTAAAAGAAACTCATGCAAGGAAGAAATTTGAAAATGGATGTTTAGAAATGTTTATCACTATGTGATTTTGTTGCCCCAAATGATGTGTTAAACCAAGATTTTCAAAATAATAAAACATACTGTATTACATTGCATTTTCAATAAAATAAAGAATAATAATCTTTCTTTACTGAGAGAAATTAGTACTTTTTTACTGTTAATAAATAAAAATATTTTCAAAATATTGTTTTTCTTTTTTAAAATATACTTTTTATTTCTATTTTGTGCATGTTTTAAATGTATCTACTACGTTGAATCAATAGTACATGTATATAATTTAAAAATAAATACAAAGGAGGAGGCACAAGATTTTTACCACAGTGGTTACACAATCAAAGAAGTTTAGAAATCACTGCCCTGGGACACGCATCTCTAGAATCACGATTGATGGAAGCGAGTGCCTACAAACGTCTACTTTCAGATACACCCTCTTTCATTAGTCCTGGCTCTTCCCCACCAAAATTTCCCCCAGATTCCCAAGCTCATGGCCAGGTAGCTAGTCACTGCTATAGTTGCAGTGTTAAGACTGGACCTTCAGGGTCTGTTCCTACAGTTTCACTGGGCATAGAAAACTTGTCCCAGAACTCCTCCTGTACCCTCCCAGAGCCTGAAGGACAGAATAATGGTGGCCTCACAGTGGGTGGAGACTGGAGGTAGGGTCTCTCTACTTAAAAGTGTGGGCACTTCCCCACGCCAACACACACACGCACACACACACACACAACCTGAAGATGCAGATTCTGCACGTCATTTGGGTCTCTGCTCATATGTCACCTTATCAGTAAGGACCTCCCAGAACACATTAGCAGGTCTCAATCCCCTGCCCCTGGCTTTCTTTTTCTTCATAGCACTCATCACCATTTGATAAATTTTATGTTTTGCTTGTTTATTTGATTATTGTCTGTCTGCCCCTTTCTAGAATGGAAGCTTCATGAGTAGAGGAAAGGTTTACCTATTCTACTTGTGCTTTCCCTAGCATCTGGAAGTGCCTGCCTCACAGCAGATGCTTAATAAAAATTCATCGAATGACAAAATATTTGCTTTCCCAGCCTTCCCTGAACAACATGGGAACATAACCCAGGCCATGCTAATTAGAAGTACTCGGCCCAGAACTCTGACTCTTAGGTAATGACTTAATCTATTCTGGCACAAGTGGAGGCAGAGGAGCCAGCTACTGCCAGTGTCCTGGAACAACAGCTTTGATGCCATTGTCCAGCCCCTGCCCAGTGTCACTGTGTTAGCATGGCAACTGCAGTGACTGTGCCTGCTGGTGTTTTCACTGGACCAGATCTGGGACAGACTTTTAGGTGAGGTTTCTTGTCTGTGTAGCTCCTAAGCCTAGTGTCTAGCCTTACCAGGAAGTTCTGACAATCACCCAGTATCTTTTTAATAAAAATCCCTTTTCTGCTATAAAACTTTTTTTAAAGTTTAAAAAATAGGCTTTGGAGTTAGATTGCCTGAGGTCAAATACCAGCCTTATCACTGAGCAGTTAGTAAAGTTGGCTAAACCAAGAAACTGCCCTGAGCTTGTTCCCACATTTCTAAGTAGGTAAAATCCGAGTACTACCTCATAGGATTGTGGCGAGGGTCCAGTGGGACATTGCCTGTGAAGTGCCCCAGGACATAGTTTGAACCCTGGCAACCCTAGGTTATGTAAGGTGAACAGAAGTGTTTTGTTTGACAGACAGTATTGTTTTTAACTGATTGCTAACACTTAAAGGGGCATTGCATACAAATTCTGGATTTACAACTTCTCTTGAAAAATCAGAAGCTCTGGCAACACTGGAACCACATTCCTACTTGCAACTAGATTGAGCTGAAAAGTCTAGCTCCTGTGCAGGAGGTAGGAACCCACCTGCCTGACTCACTCTTGTTTACCTGCCTGCTTTCTGCTGTAGGGCTTTGGGTATGTAGCCCTGCACTAGGAATATAAAGATTTTCCAAAGTTATGAAGTTCAGCTAAATTGTCTCTAAGAACTTTTTTAGACTGATTTGGTTTTCTGTTGACACACAGTAATTCTAAAATTTAGTGGAATTTATTCCCAGACAGCCATTTTATTATCTTTAATGTTTCTTTGGGTTGACTGGGTTTAGCTGGGCAGCTCTCTGCTCCACATGACATTGGTTGAGACTGTAGTCATTTGGGGGTGCCACTGGATTGGGACACTCAAGATGGCTCACTGAACATGATAATTCGTGCTGTCAGCTGAGAGGTCAGCTTGGTGTACCTCAGGACTCTTCCTTGGGCCGTGGGGTTTTCACAGCATAGTAGCTAGATAAGAAGCAGATTGTGAAAGTTGCCAGTTTTAAGGCCTGGGGCTCCAGAGAAGTCCCAGAACCTTCTATTTATTAGTTAAATCTGGTCACAAAGCCAGCCTAAGCTGGCTTTCAAGTGTGGGAGGGGTGAGTAGGATGAGTAATAAGCTTCACCTCTTGATGTAAGAAGCATCATATGTATGAAAGGGGAAGATCTTGGGGGGCCATCTTTGGTGACTAGTGGCTACACAGAGCTAACATTTTATAATTATCTATTTACTCTGCTTTAGTGTAAAAATGGAAGAAAAGAGTCTCTCTGCAGTTCAGTAAAAAGGAACTCAGAATTATGTCTTATTGCCCCTTACCATATCAACAGTTATTGAAAACCTACTTCCAATTAATTCTCCCACTTCCTCAGAGCTGGCTTAAATTTGCTACATCTTAGAAAGTTGCATAAACAAATTTCTACTAAGGCGAAAATAGCTGACAGCATTCTTCTTAACCCCCTGCATATTTGCCTTTTAAAAATCAGACACTTGTGAATTACAGGGTGATAAAATGAATATTTTATGAGTATGACAGGGAGAGATCAATTCATTCACATTAAGTCATACTGGTTTATTCTTGAGTTGATTCTGGAAGTGTCAGAATTCCAGCCCACGTGAAAAATTGATCAAAGTTGGCACAGCTAGAGCTGGTGAACCCTGAGAGGGACCTATGAAGAGAGACCCATGAGAATGGGAAGTCCGGAGTCTGAGCAGTTGCATCTTGGCTCGTGAGGAAGATGATGAAGCTGAGACACAGGTGATATAGCTCGTAAAAGGTAAGATTACATAGAAAATCTAGGGGAGCCCACAGGAGGTGAAGAGAATCATTTTAACTTTGCCATACTGACCATAAGGGCCTGGAGAAGTGTCTGACCTAGACTTCCCGAGGAAACTTGAAGCCCAAAAGGTAAATAGGAATATTAATGCAAATGGTTAAGATTTAGGCAAAGGGAATAACACAAGATGTGGAGAGGGGGGCTTGCCTGGTCCTGGAAGATCCCACATGCCGCGGAGCAACTAAGCCCGTGTGCCTCAACTACTGAGCCTGCGCTCTAGAGCCTGCGAGCCACAACTACCGAGCCCGTGTGCCACAACTACTGAGCCTGCACTCTAGAGCTCGTGAGCCACACCTACCGAGCCCGTGTGCCACAACTACTGAGCCTGCACTCTACAGCCCGTGAGCCACAACTACTGGGCCCGTGTGCCATAACTACTGAGGATGCCCTCTAGAGCCCACGAGCCACAACTACTGAAGCCCGCGCGCCT
Source organism: Balaenoptera acutorostrata (assembly GCF_949987535.1). NCBI lineage: Eukaryota > Metazoa > Chordata > Mammalia > Artiodactyla > Balaenopteridae > Balaenoptera > Balaenoptera acutorostrata. The sequence continues at coordinate 15,234,951 of NC_080070.1, read as the reverse complement.
AGAGCCCGTGCTCCGCGACAAAGAGTAGCCCCTGCTCGCCGCACCTAGAGAAAGCCCGCATGCAGCAACAAAGACCCAATGCAGCCGAAAACAAATAAAATTAATTAAATAAATCTATTTTAAAAATGTGGAGAGGAAGACAGAAGTTCAGCTACACTGAGCAGAGGGTGAGAGGAGATGAAGGTTAAGACACAGGCAAGGGTCAATTTAGGTAGGGTCCAGTGGTCTGAAATTTATCTTACGGGCAACGGGGAGCCACTGCGAGATTTTAAGCAAGGCGTTAGTCCGCTGAGACTCAGAAGTGACTTGTCCAATTTATTCAAATAGGAAAAAAACCAGAAAATTAACTCCTAATTGTTTCTAATTAACTAATTCCTAATGAATTAACTAATTCTAATTCCCTGCTGTCCCATGTTTACCACTAACCCGCCAATTCAGAGGGCAAGGCAAACGTTTCTAACTGGCCACTTGCTCTGCGGAAATGGCCTCAGTGTTTCAACCGGAAACAAAATGACCGCCACGCACGCCCCCTAACGGCAGGATGCAGCCAAGCCAAGTCCGGAAAGCCGCAACACCGGAAGGGGCCGGCTGTTTCCGGTGAAAACCCAACGAAGCACAAGCTCATCGGGCGAATCTGGGAGATTCGGCTAGCGTGCCCAGCGCGCTCGGCTCCGCGACGTCGTATGCGCACTTTTGCGCAGGCGCGGGAGCTACCGCGTAGGAAACGCGTACGCAAAACCGTGCGCGTGCCCGATCTCCGTCCGGCGCGTCGGTGCTGCTTCGAGGGTAAAACCTTTGGAGCTGTGAGGCGGATATTTGTTCTCTGAACTACAACTCCCAGCATGCCTCGCACCTCATTAATGGTACCAAGTGTGGTTTCCTAGGATAGGTTAAAGAGACTGAAATGACGATGACGTACCAAGGAGGAAAAAAATTGAATACGTTGTTTGAGCGCCTTCTTCACCGAAGCCCCAGTGGCCTAATGGATAAGGCATTGGCCTCCTAAGCCAGGGATTGTGGGTTCGAGTCCCATCTGGGGTGGTTGCACTTTTGCCTTTAAAATAAACTTTACAATAAAACGTTTTGCCTTTCCCCCTTCTTAAACAATTATAGCTAAAAATGATAACTTAATTTTACTCTTTAACGATGGAAAGTGTATGCGTGGTTTTTCTAGGTGTGGGGCTACAGTTTGCAAGAATCAACATACTCCCATTTCCTTCTTCTGAGCCGTAACCCCATTAAGATTTCTGCTAAGTCAATACGTTGAATTTTGACATCCCCTCTAGAAATAAAATCTCAAAACTTTCTATTTCAAATTGACACCCACTTCCGACATGCCCTGATTTTCTCCAGAGTCAGCAGTCCGTCAGCGAATGGCGTCTGAAATGACGCAGTCAGGAAAGGAACTAGGACCTTCTTTTCCCTTGCCCGGCCTTTCTCCAGGCTCTTCAGTTACACTCGGCTTTCGTTTGCTTTTCTCTTAACACCTTAGGACGCCGCTCGGCGTTCGATTAATAACGCTCCGCAAAGAAGGGAAGTGAGACATTCCACTGTCCTGCAGTCGATAGGGGGAGCCGGCAGTCTGGTTCCGACCGTACCATTAAGCGGCTGAGCAGGGGGTGGTGAGGGAGTAAGAGGGGCGTAGGGCGCCGTCCCGCACCAGGCTCGGACGACGGGAAAATGGCGGCCTTGGGGTCACCGCTGCGCACTTGGCGAGGCCTTCTCCGAGAGTTGCGCTACTTGAACGCGGCCACAGGCCGACCCTATCGCCACACCGCGGCCTATGGGTACCTCGTGAAGGCTTTCCGTGCACATCGGGTACGGAAGCCCGTGTCCGGGGGCTCCAGCGTCCCTTTCGCGGGAAGGGAGGGAGAGTCGGGTCTGGGCAGGGTGGAGCGCGCCTGGCCTTAGCCCTCATTTCTGAGGCTCTGGTTCCCTCCAAACAGATCCAGGCCGTAGTCTAAGGCCTGAGCCCGGGGACTAACCGAGGACCGGCGGGAAGGCAGAGTCGTCCTGGGGTGGAGCCGTCCCTGAGGATTTCATTGGCTGTCTTTGGCCCGTGTGGAGGGGAAAGTGAGAGGGAAGTGAAATGGCGGAAATAGAGAGGGACAAGAAAAAAGATGTCCTTGGTGGAGAGTGTAGGGTCACAGGCCACAGCATCTACCCGACACTCTCCTTTCCGGAGGAGAGCTATTCTGAGAACCAGTTTTTGATGCAGAGAGGAATATTGGGCGCTTTTTGAAGAGCAGGACTACGCCGCTTCAGGGAATGGTGCCTTGCAGGGCTGAACTAGAAACCTCTAATGAGGTGGTACTGTGAGTTACAACATTAACGTGATATGTGACCAGACAACAGTTTTTCTGCCGGTAGTAGATAAATATGTACATATGGGAGGCCATCATCCTTGGAAAATCCCTTTGTGAAATCCGCACTCCTTCTACCCCTTAGGCAAGATCGGATGGAAGATAGTTTCTTTCTTCCAAAGGGGCAACTGAGGCTCGGGGACAGTTGACCTGTACAAGCACATGTATAGGAGCAACTAGGCTCTAGGTTACTTGGTCCCCAAATAAGAGTCTTCCATTTAATTGCTGCCTTTAGAGTTACTGATCTGGCTTGGAAAGAAGTTGCAGCCTTTCTCAGAAATGATAAATTGGAGAGTTAGCTTGGGCTTTAGCAAAGGAAATTTAGCGTCCTTTGGGCAGTGTGGGAAAGGGAAAGGGGAGAACCATCATCCTAACTCTTGATTTTCTGAGCCATGGAAGTTAAAATGCAAAATGTTAGAACTAAACTTCCAACTAATTTTTAAAAGGTCACAATATTAGGGACTGTTAGGAACTTGGTTAAAAACGACGAATAAGAGCCACATGGGTGCTGTCTTTTAAGAAGCTTACGATCCACCTGAGGAGCCATATAACCAAGGACTTAGAATAAACAAGTGCTAAGGGAGTAAATAGACAACAGGGTTCCTGGCATACAGAAGGGGTAGGCTTTCAGGAGGAAGTGCATTAACCAGGGACTTGAAGAATAAATTAGAGTTAGCAAGTAAATGGGGGTTGGGGAAGATGAGGTACAAGTAAAGAAGGTGTACAACTGAAAGCCCAGCGGTGAGAGGAACTGACAGTGGAGAGCTGTTACGGCTTAGGGTGTGGTGGATGAAGTGGAGGAAGATGAGGTAGGTGGTAGGCAGGAGTTTAAACTTCATTGGAAATGTAATGGGAAGTCACTCTTAAGATTTTCAAGGTGACATGATTATAGTTGTACCTAATGGAGGCAACATGATTGCCCTTGAGAGGGCCTTGGTAATGGCTCTGAAGTTCCTTGGAAATCACCTGAAATTCATGCTAAAAATTCCAGAAACACCACTCTGTGGAATGCATATGAGGATATGGGAAAGGGTTCTATTTCCTGCTGGCTCAGAGCTAACTCAATAATCATCTATGCTCATTTTCTCTCTCCTCTCCCTAGGCTGAAGGGATTCAGTTAGCTGAATCTCCCCTTTCTCCATTGGGAAAATACAATTTTCTGTTTCATTAGATCTCTCGGTCTCTTGTGGTTCATTTACTATGTTACATTGCTGATGCTTTTCTCCTGACTCCTCATGATTCAGGCTTAGCTGAATCAAGATCAGTTATGTTCTTCCCTATACTAACATAGAATTCCTGTTTCAAATTCTATCAATTTAGACTTATATAATAGAAGTGAATGTTACCCTTTGTTGATGCTTGACATTAGTGTTGGTCACTCATAAATTTTTAATTATAAAAAGTTAAATTGATTAAAGCAGATGAATTTTATTTTTGAGCAGCTTATAGGTGCCATTTTCATATATGTGATCTGCAAATCTTAAAGCACACATTCTAGTTTTCAGATTCCAAACCTAGATATTCAAGTAAAGAAAGGTCAGAGAGAGACATACGTAGGCAGTGGTGCCCAGAGATTAATCCACACTTGAACAGGGCTCCTTAAGTCATTTGAGGCTACACACATCTTTGTCTTACCTTTCCTGCCCCTTTCTCACGGCCTCAGAACATAAAACTAGTCAAGTAAAGTCTGTGTACTAATTTAATCTGGAAGTTAATTATGATGAAGAAAAAACAAGGTTTATAGTCACTTTGGAATGGATATGGAATTTCCAGCTTCTAAAGGTCATCAGAATACAGATTTTTCAGATGAATAAGTAAATTGTGAGAGCGAGTATAATTAAGTAGTATGAACATATGCATATTACTTTTATTTATAAAACCTTCATTTTGTTACTGGTGAGGACAAAGCTATTTTTCAGAAAAATAAGTTTTTAATTTTCATTGAAATGAAAGGCATATGCCATATTAACCAAAGTCCACAGTCACATAAAATAAAGCAGCCCTTCATTTGTTTGAAGGGGAGAAAGTTCTGTATTTTATTCCTTAGGTGACATTAATGATCAGTGACCTGACTGTATTCCCCATCTCTGCCATTAACCAACCATAGAGCCTCTCTGGGCTTTAGTTCCCTCATTCGTTAAATGAGGGTGTTGAACCAAGAGATAAACTTTCTTCCGGTATTAAAATTTGAGGACAGGATGAAATGCTTCAGTGAAACTCCTTGTAAAAGTCCTCTTTGATTATCAGGTGCCAGCTTTCCTAATCATCAGCAGTTACAGTGTGCCTCTATCTATGTACAGAGTGCCTTTATATATGTTATTAAGTATGCATAAACACGTTTGTAGGTCCTCTGCAATTTACTTTTATTCTAGAGAATGCTTGTTTAATCAGTCTTTCTCTGTGGACCTGTGTCTGCAGCTGGGCTGTTAATAGAGTATCTGACCTTGCTACTTCTCCAGGTCACCAGTGAGAAGCTGTGCAGAGCCCGGCATGAGCTTCATTTCCAAGCTGCCACCTATCTCTGCCTTCTGCGCAGCACCCGAGAACATGTGGCCCTCCACCAGGAATTTCATGGCAAGGGTGAGCGCTCAGTGGAGGAGTCGGCTGGCTTAGTGGGTCTCAAGTTGCCCCAGCAGCCTGGAGGGAAGGGCTGGGAGCCATGAAAATGGAGAGATTCCTTGGATGCTGCCTTCATACAGGAATTTAATCGTTTCTATCAATATGTATTTATCATTAAATTTTTTTTAAAGTTTAGGGGTTTTCTCTGAAATTTTGTTGACTGAATTGCTCTGAAATTTTGTTGACTGAGGTTTTCTTAGGGAGGTTTCATCTTTACTCTCAGTGAATTTTCTGAAGTTCTTACACTAGGCTGATTGATGTTCTTGATTTACTTTTAAAACTCTTTATTTTTTATTTTTTAATTTAAAAAGTAATACAGGGCTTCCCTGGTGGCGCAGTGGTTAAGAATCCACCTGCTAATGCAGGGGACACGGGTTCGAGCCCTGGTCCGGGAAGATCCCACATAAAAATTAAATAAATAAATATATAAACTTAAAAAAAAAAAAAGTAATACAGCCTATTAAGGAATTAAAATGGCATAGACATATAAAATAAAGCCCTCTTACCTTTTCCCTTGTCCCTCTCTCCACTCTCCCAACCCCATTACCAGGTGGTAACGATTACTAACAGTTTGGTGTGCATCTTTCTAGATGTTTCCTATACATAAACAAACAATTATACATATATACCTTTTATCTAAAAGTACACAAATATGATGTTAAGGTCCTGGTAGGAAACAGATGGCACACTCATACAGGGTTACTGAGGAGAGTTAATGAAGGGATATTTATGAAGATATGGGTTGAATTAAGGTCAACAAGACAGTGGGGAGCTGTCATCTCCCTAGGCCTGACGGAGTTGACCCTTAGGTATAAGAACATGGCCACCACTCATCTACCGGCTGCAGGAAGACCAGGGAGAGGGCAATGGAATGAGCACACTGACCGCTCCGCCTCTGCCTTCTACCCTCCGTGTCAAATTGCTCTTCCTCCTGAATTCTGTCTCAGGGTGAAGGGCTCCGTAATGCACTTGGCTGACCAAGTCAAGAACTTGGGCTTCATTCTGTGTTTCTCTTTCTCCTCACTCTCCATATCCAGTCAGTAAGTTCTGCTTCTGCAAGAACTGTTAGCATCACCGTCTCTGTCCTAGTTCAAGCGCTGGAAATCTTTTGGCTGAACTATTAAACTAGACTCTTAAATGGTCCCCTTGCCTCTAAAGTCCTGAATTCCACAAGTAAAGATTCTCTGTGAACTACCAATAGTTCTTTATGTGTGCCCCCTTTGTGGTATATGTCAGTTTCTTCTGGTATTACAATTGTAGACATGTAATCTCTTTTTCCCTGGACTCTCAGCTCCTTTAGAGTAAGGATGATGTCTCATTCATTTCTGTAGCCTATAAAGTGTCTTCCACAGTGACTTACATAGAGAATTATTCAGTGTTTTGAATGCAAGGCTCAGTTCTGCTCACTAGGAGAACAATCTGAACAGAATACTCCAAGCACTTCAAAACATTATCTCTTTCTTCTAAGAGATTAACGTTAAAATAATAGTATTAAGAGGTCAAAACAAGCATTTGTTCAATTGAACAGATCAAAAAAAATGTTTAACATACTATTTCCCCCTGTGTTATTTCATGGACATGGGTATATTATTATCTGAAGATGTTTTACTTTGCTAAGATGAAGAAAGCAAAAGGATTAGGATAGATTGATGTTTTGATTCCTTTAGTTAAAATATTGTGTATATAACAAATAACTTTTTTTTTCTGGCCGAGCCGAGCAGCTTGCGGGATCTTAGTTCCCCGAATAGGGATTGAACCCGGGCCACAGCAGTGAAAGCGCCGAGTCCTAGCCGCTGGACCGCCAGGGAATTCCCATAACATTTTTAAAGAAAGAGATTTGAGGCAGAATTGCCTAAAAGGGTAGGAAATACTTATGGGCTTGAAGTCATATAGACCTAGGCTTTAATCCCATCTTCATAATTTACCAGCTGTGTGATCTTGGGTGGGTTAGTTGCCCTGAGCTTGTTCCCTCTTTTGTAGAATGAGAATGCCAACAAGGTGGTTGTAATAAGTGAGAATAATGTTTACATAAAACATTTGCACAGTACATAAGTGCCTGACAAAAAAGAAAAACTTGTTTTCATCTTAAACCACCGCACCCTTATTCTTTCATCATGAACCCTTCCTCTAAGCCCTATTGCCACCCGTCTTCTGAAATACAGACAACTTATTTCCCATGGTTTAAATGATTTGCTCAGGCCATTTCTGTCCTTATATAATCAACCTGGACCTCCTATCAATGGTCTTACCATCCAGAATTAGGTGAACTCAATGTTAGAAATAGACGGAATTGACTCTGGGATATGAACTGTATTAGTGATAAACTTTCTATACAGGGAATGTCCTAAAACTAGGGACTCCTGAGGTTTTGGCACTGTGTTAACTCACTGTAGTTTTTGATGTGGTACATGCTTTATCACATTCCTTTGCTGTCTCTTCTGACTGTCCTTTAACTTCAGTTGCTTCCTCTCACCGAATTCTATTAGTATTTAAATATGCTCAAGGCGCTTCCATCTAAAAACAACTATAGTTGACCCTTGAGCAATTTGGGGGATTAGGGACACCAATCCTCCACAGAGTCAAAACTCTGAGTTTAATTTATAGTCTGCCCTCCACGGTTCTGCATCTGCAGATTCAACCAACTGCAGGTCGGGTAGTACTTTGGTATTTATTATTGAAAAAAATCCACGTATAAGTGGACCAGCACGTTCAAACACATGTTGTTCAAGGGTCAGTTGTACTCAGCTTTAACTCAAATATCTTTTCAGCTCCTATCTTCTAACTCATTCCTCTTCGCAAACAAATTGAATATATTCAATGAATTGAATGAATTTATTCAGTGAATTGAGTGAATTTTCATTTTATACATTTTTTTTTTAAAGTCTTTATTGAATTTGTTACAGTACTGCTTCTGTTTTATATTTTGGTTTTTTGGCCGCGAGGCATGTGCGATCTTAACTCCCCGACCAGGGATAGAACCCGCACCCTCTGCATTGGAAGGCAAAGTCTTTTTTTTTTAATGTTTATTTATTTATTTATTTATTTTCTTATTGGTCATCCTGGAAGGCAAAGTCTTAACCACTGGACCGCCAGGGAAGTCCCCACATTTTTTAAACTTATAAAATAAGTTATATTGAGGTATAATGTACATATAATAAATATACAGGTCAATGAATAATGACAAATGAATGCATCTGTGTAATAACCACACCAATAAAGCTATAGAACATTTTCATTGCCCCCCAAAAGTTCCCTTGTGCCCATTTGCAGACAACGCCCCTTCCCCACACCTGGTCCCAGGCAACCATTGACCTGCCTGCTGTAACCATAGATTAGTTTGGCCTGTTCAAGTATTTCATCCAAATGCAGTCATATAGTATTTACTCTTTTGAGTTGGCTTCTTTTGCTCAGCATACAGATTTTGAGGTTAATAATCCATGTTGTCTCATGTACCCATTTTCTGCATTTTTCATGACCATTCATTCTTAATCCACTGCAGTCTGGTTTTTCACCCTCTACTAGAACTGCCTTGCAAATTTACAAATGACCTTCATGCCACTAAACCCAATGGATCATTCCTTATCTTGCTGACCCCTAGGGAGTATTTGTCACTGTTAACCTTTCCTTCCTTTTCTCTTGGCTTTCATGATACATTTTCTGCTTTCTTCTCTCACTCTAGCCATTTGTCCTCAGTTTCCTCTTCTGTGTATCGCTTATATGTTGGTGTTCCTCACGTTCAGACCTAGGTCCTTATCTCACACTCTACATGCTTTCCCTGGGTGATCACCTCCATTCCAAGGCTTTAATTATCATCAACAGGCTAACTCCAGTCCAGGCTCCCCTGCCAAGCTATAGACCCGTGCGTCCAGCGGCCAGACAACACCGCTTAGGTGACTCAAAGGCATCTCAAATTCAGTGCATCTAAAATGGAAACTCCTCATTCCCCCATAAAATCCCTGGTGTTCCCTGTTAGTTCATTGACATTCTCAGCCACTTAAGTCGGAAATCTGAGTTATTCGAGACTGCTTCCTCTCCTTCACATCCTCAGCTAAATAATCGTTAAATTAGATTTTACCTCCTAAGAGTCTTGACTCGCTATTGCTAGTACCCTAGCGCAGACCTCTTATCTCCTGCATCTCTTCTCTGAACCACTGCCCTCCCTAATTGGTCTCGTTAAATCCAAATTGCGCTCTTCAATCAATCCATATTCCACTGTGTACAGATCTGATCTTGTCTCTCTCCAGCTTACAACTCTTCAAGTTAAACTTTAACAAGGGCCTGCAGGATCTGGCCCTTGCCAAATCTCTTGAGCCACATCTCTACTCCCCATATGTTTGACAGTCTAGCCATACCGAAATTTGGTTCTAGGAGCCATGGCTTTCTTTCAACATTCTGCTGCGTGTGGCTTGTGGGATGTTAGTTCCCCGACCAGGGCTCAAACCCACGCCCCCTGCAGTGGAAGTATGGAGTCCTAACCACTGGACCACAAGGGAAGTCCCCCAGAATTTGAATTTTTTAATCTACATTTAAATTAACAGGAACCATGTTTATAAAATTTGATGTTAGGTATGTACTCATGCCCCAAGGATAATTGCAGTATTAAATTTTACTATATAGCCTTTATTTATTTACTATATTAGTTTATAAATTACAGTAAAATGCAGAGTTTTCTGCTCTGGATGGCTAGCAAAATGTATGCTACTTGTACCTATTCTAATTTTTAATTACCTAGTTTCTAGCATGTATAGATTAAGAGTATATACTGTTCTTGTAAGTTCCTGTTTCCTTATGAGACCTTATTCCTGAAGGAATGGATATCATTGCTAGAATGTACACAAAGACATATTCACAGAGGTTTTTGTCTTTTTCAGATAAGAGTAAATTTTAAAAATTAAAAAAAGTTTACAAACAAAGAGAACGAACTTCTGTTAATGATAGTCTAGGTAATTTGGATTAACCCTTCTGTTGAAGACAGCTAAAAAACATGGATGAAATTTTTTTTTTAATTCTTAAAATCATTAAAGAGCTATTAAGATAAGTAGGGAAATACTAGACCAAATCTTAGAAGACAAGAACCAAGAAAAGTAAGTGCAGCACACAAAGGCACATTTTTGGCTTCAGGGCATTTGCCAATTTAGTAGCAATAGCTTCAGTATTGAAACTGACCTGTATTTTTGGTGGGATTATACGGCTAGGGAGGCAAAAGGCAAAGTCTAGGGCCCACCAAGGTGGGCACTCTAATAAACTCACACTCACTTTAAACTAGGACCCTGGAGTTCACCCTCAAGTGTGAACTGGAAATAAAAAAAGCCCTTGCCAGGCTTTCAGACCGTATTTTTGCCATTTTGGTGTCAAGAGAAATTAAAGCATTGAATTTGTATCATGGTGATCCTTGACAAGTACTTCAAGTTACTATCAGAGAAAAATAAAAATCCCCTCTGGAGAAAGATAGCATTATATCCTACTTAGGGCTTATATTATTCCTACACAGAGTTTTTCAAATACATGTTCAGCACACAAAGATAACCAGACACAGAAGAAAACAAGACCCCATAAGTGAAAACCAGGAAATACAACAGACAACAGAAACAGAAACAGAAAACATCAGATATTATAATTAGCAAACTCAGATTACAAAACAATTATGATCACTAGGGTCAAAGAACAGCCACCCTTGGGAATTTCATCAAGGAACCAGAAACTATAAAAAATGACTTAGATTTGAAAAACCAAATAAAAATTCTAGAACTGAAAAACTAAAGAATTTAATGGATGGGTTTAACAGCGGACTAGATACAGTAGAAGGGAGATTAGTGTGAACTATAAAATTTGTCAGAAAAAAAGCATCAAGAAGGTAGCTTGCCAAGACAAGGTGGAAAATGCGAAGAGAGTAAAGAGACATAGAGGAAACAGTGAAAACTTTATTTGGAGGTCCAGAAGTTGATGAATGACAGTATTTGAGAATAGCTAAAAATTTCCTGGAATTGATAGATGTCAGTTCACAGATTCTAAAAGCTCAATGAATCTCAAGCAGAATAAATAAAAATAAATCCACACCCAGATACATCATAGTAAGTTGCAGAAAACCACAGGCAAAAAGAACAAAATTTGAAAGCAGCCAGCTCTCTTCAAAGGAGTGACAGACTGAGAACTGACTTCCCGGGAGCAACGAAGTCTGCAGAACAATAGAATCTACGTGCTGAAAGAAAATAACTTCCAACCTAGACTACCCATCTAGAATTGAGAAAGGCAAAATAAAGGTCTTTTCAGATCAACAAAAATGGAAGAGTTCCTTACCAGCAGGCCAAACACTAAAGCAAACCCTGAGGCAGGGTAGGCAAACTTCCCTAAAGAGCTAGATAGTAAATATTTTAGTCTTGCAGGCCATAGGGTATGGTATCTGTCACAACCACTCAACTTTGCTGTTGTAGCGCAAAAAAACCATAGACAATAACAAATCAGTAAGCCTGGTGGTATTCCAATGAAACTTCACAAAAATTGGCAATGGGCTGGATTTGATGGGTGAATTGTATATTGCTGACTCCTGTCCTAAAGTTTAAACATCAGACAAAAGGGAAATGACCCCAGATGCAGAGATTCCAGAAGGAAAGCAAAGCAAAGTGGTAAATAAACAAACATCGATGATATGAAACTTGGTTTTAAAAAACATAAAGAACTGGGAATTCCCTGGCCGTCCAATGGTTAGGACTCTGCACTTTAACTGCCGTGGGCCTGGGTTCCATCCCTGGTTGGGGAACTAAGATCCCACAAGCTGCGGGGTGCAGCCAAAAAAAAAAAACTGTAAAGAACTAAAACATATGCTTAACAAGAGCATGTATCTTGGGAAGAGGTTAAATGGAGTTAGTTTTCTAGGTTCTCTCTGGGGGAAGTGTAAAGACTTTGATACATTAAAAACGCCCCTTATAACTTCTAGGGTAACTGCTAAAAGAATAAAAACAGACTAAAATTTTCAGACTACTAGAAGGGGAAAAAATGGAATGATTAAAAGGCAGGCAAGAAAGGAGAGAAAATTAAACATAAAACAGGTGAGACAAATAGACAAAATAAGAGCTTTAAACTCAAGCACATGTGTAATTACATGAATATGAATGATTAAATGCTTCAATTAAAAGACAGTGAATATCAGACTATTGAAAAAAAACATGTTTTTTAAAAATAAGAGATACATCTAAAATGTAAGCAACCAGAAAGGTAGAAAGTAAGAGAGGGATAAGAACTAAAATCTCTTCACTGACACATAACATTTCAACATTTTAGTGTATTTTCCTCCTAAGGGTATTGTATATATAATAGTGCATTCCTCTCAGACATATTAATTTGTAAATTTTTCTTTTATTGTAAATAGTTTTCAAAGGATGATATTCCAAGTGTTGGAGTTGTTTGAATTTTCAGTTCTCTGAATAACTGGTGGGAAACTATCTGGTCAGTTACTAAACACTAGGATGAGTCTAAGATTTTTGTTGGCCCAGTATGCATTTAAAGGGATCCTGGGGGAATTCCCTGGTGGTCCAGTGGTTAGGACTCGGTGCCTTCACTGGCAGGGCACAGGTGCCATCCCTGGCCAGGGAACTAAGATCCCTCAAGCAGCGCAGTGCGGCCAAAAAGAAAAAAAGGATCTTGGGACTATGATTGTTATTTCATGTAAATTTTTTACTGATCTTGATATTAAATTATAAGTTCCAAGACAATGTATATAAAATCTTAATGAAACAAAAAATTTTACCATTATTTCCTTGCAAAGTACCTATGTCTCATCTTAAGGAATTAATATTTTACAAAAAAAAAGTTAAAACCTCAGGGCAAGGCTCTGGGCTAGGATTTTCTGCTAGCTCATTTAGTCCTCACAACAGTGCTATAAGGTATGTATCTTCATTAGACATGAGATTAAGAAATAAATCGCTGAAGGTCCCACAGTTAGTAATCGGTCGACCTACGTCTGGAATGCGGGGTGATGGCAAGCTAAGAACCCACAGGCTTGCTTTTCTGTTGTCAGGTCTGCTGATACACTGAAAAGGCCTTATCCTTCAAATTTAGCTCTCAAGCAGGAAAAAAATTCTCTACAAGATGACCTTTCCTTTGTTAGAATACTGCTTAACTTTTATAGTTTCTAATTTAGACTAACAGCTTCCTGCTATATATATAAGTAACGATGACAAATCCGAATGGGGTAGGTGGCCTGTTTCGTAGTGCAGTAATTTCAGGCGTTATTTCCTGAACCTGATTTATTCCAGTTGGGGGTGCTTAAAGCCTCCCTGCATAGATTAAGGAAGATGACCCAGCTGTCAGGTCTCCAGGGCTCCTTCTGTAGAGGGTCGGGCAGCAGTGAGAAAGGAGTCGAGTCTACACGATTTTCAGGTGGGCCCTTGAAAACGAGTTAAACGGTCAATGAATATTCGTCAGGAATACGCCCGTATTAGCTCCTAAGGCTGCTAACCTCCGTCGAAACGACGGGTATGGTCTCTACTTACTTTCGACTCGGGCTAACCCTCTGGCACACTGGCTAACTTGGGGCTGGTTCGCCAGCACAGCGCGCAACGCTGCCCTAGCGGACCTGCAGCCTGGAGCGTGAGGTTTCGCGCCCGGGGCGGATCCGGCTCGAGGGTCCGTTGAGGCACCAGAGTCTCGCGAGATCTGGAGGGCTGGGGCGGGAGAGGCCCGCGTGCACGCGCCCGAGAGCCGTTAGGGTGGAACCCCTCCCGCACGGGGCGGGCGGAGCAAATACAGTTGGACGCTAGTTGGTGGAGCCCCCGCGGGAAACGACTAAGCGCGAGGAGCGTGCGCGCTCACGTCGCGGCGACGGTGGCGGCGAGCGGCGTCAGAGCTTGGAGGGGGGGCTGACGTCGTCTGGCGGGTGGCGGTGTTGGAGACGAGAGCTTGGTTAGCCGGTATTGCTTCTGTCCCAGGAACCCGACGGAGAGTGAGGGAACGAGGGTCGCTTTCGGGGGCTGCTGCCTTCCACGTACGCGTCGTCGTGAGGAGCGCAGCCCGGACTCTCCTGCAACCCCTCCAGCTCCCTTTTCCGCACGCCTCGAGGCAGCGGCGGCAACCGAGACAGCGTCTCACCTTCCCCCACCCCTTCCCCTTGTCCCCCCGCCCGAGAGGGCCCGGTCTGCGCCCCACCCCCGTCCGTCCGCCCGCTACGCCGCCGCCATGTCCGCGCAGGCCCAGATGCGCGCGATGCTGGACCAGTTGATGGGCACCTCCCGGGACGGTAAGCCTCTGCCAGTGCCCTGGGGGTGGGGGAAGGGATGGGGAAGGCGAGGGAAGGGTCTCCGCGGGCGCACCTGGGCTTGTGTGTGTGGCTGAGTAAGGGGCTCCCAGATTGGTAACACGAGGTCCCGGCTCCCGTCCCATCCAATCAGGGCTGGGCAGGCGGGCCTGGGGGGCGGCGACCGAGCGGATTGGCGGGAACTGCTGCCAATGGGGTCAGGCGGGGCCTGGAGGCCGAAAGGAGAGTTTGAGCCTTGAGTGTTGACTTGGCTGGGACGGGAGAGCCCACGTCTCTTTTGCGTAGGCGGGCGGCCTGTTTTGTCGCTGATTAGGTACCTGCGGACCGCTAAAGCCTCCGCCCCCTGAACTAATTCCTTAACCCAGAGCTTTGGGATCAGTCCTCGTCGCCGCCTTCCAGAGTATCCAGGGAGAACTGGCCCCCATCATCCACCCCCTTACCTGGGTCCGGAGAAAACCTTTACTAGGAATCCAGTCCCAGGGATGAAACAACCATTCTTATGGGAAAATCTGACCCAAACCATGGTTTCTTGAAGCGGGTGTGTTTGGCCCATTTTGTGAAAAGAAGGATGTTACGGCCTGTTTTTTTCCGAGAGACCTCCATTTTGTTAGACAATTTAATAGAGGCTTTGTTTAGTAAATATTGACAAACCTTGCTTGTGCCCCGAATAGAACCATTTTGAAAATGTGGTGCCCAGTGAAGTAGAATTGAGGGGAAACAACGATCCTTTTAGGCGCTTAGGTTAGAGCTTGTATAGAAAACCACTAATAGCTGGATATCTTTTTGTCATAGAGAATTTCTAGATAAGATGAAATGCTGATGCTTTTTTGGTGGTGATAATTAGTAATGTACTCTTTGATATTCGACTCAAATCCATGCTAATATGGAGGAAGGGTCTAGTTCACTACTTTTTCTCTTAAAGACAAAGCCAATACTTGCTCATTTTTGTATGTTGCTTGTTCAGGCAAATAGTTTCTTAGCCATTAAATAAATGCTTTTTTTTTGACAAGTTATTTAAATTGCTTCACGTAAGAGAAAAGGCACTCTCAACTTTTTAGCAGTCGCTATTATAATTTCCTTGAATGCTCTGCAGCAAAATATGTGAGTAAAACATTATCGAATTAAAATGTTTTAGCAGTGTATACTTTGCATGATTTTTCAGTGTTCATAGTTCAGTTGCAATAAATACCCACATTTGGAACTTACCTTCGTAGAACGTATAGAAAAATAGGTGTAGATCGCAAACCTACTTGTGGTTGTGTAGAGAGGAGGCAAGATTGGGAAGGAAATGAATTTCATTTGTGTAGTAAACCCTTGAAAGTTAACGTTAATTAAAAATGCCACTGGAGAAAGTTTTACCAGTTACCATTTGTCACTTTTAGATAAGAATGGATTTTTATAACATATGGTATTGAGAAGAGACTTAATCCAGGGTCTTAGCTAACAGAATAATCTTTGTAGTAAAATTATAGAAATCATTTCATTTAAGACATACTTTACACGATCCTTTTAATTCTAGATGGGTACCGTTTTTGGTACCTTCTGCATGGATTGAATTTCCTAATTTTACTGGGAGGGTAGTTGGATCAAAGTAACTACTATCACCTGATAAATTTCCAAACTAGGCAGCCAATCTAATATTGCAAAGCTGAATTAGAATGTGTGTGTGTATATATATATGTGTATACATATATATATATACACACACACACATATATGTACATATATATTTTTCTCCTATGTGTGTAATCACCAGAAACTTGGGTTTCTTAAAAATCCAGTCTGCTTTGTATACAAATAAATTTATATTTTTATGTGTCTGTTACTGGATTTTTTTTTTTTTTTTTGCCTCCAGACTAAGAGGATTTACCAATGAACCCATGTTTACAAGTCCACGATATTATTTAGCTGAAATGACTGGATTTTCACTGCTGTGTTGGGCCAGAAGTAAGAAACATACTACTTTCAAGGAAAAGAATTGAATTTTTTTTAGCTACCCAAATTAGTTCTTCTATATATATAAGACAAGAATCAGTATTCTTTTCCTTCTTACCAGATAGTTAATGAGTTTACATATTTCATCTTATGATTCAGGACCTTTAAATAATTAGGATTTTTTTTTTTAGCGTACAGTCAACTTGAAGTTATCCAGGGATAGGGGGACGTGGATACCTTCCTGAATAACTCATGTAATTTGAAACCATATAATGGGAAGCTTTGTATTGGACACAGGAACAGCTTACAGGGAATGCTGTTGGGTGTCTTTGGTACTAAGAGGTGGAAATGGGGATCCAAGAGGTGGGAAAGAGATGGAAAAGGTAGGTAGGAGGGTATTCAAAGCAGCTGTGTCCAATTTTTTTTTTTTTTTTAAATCCCAGAGACTGACTATAAAGCAACGACTGTCATTTTGTCAGGGTGGCAGTAACCACCCCCTCAACTCTTAGTGTCCTGTCTGTGAGGGAATCTGAAGTGGCACAGGAGGCCCAGAGTACTTTCTCTTTTACCTTCTTTGCGCCCCTAATGAAAGATTTATTTCCTCTTCCCCTCCCCCAAATCAGAATTTTTAATTAGTTCCTTTTTAAACTCATTGGAGATTTAAGTCTGTTAAATGTAACTTACTTTGAATTACTTAAATTGGTTAATCATGTAGATTTTACCTAAACTTTACTGAAATTCTCAGAAATAGGAATTTTAGTAGGGAAATGGAGAGGTAATTTTGGATCCCTGGGCACTCCCAGAAAGGACAGTCCTGGCTGAGTGGTGGAAGTGGGAGGCTTTGGACAACCAGAGGGCAGCATGATGGTGCTGGGAGGCTGGGCAGGGGGATGACAAGGAGGTGGGAGAGGAATGCATAAGGGAGGTGGGAGGGCCAAAGACAAACTTTGCCTTCTTTGCAATTTTGCCTAGGGCCCTGGTGGTGGCAACCGCCTGTGTGCCACTGAAAATCGTGCCGATGCCTGGCATACTGCATAAATGGAAGCAGGGTACCGCGTGAGTTGAAACATTGGTCACACTATATAAAGTTTGTATATGTGAATCAGTGTAACTCATACCCATGTAACTGGGGGTCTGACTGTATTTGGATTTTTCTGATAAGGCATCATGGGCTAAGGAAAAGAGCACTGGGCTGAGACTCAGGAGACCTGGTTTCTAGCCCCAGCTGTACCTCTAATTGTAACCTTGGGTAAGTCACTTAACCTTTTTTGCCTCAAGTTAAATCTATAATTTGTTAAATGAGAAGCCAAGTAATTTCCTATGTTATCCTCAAAAATGTTGAAAAATAAGTATATTTTAAGTTTTTTAAAAGGGAGGAACCGTAAGTAGATATAAACTAGTATCTTATTTTGTCTGAAGTTTAAGATACATTAAATTTTATAATTACCTTTGTTTCAGTTGTTAGCATTAATGGAAGGGAGAGGGACCAGTTGTCTTCCCAGAACATACTCCACTTGAAAGCAGGGAGGAGCAGCCCAGGGGAAGTCAAGCAGCAGTTCAGCTGAATTGTCTGTGTGATGGTTGCAGGAACCTAGTGTTCTCACACAGACTGTAGTTATTTTTGTTGGGTTGGTTTAATTGGAAGGATGTCCCTTAGCTAAAGCCCTTCTGACAACAGGTACAGTTTAGTTATGAGAAGTCTCTGGCCCTGACCCCAGAAAGGCCTTGCAAGGTTCCAGGGATAGGACTTAAACAAAATTGAGGGTGTGAATTTAGAGTATATCCTAAGTTTAGCAACTAAAGAAGTTACAGAAGGTAGTTTTGGGGATTCCATACCTCTTAATTGCTTATAACCCTTAAATGGGAACAGAGACCATCTCGTAAAGGTTACACCAGGCCAGAAATGGCATCTGCCCTCAAAAACAACCAGTAGACTAATGGAATTCAGATTATAGATTAGAATTTTATAGCATCATTAGTTGCCCATTATGGTTAGGGAATGTTTAGGGGAAGTTGAAGCTTTCAGATAATTTTAGCTATTTTTGATGGTAATCCTTCTGACCATACGATGTTCTTGCTCAGTTAATAGAGTACATTAATCATAATTTAATATTTTTGCTGATCACTTATATATATGGTAGTTGTAGTTTATGGGATGTAAAATTAAAAGGAGATGTATCCTAGGAGATACCCAGGAAAATACAGTTCAGAAAATCATTTACTTGTACCTAGTACAAGTTTAGTGATATGTAACTGTTGAACCTATAGGACAGTATGACCTCGCTGCCTTTCTGCAAAATAAATTATTGAATCAACGATTGAAGTAGCGTTTTCTTCAGTGGTTTTTTTCGTAAAATCATCTTTACTGTAATCTGTGTTCCTTGACTTGTCATCAACACTGAGAGCATTTTCTTTTCATTTTCTCTCATTAACATAATGAATCATATTTATTTCTTGGTCAGTTGTAAGTCATTCTTCTATTCCACTTGGATTGTTCATTTTAAGTGAAGGAGGCATAGCCTTTAATGTGCAAATATACATTTTTTGAAATAATAATGGGCTATATCTAACTCCAGAGCTTGTAAATTCTTTAACATTATAAGAAATTTTAGCAAACATAAGGTTAAGTAGTTAAACATAAACTTAAACAGAGTTTTAGTAAATATTTGATTTTATCGGAGGTCCAAGCATATCAAAACACTGAAAACTCTGTTAACACCCACATAGTGAATCTGTTTAAAAAAACTTTAACTCACTTTGAACTCTGAAAGGTATTTGTCTACAGAACAGCCCAGGTGATAATAATATCACCTCTTAACAACTCTGCATTGTTCTTGGATTCTCTACAGTTGTTTAGCTCTCCTCAAGTAAATCTATGCTTCTGAGACATTCTTTTGCTTCGGGTAAAAAATAAAAGCAAAGAAAAATCATTTTGTCTGTCAGTCCATAAGTAGCAAGTAAATACTTTGATTTGGTTTGGGTAAGATGTCATATAAGGATAAATGGTAGTGAGCTACATGTTAAAGATGGGTAGCAAGAAGTCAAGGGCAAGTAGGTGTCATGGATGGGGGTGAGGTTTAGTGAGGGTTTCAGTACCAGGTGGTTCATATCAACATTAAAGCTTGAAGTTCCTAAGGGTTCAGGCAAGTTTGGGGTTGCAAAGATAGGCAGAGGGCTTAAAACAGTAAGTGTGGCCAAGACTAGGTAAATGAAGCAGGTACTCCTCAAGAATGGAATTCCAGAAAGGTGCTTGAAATGTTAGTGTAGTCATTGAGGACACATAATTGATTGTACTACCCAACTTAATAGTCAGTCTACTAAGAAGTTGTAGACTGTGAAGATGAGGAAAGTTAGAACATTTTGGGGAGAAAGAATGAGGGAGTGGGAGGGAGGGTAAGTTTATGACAGGAATCTTATGGATTCAGCACCTGCAAAAAAGTCATTCTGTTCCTTTTCAGTTTAAGATCTCATACATTAGCAGCTGCTGGGATAGAAATTAGAAGGCAAGGCCAAAATAGATCAGTTAATCAGTTTTGTAAGATTATTGAGGATAGAAAAGTAGTTTGTAAAAACTCTGAAATTGGCTACAGCTTAGTGTTTTTGTTTTAACTGAGTAACTTATGACTGAAGAGTCAAAGCCATTAGAAAGTAACATGTAACTCAGTCAGCTAAATAAATGTTATATTTTTCTATTGAACATGGCCTAGAGAAAGGAGTCTTTAAAACTTTTTTCTTAAAATACTCTTACTAGATACTGATCCTTATGTTCTAATTTAGTTGTGAACCATGTGCAATGATGTTGACCTCTGTGATTCAACATGAAAAGAATTTAACCAGCTGCCCTTGCTGAATCTTTTGTCATGTCTCCTGAATGCATGGTAAATTGTTTTTATTTTCTTGAAACCTCAGGTTTCTGCCTACATCAGTTTTCTCTTTCAGAGTTAAACTTTCCAAAGCTTTGCCTTTCAATAAAATAGGTTGGATATTTACTGGATAGTATCTACAGTATATATACGCCTTGCTGTTCAGCTGCTTCTATATTCTGTCCTACTACTATGATATGCAATATACCCTTTTCAGTTACTTGAGGGTGTGTTTTAGATCAGGTTTGGCACTATGGTCCACCTGCTTTTTGTAAATAAAGTTTTGTTGGAACACAATCATGCCCATTTGTGTATATATTGTCTGTAGCTGCTTTGCCTTACAACAGCAGAGTTGGGTAGTTGCAACAGAGTTAAATAGCTGGTAAGCGTAAAATATTTGCTATCTGGCCCTTTAAGAAAAAGCTTTTTGACCATTGTTCTAGATCAGTGTTTATCGAAAATGTGGTGCCCAGATCAGCAACCTTAGCATCACCTGGAAACTTGTTAGAAACACATATTCTTGGACTTAACACCCCAGGCCTACCAAATCAGAAGTTCTGGGGATGGGGGCCAGCAATTTGTGTTTTAAGAAGCCTTTCATGTGACTCTCATGCACATTAAAAGTTTGAGAAACTCTGTTCTGGTTAAATGTTTCCCAAATGTAAATCACATATATCACCTGTACTATTTTTTACCCTGTTTTCTTTTTGTTTAATTTTTTTTTTGTCAACTCACTTTCTGAAAATTTAAGCTAATTGTAAAATGAAAGTTTATGTCACCAGAAAAATAAATACAATGAAAACAACATGGTGTTAGGAGATAACTAGAGTCTGTTGTCACTTACCCTATGCTAAAAATTAGAACTCATAAGATGTATTAAGTACGTACTAAGCACCAAGTGGAAACTTTTTTCTTAATCATGATAAATAATCACTAGTGATTGAGTGGTGTTTAAAATGTCATGTTGGTGAAATCATACAACATCTAAAATTATTTTTGTCCAAATCCCATACTTTAAGAAATGCTGTATTAGTTGCTCATACGGAAGGAAAGCTGCTTCAACTGTACATGCCTAACCCACTGGGTGGAAATGACTTTTCCTTAGAAATAGACAGAAATACACACCCATGAGATAGATATCGAAGTCCCCAGAGAGGTCCATCTAGACTTCTAGGATGAAATTACGTATTTAGCTTCATCTTACCTTTCCATTAATGTTGTGGTCCATGGTGGTCAGCAATTCTGCAGGATTTCGCCAACCTCTTCCACGGTGGGATTGTGAAAGGTGCTGGCTGTGAGAAAAGCTGATGATCAAAGAAAACCCCTGGACTAGAAACTGGGGGAAGTGCTGTGATTCTGCATTATGGACCGGAACCAGCAAGGCATGCTTACTAGGAAAACAGTTGATTCACCTCAGATTTTAGAATTTTGAGAAATTCTGGTATGAAAATAAATCAGATGATTTAATGTGCCTCATAGTATTAGAGGGAATACTTCCCCAGACGTGGTGTTCTGATACTGGCCGATGTGTTTTAGGGTGTAGTAATTGTTGATGGGACTAGAACCTGAATATCCCTGGGTTGCTGAGTTGTTTCAGTTTTTTTCTTGCTTTCTTTTACTTAGAGATTATGGACGTACTTGCTTCTGTTGTCGTTTGACTCTGCAATAAAATAGTGACATAGGACTCTAATTCTCGAGGGGCTGAAAGTCTAGTAGGGAGTGAAGATTGCACATGAACAGTTACGTTTATTTTTAAGTGATAAATTCTGTGATTCTGATTGCATATAGGTGTCTAATTTTGAAGAAAGTTTTTAAAAAAATATAAAAGACCACCAAACACCTATAGGAGAACAAATGTTATTTGTTCATTAAGTAAAGTGTTACAAATGAAGTCCCTCATGTTCTCCTTCACAGTTTCAGTCCTTTCCCCCAAAGGCAATTCTTGTGAATATGTCACGGTTTTCCTGCTCTGTTGTTCAGTAGTTGTAAGGCTCAGTCTCCTTCATGGTAATCGCTGTTTTTCATTTTAACTTCCTTTATCATTGAGTTGTCTGTCGCCTCTGTCCTTTGATATTCTCATTTATTTTTCCTTTTTATTTCTTCATTAGTTTTAGATTTGGGGAGGCTCTGCTTAGCATTTATAGCTATCACCAACTATGGAGAACTTGTCTCTCTAATAGACAAATCAGCCAATTACTTTTTCTTTGGTTCTTTTCAGCTATTTCTTCATAGCCAGAGATAGCTTTCGTTACTTCTAATTTTGTGTATAAAAAGTTCTGGATGATAGAAGGCATCACATATCCAGAGTACGAGTGTTACTGTATCAGAATTGCAGCTCTGCAATTAAGTATCAAAATATGAGATTTAGCAGGCTGCAGCTTTTTAATGATGGACTTCCCTTTATGACATATACCATAAAACAAATTGTATATAATCCACTTTTAGGACTAAATTTGTGGGTAACTGTTTATTCAGGCTTTTCTAAGGTGTGTCTTAAATCTAAGAGGAGGAATATGTTGATTTCCTAAAGCATATATCCCCCTGGCAGAAATGTGATGGCATTGAGCCCTGCCAGTGACCAAGATTCTGTGCTTTTATAATGAGGGAAGGTAGGGTTGTGGCAGGGGTGGAATAGAGCCCTTGGAATGTAGCTACTTCAGTATTTCTTTCTGCACATTTCCTTCACCATTCTGTTAGCTCGTAAAGGCCCTGAGTAAGCTTTTCGTCCTGCTACCAAGGCTGTTTCCCAGTCTCATTCCTTATAATTTTTTTATATGGATTTTCATAGACAAGTAGGCTGATAGATTTAAAAAATTATTTTAGCATTATTAATCTTTGGTCATATTCAGCAAGAATGAACTTGTTTTGGAAATTTCTTCTGCAGTGGGCATTGCATTTTTAAAATGTCGGGCTTGTCATGGCGATTATGGTGGGGGTGATATTGATACCTATTTGTAATGATAAACCTTTAGGACCATATGAAAGAATTAAGAGGGATGGCCTTTCAGTACCCTTATTTTTTTGCATTTTCTGGGGGAAAGGAAAGCCTCTACTAATACTCAGTATGATTTTATAAGTTCTGTTAGAAAGAATGACTTGATATTACATTTGGAAGGGAGAATGCCTTAATTAGTTTTTCCCGCTGCCATCTTTGTCTGAGTATTTTTTCTTTCCTTATGTAATAAACGTATTCCTGAAAAGTTTGACATGTATCGAGTCCTATTAAATGTTTTCAAAGCATGAGTAATCATATAATGTTAAGACATGGTAGTGAATCTTTTCATAAAATGAACCCTATACTTTGTACTATATAAATATACAATGAATTAAACTGAGTTGTATTTATTAACAAGGTAACATGGAGTAGTAAGAGTTTTTTCTTTTAAGGTTATTATAAAAGGGTTCTTACAGGTGAGCTTTAGGCTAAATTCTAAAGGAACAACAAAGGTAGGTGGGAGATGTTAGTGGATTTGGTGAGCCTATTGGAGGAGTGTGTAAAAATGATCAAATTTGCTCTTTACTGTAATAGTTATGGTGAAGCAGTAGCTTTTATCTTGGTTCCACGTGAAGACATAGGGGTTTACTTGTCCATATGAAGACATGTGTTTACTGTACAGGACAGGTCTCTTCCTGCTCTGTTACTAGACTAGAAATTGGTCTTTATATAGTTCCCACATTATTATGTGGAGTCCTAGCTTATGTTGAAGGAAATGGTAATAAGAAGGTGGAACATTTGAAGATTTGAGGGCACAGGGAAATGAGAAACTTTAAGCTTATACACCTCTCTTTCTAGCTCTGGCTTTCCTTTCACTGAAAGGGTATGGAATTTATTTCAGAGGGAATGTGCCTGCCCTGTCCCAAGCCAACAGTGACACGTGGCCCCTAACAAGTATGCCTGTGGGGAGGGCTTTGGTTGTCACATTGGAGAATGTGGGAGAGCTTTTCCTCTTCTGGCCCCATTTATAAACTAGGATGCTTCCATTTGCTTTGTGTGCTGTTGAGTTTTCTCTTCTCTGTTTTCTCTAAGCTAAGCTCTTAGCTGATTCTGTACAAAAGAAATACTAATTAGTTGTTTTTATAAATTGCTTGCCATTAATGCCTGATAAAATGCGGTAAAATAAGGATTCTGCATACCATTATATATGTCAAATATTACAAAGTTTAAGGTTCTTTTGAAATTACAATACTAAACTCAGTTCACTTTTGCTTAGCCTTCACAGTTGTTGATCACATAGCATGGTCATCCACTCACAGCTTAAAAAAATACAGGGAGCATCGGAGAGAATGGGTAAAGTAAAATTTTGATGTTTTTAAAATAGCACCTAAATCTATGAAACTTGATTTGATTTATTGTTTGTATGGGAGGGAGAGGGAGGTTGGCACTGGAAGGGAGGGGGTGGATATTGGGAAAATAGCATGCACCATGTAAAATGATGTCAGATACCATCTAGGCTAAGATTTTTAAGTGTTGCTACTACAGTTTAACTCTGTTTCAGAAAGGGCAGGACCATAAAATGGCAGTGTTGGGATTTACAGTGGGTTTAATCTTTCCCTCCCTACAGATTGAAGGGGATTTTGAGAATAGCACTATTTGAGTAGTTTGGACAGAAGCCTTCTTTTTAGAGTGGGCTGTCCACATTCCCTGAGTGAAACTGCCTCAGTAGCACCTCAGGCTCTCTTAACGTTACTGAGGCTCTGTTAACGTTACTGAAAGACCTTGAGAGGAATAATATTTATTCCAGTTTTTATTGTACACCTATGACTCAGGTGTTCTCAAATATAGGTTATGATTCATGAAACTCATGAAGGGGCTGAACAGCAGAGGTTAAGAGAGTTGTTACTTTGAAGGTAGTTGCTTGGTAGAAAAAACATTAATAGAAATTTTGATGCTTCCATTCAGATGAAGAACACTTTTCCTTTCAAAGTTCTAAATCAAGTTTTTAATCTCAAATCTCATCATTATAGTTATGTACAAAGCCTAATTAATTAGTATTACGGAGGTCATAGAGAAGAGAGCCTGCCATGTTTTTATGGATAGGGCATTTTGTTGTTGTGAACTCAAATAACTTGGTCTAATCTCCACCC
Organism: Balaenoptera acutorostrata; assembly: GCF_949987535.1. Taxonomy (NCBI): domain Eukaryota; kingdom Metazoa; phylum Chordata; class Mammalia; order Artiodactyla; family Balaenopteridae; genus Balaenoptera; species Balaenoptera acutorostrata. Next base: position 15,209,836 of record NC_080070.1, on the reverse strand, counting down.
CATTATTTTTAAACTTTTTTCTTTGTTTACACATTTAAAATCTGGGTGCAGAAAAAATTAAATCAGATTTTACCCTAAAAATATTATTCTTGCCCCAGCTTTGCTATTCCTCTACATGAAGCCATTTGCCAAAGCCAGATACGACTTAACTTATTGTTTCCCAAACCTTCCTGCCTCTGTAAGCTTTGTCAAAGGTATTACCGCCAGTTTGGAATGCTCTTCTTTCCCCTTTCCTTTGGTCTAAGTCCTGTCTTTCCTTCAAATAATGGCTTCTACTATTGCATGAAGCCTTCTCTAACTCTTCAGTCCTTGGTGGTCATTCTAGTCTTAGAATTCCTGAAGTACTACTATTTGGTAGTATTTCATCCATTACATTCATCTGGCACTTGGATCATGCTTCCTTTTGTTATTACTTGTTACTGCATTTAAATATCCTGTTTCTCTAGGAAAATGAGGGGCTCCTTGAGGGTAGAGAGCTTGTCTTAAATGCCTCTTTGTAATCCCATTGCCTAGCACAGAGGATATGTTCAGTATTGGGCTTGATTCTATTATTTGGATCCAATATTAGTGTAACAGAGCAATTGTTCTTTTAACTTAGGTTATTTTTATAATGAATATATACCCAGAAAACCCAAAGATAAAGTACATTGAATTAATAAAGTAATTCCTTGTATTATAAGGAGATTTGGTTCATATTTGTTCCTTATTAATTATAGTTCCCCCCTCCCCCCTCCCCCCCCCCTCCTTTGCTTTTTAGTGGGTGCTGTTTTACCTAGTTTCTTTTGAAAAACATGGTTTGGGCCAGATATATTGACAGTTTATATTACTAGTATTTTTACTTTAAAATTCTTTGTTGGTTTAGGCAGATTATACTTTCATGGCTTAAGCCCAAATAAAATACATTTATTAAATACTGTATGGTAATATAGTCAAATTATTTTAAAATGTTAACCTTAAAGTCTCTCAAGTAAAATTTAAAAAATATCAATAAACAGATATTCAGTTGCTAGTCCCTCTCAGGGTATTTCTGTATCTCAAATTATTAGGAATTTTATTATTTCATTGTTATAAAGATTTCTGTACTGTACAGGCTGATATTTGATAGCTGTATTTATTGTGTTTACTGCAGTTATCAAATGTTTATAGAGCAACCATTCGTATGTAGTGAGGAGTTATTTAAAAATACTTTTTGGCATTTATAGAAACTGACACTTAAAGGTCCTCAGGGATAATTTTGCTTAATTCATATTTGGAATTGTTCTCATTTTATCTGATAGCAGTGTCTTCAAGGCACATATGTCTTAATATTAGATTTATGTCGTGATTTCAGAGGAAGTGCTTGACTAGTAAAACTTGTGAGAATCTTGATTTTAGTCTAAGGCCTGGCTTGTCATATTCTTGAACCATTAGTTTGACAAAGCACTGAAACAATACTGCTGTTGCATTACTGAAAAACTTAGAAACTTGTAGCAGGGAGACTTCTAGATATGTAAGTTTTTTTTTCTTCTTCAAAAATTTATATTATCTTTAAATTTCTTAGCATAATTTGGGTACATGCGAGAAAGCAAAAAGCTTCTAATACAGCATTGACATTCTGGTGTGAGCTCATCAGAGTACCATTCTGACATGAGCTTAAGGCCCTCACCAAAGTCTTGATGAAATATACTTTATAAAAAAACATTTTTCAAAACCCCAGTTTGCCCAAGGACCACTTTACAGAGCTCCAGCCTTGGACTTTTACCTGTGATCAGTCATATTCTTCTCTAGGGTTACACTTGTTAAGTCAATATTTTAAAACAAAGCAAAACAAAACACCCTGATTTTGTTCACTTTTGTTTTCATATACAAGAATCTTTACAGTCAACATGTACTTCTAGATGCTATATTGAAATTGCTGGCAGAGTCTATTCTATACAGACTGAACAATCTGGCCCCTTGTTTTATTTGTAAAGGTTCAATGTATCTATGCCTGCCTACTTCAGTCTGCAAGGGAGTGTCAGAAAGGCCCCGCATTCGCCGAGCCGTGAGTTATCACTAACTTTTCAGATGTGTTAATGAATGTGGAACAAAAGCAGTTGTGTTTAAAAGGAAAAAAGGACCATCAAAATAACCTTTATTATATATAGTAGCAGGCGTGAACACTAAATTAATTATTCCAAATTGTGGTGTCAAAAATAACCTACTTTAACTAGAGACTAGCCTCTAGAAAACCTATTGTTGAACTGCTCTGAAGCTATCATTTTAGCTATAAATTACTATTCTTAAAATTTTATAAACCTGGTTGTAAATTAATATGTTCTTTAAGTCTTTTTAACCAAGTTAAAACAATTTGAACAAAATCTTACCCCGCCTAAAAATGATAGTATTTAGTTGACTTTGAGTTAAGCTCTTCAAAATAAGACCATGTGAAAGGGGTAAAGTTTTAACCTTTTTTGTTATTCACATGTGAAAAATTAATTTAGATAATTGAATCACTTCCTAGATGAAAGATTTTAGTTCAGTGGTATTTAAAATCTATTTTGGTACCAACAGTTCTCGCTTCAGTAATTCACCAGTAGGTTTTCATTCATCAATGAGGATATCAGTTTAAGGCTAAAAATAAAACACTTTTCATTTCCTAGGGCTTATCATTCTACTTAGAGGAAATGTCCTTAAGAGTTTTTCCCCCCCCCAAAGAGATTCTAAGCAAAAAAATTGTAACTAACATCTATATTTTGTTAATATAGTTACCTTTCTTTTTCTTAGATTCATTAAAGTTTTGAGTAGATTGGCATATTTGATTAGCAGGTTGGGTGCTTCTGTTGCTTAGGAGGTGTATTATGTTAAATGAAGACAGAATGAATTTAAATGTACCCAGTTTGGCTATATATAGCACAGACTACATAAAACTTGGAGGTGTGGGACCTTTGGAGGCATTAAAGTTAACATTTCATTTAGGCAGTATGCCTTTGTTTGACTGGTGTGTAAGTCCTTCTTCCAGGTTTGTACGCTCTTAAACACGTTATTCTACCCTCTCTAACTCCTCCCAGCAGCAAAAGGGAGACACTTCAGCTGGAACAAAATAGTGGAAGAAATGGCGTCTGGGGTTCAGTGGGGATTCGCAGTGTGTATGCAATGTTTGCAAGATTACTTTATATGTTTTTCAATTAATGTAAATAATTACAATATAAATCAGTGCTTAGTGTCAAGTAGGGAACATTGTATACCAGTAGAAATTCTCCTAGTGGGTCTGCTGCAAGTCACTTAACCTCTTGGGGCCTCAGTTTCCTCATCTGCAGTATGAAGGAGTTGGACTCGATAATCTTTAAGGTCCATTCCTGCTCTACATCCTATGCTTTTCTGAAGTACTCTGTTTAACAGAATGCATTGCTTTCCCACTTTGACTATTTGAATTACATGTGCAGTACACATACTGCAACTGCATGTTGTCTAAAATAGTTTTTCTGTAGGATATTATATAAAAACTAACCCCTCTTGAGCTGATTTATAAATGTGTGTGTGTATAGCCACACATAAAAAGCTAGTGATGGTAGGGCTCTCAGAAAATACATATTTTCCAGTTGTCTAACCTTGAATGTTATTAACTTTCCTCTATTACAGGAGATACTACTCGTCAACGAATCAAATTCAGTGATGACAGAGTATGCAAGAGTCACCTTCTGAATTGTTGCCCCCATGATGTCCTGTCTGGAACTGTACGTGTTTATTAAATCTGTTGTTTTGTTATTGGTATACTACGAAAACAAACTACTTGATAAAGTCTTAATTTCGTGTCACATTATCATGCAGTGATTTTTTTTTTAAACACTTGTTAGCACAACAATTTGCATCCCTTATATTCAGGTTGATAATTTAGATCTGCAATAATTGGATTCCTCACAAAAATGATTGCTGTGTTTTACTGTATAATTTTTTCCATTCTTCAGAGCAAGCTTTTAAAAAGCATTTCTTATTTGGAACATAGAGGCAGTTATTATACAGCAGTTGCACTTTTAGTTTAGAAATAATATAAATGATTTTTTAAATTGTTTACTTCACTGTTGAGCAGAGTAGACTTTCATCCAAAACAGTATACCTTTTTATTAAGATTTGTGCACGTTTGAATGTGGAAATCATTGTGGGGAAAATATACTGGTAAATACTTAAATTTACACAACTTAATTTGCGAGTAGTGTTGTCGGTTAAAATTCATTTATATTGCTTACTCCTAGTGATGTAAAGCTCACTTAATTTAAGTTCTATATCTAGTGATGTTGGTTAATCTTAGGGCATCATTTTAATTTGGTAGATAAATCACATGATGATGGACCTATTTAAATGGGACAGAGGATTTGATTCCCTGGCTTTTGGATTTGATTGAAATGATAACTCACAAGAGCTTCCATTCACAAGGATAGCAGAGGAGGGCTGGTAGGGCCTAAACATTTAGCTGACTTTGTCATTTGTCTGAAATGAAGAAAAGATTTCAAACTTCCATTTGCAGAAGCAATGAGTTCCCTTAATTAAAGATGTCTAAATTAGTGGTTTCTTCTTTTTTTTTTTGGCCGTGCCATGTGGCATGCGGGATCTTAGTTCCCTGACCAGGCATGGAACCTGTGCACCCTGCAGTGGAAGCTCGGAGTCTTAAAGAGTGGTTTCTTCCTGATAGGAGGAGTTAAATACCCCAAATACATAAGTATCAAGGCATTTTTGATAGAAAACACCTCTTTTTCCAGTAGGAAAGACCGTCGAAACTATATTATGTTAAAAGGAATAGAAGAGCTAACATTTAAAAAATATGTAATACCTAAATTTTTTAAAAGTATAATATTAAAAGGGAAGACATCCAGTTTCTGAGCACTTGAATTAGGACTGTGACAGATAATTAACCCTCATATCTGCTCTTTAGAATTTCCATAATTAAAGTATTTTCTACTCTGCTATAATACAGTTGAAATCTATAATATTAGTAATTATCTGTAGTATTATTTGATTCTTCACATTTACTATTAAATTTAACAATGATATTTAAGGCTAAATTATCACTTCAAATGAATTTTGAGGAAAAGATTAGTCGATAAAATGGCAGAATTTAAATTTTTAGTACTTTAAAACCAGTCATAGCAGGACTTTGACATATTATATTCTTCAGGTATGGCATTAATAATGATGAAAAAAATCTAACATCACAATTGTACTTTTACATTTTATAATGTATACAATGCAGTCACATTCATTTATTTCTCAAAATAATTCTGTTGGGTATATATTCCATAGTTAGCCTTAATGACAGTAAAGTGATTTATTCAAAATCATTTAGTTCTGTTGATTTAAGGTAAAACTGGAACCAAACCCAAATTTTCTGAGCTGTAGTTTTATTCAACATGTTTTCTACTCTGTAGGTAATACTTAATCCTTCATCATGTTAAATAAAAAGGATTAGTGTTGGTCTTGGACTTTCCTTCTTATAAAGTTCTTGCTGGTGGAGTTGTAAGAAGCACATTTTTTCAAATTTTAATATCTCAAATATGCATCTTAAAATTGATGATAGAAAAACACTTTTAATTTGTAACATTTTTCTTACGGTACAGAATTTAATGATGAGGCTTAAAATTGATGGTGTCTTGGATCACATGAAAAACAGTTATGGAAAGGCACTTGCCAGGGAAACTCTGTATGAGAAATATCTCCTTTTTGTCAGCTTAATAGGCAAGAGATTGTCATATGTAAGGATGGGGTTAAGTGGTTGTGAACCTCTTAAGTAGAGTTTTAAGGGCTGGCTCTAGGACTTTGTAAGAGTCCAAGGTTGTCACAGTGATGTCCTTGAGAACTTGAAATCATCCACAGAGTGACTTTCTCATGACCCTTATTACTAAAAAGGGCTATTTATAACAGTTTATCCTATGTACAAATGGTTTGTAATTACAGAGATCAGACTTCTTTAGCATCCAATCTCTGTAGAACACATGCTGTTCTGGAACAGAATCTAATAGTTCACACTTCTGTGTGTTGAAGATGCTGATTTTTTAATTTTTTTATTTTTTTGACATGTTAGATCAAGGATGAAAAGAACTAAATTGTAACTGTTTTTATAATGCTTTTTCTTTGTCGTGTAACTGAAGGTTGCCCTTTAGTTTTCCAGACCTTGTTCCTCAGATCTGTCACTTCCAGCAGAATATGACTCATCAATATTCTAGATGATTTAGCAGAATAATACACAAATATATTTTTTGGCTTATTATTATTATAAAAAGGTTGAACTTTATACCGAGCACTTGGAGATGAAGAGTATGGTTTCTAAAAGTATACTCATAACTGACAGTATGGAATATTTTTGGAATTCAGCTTTTTTTTAAATATATATTTATTTTTTATTTATTTATGTTTGGCTGTGTTGGGTCTTCATTGCTGCTTGCAGGCTCTCTCTAGTTGCGGTGAGTGGGGGCTACTCTTCATTGTGGTGTGCAGGCTTCTCCTTGCGGTGGCTTGTCTTGTTGCAGAGCATGGGCTCTAGGCGTGCAGGCTTCAGTAGTTGTAGCTCACGGGCTCAGTAGTTGTGGCGCACGGGCTTAGTTGCTCCGCGGCATGTGGGATCTTCCCGGACCAGGGATAGAACCCTTGTCCCCTGCATTGGCAGGCGGATTCCCAACCACTGTGCCACTAGGGAAGTTCCTGGAATTCAGCTTGATGAAAATGCCCCTGTAACGTATTACCATTCTTTAGTCTGGTACTCTGGTATAACTAACTTTTTTTTTTTTTTTAATTTTATATTGGAGTATAGTTGATTTACAATGTTATGTTTCAGGTATACAGCAAAATGATTCAGTTATATGTATATCCATTCTTTTTCAGATTCTTTTCCCACGTAGGTTATTCTGGTATAACTGACTCTTAAGCTAACAAATTAATTAGAGGAGGTAAAATGTAGAACAGAGAATCAAAATAATTGTGTGTATATGTATCTTTATATTATGGTTTTTATAAGAAGCATGACTATTTCTATAATTGGGAAGTTTTTGTATTTCAAAGGCATGGATTATTTTCCTGTTCATCTAGAATTTTTTGTTCTAGTCTCACTCTTCTCCTCCTTTGGAACAATTAGTTTTCTCCCTCTTCTATTTACCATGCAGAAAGTAGACAGCATCCCCTTTCAGATTTAGGCAAAACAAAAAACCTAAGTAGAGTTGTCCTCCCCCTCCCCCCAAAAAAATGAGCCACATTATTTCTGGCACATATATTCCCTAAGGAAAGATAAGTATATTGAAGTGCTTAAAAAAAAATCTTTCCATCTAGTTCCTAGTGATCTAGGAAAAGGATATGTGATAGTAATAATTTACAGAAGGCATTAAATCTAAAGCAGAAACTTGAGATTAAGATCTACAGAGATGGAAATGTATACTCTCATAATGCATCTATCCTAAATTCAGAAGTGGCCACTACTAATTCTTATAGCCTTCATCATAGTATAATTTTAGTGTTGACAGGCCATAATGTCTTCTAGTGTAAGGCCATCATTTTTTTTTTTAACATCTTTATTGGAGTATAATTGCTTTATAATGGTGTGTTAGTTTCTGCTTTATAACAAAGTGAATCAGCTATACATATACATACATCCCCGTATCTCCTCCCTCTTGTGTCTCCCTCCCACCCTCCCTGTGCCATCCCTCTAGGTGGTCACAAAGCACTGAGCTGATCTCCCTGTGCTATGCAGCTGCTTCCCACTAGCTATCTGTTTTACATTTGGTAGTATATTTAAGTCCATGCCACTCTCTCACTTCGTCCCAGCTTACCCTTCCCCCTCCCCGTGTCCTCAAGTCCATTCTCTACGTCTGCGTCTTTATTCCTGTCCTGCCCCTACGTTCTTCAGAACCTTTTTTTTTTTTTTAGATTTCATATATATGTGTTAGCATACGGTATTTATTTTTCTCTTTCTGACTTACTTCACTCTATGACAGTCTCTAGGTCCATCCACGTTACTATGGCCATCATTTTATATAGATAGAAAAATTAAGGTTCAGAGAAATTGTCTTTGTCAGATGTCTCACAAAGAATCACAGTATATTATACCACACAGGAATCTTAGACTTATTTTAATCCGAATACTTTTTAAAGTGTTTTTTGTGTTGTTAGTTTTTTTAGGTAACACAGTTACCTAAGACAGTGACTTTCAGATGTTTCTGAAATGTCCTTAGAGGTACCTCATTCCCTGGGGACCTGGGGACAGGCCAGTCTTTCTTATTTTGACGGGAATTTTTACACATTTTAAATACAGGGATTTTTCCATGACATTCTGTTTTTTTTTTTTTTTAAGTGTAGCTCTTTTTTTAAAATTAATTAATTAATTATTTATTTATTTTTATTTATGGCTGTGTTGGGTCTTCATTTCTGTGCGAGGGCTTTCTCTAGTTGCGGCGAGTGGGGGCCACTCTTCATCGCGGTGCGCGGGCCTCTCACTATCGCGGCCTCTCTTACTGCAGAGCACAGGCTCCAGACGCGCAGGCTCAGTAGCTGTGGCACATGGGCTTAGTTGCTCCGCGGCATGTGGGATCTTCCCAGACCAGGGCTCGAACCTGTGTCCCCTGCATTGGCAGGCGGATTCTTAACCACTGCGCCACCAGGGAAGCCCGACATTTTGTTTTTATAAAGAGAGTCTGCAGCTCTGAAATAGAATTTAAGAAAAGCTGATCTTGAGAAATACTTAGGGACAGGAATATAGTAAAATTTTATCTGCCTTTTGAAGTGATTGGATGGGAGTATTTATTGGTTGTCAAAAATCCTGAGTTGATTTTATGGTGTCCCCAGTAGGTTCTGGGTTTTATCCAAAATGAAGTTTTTATTAATTGAAACTCCTTTATTGCTACTCTAACGCTTTCTTTTAAGGCCTGGTTATAATCAATCCCTTGGATACCTACAAACCTGAACTTTAAAACTGCTGAAGTCTCTTTGATAGTACAAATTTAGAGGAGCCATGAAAGTTTAGAGAAGCAGAATAAGTGATAAGGACTAAACCTGCACAAAATTTTCTCAGCCACTCAGTAGCATGTAAGTTTCATAGTAAGGGCAAGGACATTTTGTTCACTGCTATATCCGCAGCATCTAAAACGGTTTCCCTCCATTGTGTTAAATGAATAATCAATCACCCAGAAGAAGAAAGTGAAATAAATGTTCCAAAAACTAACTTTGAGTTTCAAAAATTAATGACTATGGAAAAAGTGTTACCTTCTAACAGTTAAGGAGCTGGAGAGTATCTTGATATTGAGTTGCTTATCAAAACATGACAACAGTGGTTTCACATGCAGATGTGAAAAAATTAGTCTATAGACAGTTTAAACTCATAACCTCTTCTCTGGAAAGGGTTTGTTTTGGGATATTTAGGCGTTTTTAAAGAAGTATTTTTAACATTAGCCCAGGTGGTCTAGTGGTTAGGGTTCGGCACTTTGACTGCTGTGGCCCAGGTTTAATTTAATCCCTGTTCAGGGAACTGAGATCCCACAAGCCGCCATGGCATGGCCAAAATTAAAAAAAAAAAAAAATAGAAAACAAAACATTGGCCCAGATGACTGGCTTGAATTTTTTTTTTTTTTTTTAATCTCTATGACCGCCAATTTCTAGAGCTTCCAAATTTGCAAAACTGCCAGGTAGCCCAGGTTTTTACCAGATTTGGATTTTGAAGTGTCCTTATATTAATCAGATTTGCTGCTTTTATTTTATTCTCGGTTTCTTACAAAAATACGCATTCCTTTAACAAGCAGTAAACCAAAAATACATTTGGTGCTTAGGAAATCAGAGGCGTATTAAGAGCTTCCCAGTGAATAATTAGAGCTTTACCATTAAACTTTAAAAACCCAGTCCTGGGCTTCCCTGGTGGCGCAGTGGTTGAGAATCTGCCTGCTAATGCAGGGGACACGGGTTCGAGCCCTGGTCTGGGAAGATCCCACATGCCACGGAGCAGCTGGGCCCGTGAGCCACAATTGCTGAGCCTGCGCGTCTGGAGCCTGTGCCCCGCGACGGGAGGGGCCGCGATAGAGAAAGGCCCGCGCACCGCGATGAAGAGCGGTCCCCGCACCGCGATGAAGAGTGGCCCCCGCTTGCCGCAACTGGAGAAAGCCCTCGCACGAACCGAAGACCCAACACAGCCAAAAATAAATAAATAAATAAATAAATAAATAAATAAATAAATAAGAAAATCCTTTAAAAAAAAAAAAAAAACCCAGTCCTGTGTATAATTTGGAGTATTGTTGGCAAATTGGCACATGAATACTCTGAGCTGTTCAACTTGGGGTACTTCTGTCCTTGGGAAATAACCTTTTTCTGTTATTGAGAATAATCTTGCAGTCATTAATTTCATATTCTTAAAATAAGTTAATATACTTCAGGCTTATGGAAGTGATTTTTTTAAGGGGACCCAGAGACCATGTGTTCTAGAATCTTGTTCTAGTTTAGTCTGTCTCTAATTGAGGTTGGTCAGCATGTTTGTCCGTGACTTGGATTAATGGTTAAATACAAATATACATACATGTAAATCAGATGAACTATTGTGCTGATGTCCAGTCTTTGTAGATCAAATACAAATTAATTTTACTCTAATTTTTATTCTGTAATATTGAATCAGTTTGAGGAGTCTTTTTAAACTTCATTAATAGAAAATGTCAATTATAAATAAAAGTAGAGTTGTTGTATAATGAACTTCATGTACCTGTATGCCAGCTTCAGTAAATATTTTACACACAGCTACCTTATTTCATTTATAATTACGTATGTCCTCTCCATCCTGCTGTTTGTTTTGGGGTTTTTTTTTTGTTTTTGTTTTTTATTTGTTTTGTTTTGGCTGCATTGGGTCTTTGTTGCTGCACGTGGGCTTTCTCTAGTTGTGGCAAGCGGGGGCTACTCTTTGTTGTGGTGTGCGGGCTTCTCCTTGCGGTGGCTTCTCTTGTTGCAGAGCACAGGCTCTAGGCACGCGGGCTTCAGTAGTTGTGGCTCGCGGGCTCTAGAGCACAGACTCAGTAGTTGTGGCGCACAGGCTTAGTTGCCCCGCGGCATGTGGGATCTTCCCGGACCAGGGCTTGAACCCGTCTCCCCTGCATTGGCAGGTGGATTCTTAACCACTGCACCACCAGGGAAGCGCCCTGTTGTTTTTTGAAGTGGATCTTAAATCTTGGACCTGTCATTTAGGATGACTCTTAAAACATTATAAATTAGCAAAGACCAATAATTTCCAAGCAAAGCAGAATGAGGTCTGGAAGTCATTGTTCAAGCAGGTTGTTTTTCATAGCCTGATACTTTGTCAACATGTTTCACTGTCACATTTGTTTCTCTCTCTCTTGTTTTTTTTTTTTTTTTTTTTTGGCCATGCCATGGCAACTTGTGGGTTCCCCGACCAGGGATTGAACCCGGGCCCTCGGGAGTGAGAGTGCAGAGTCCTAATCACTGGACCGGCAGGGAATTCCCACACATTTGTTTTTCTGTACAATGATTCTCAATAAATGTTATTATCTAAGAACCAGGAATCATCACTTAGTAGTCCCTGAACTCTCTAGATCTTTTTTGGAGATAGGCACAGTTTTATAAACTGCATTTTAACAAATCTGAAGAAACTAGTGTGTTCTCTGAGGCTATTCATTGAGAAAGGTGGGATAGAGTTATAAATGCATCATTTGGAAGATGTAGACAATGAACACAGAGCAAACATATGGTAAAAACCAAAAACTTGAAACAAAGATTTTTATTATACAGGTGATTAACCACAAACATCAAGCAAAGTCATGGATTGTCTTATCACTGGAAATATTTTTTTAAATGTGATGCTTTCTGTCTTGATGTGCAGGTGGCAAGATCAAATGACTTAGTATAATCCTTTCTGTTGGGTTGGCCAAAAAGTTTGTTTGGGTTTTTCTTTAAGATTGTTAGGGTTTTCCAGTAAGATCTTACGGAAAAACCTGAACGAACTTTTTGGCCAATCCAATAATTTGATGATAGTTACTCATGAAGGGAACTTTTTAAAGCATTTGGTGTTTTACTATGACCTATATTGAATAAAACATCTTGACTATATATTACCCCATAGACTCTTTTGGTCTACGGGGTCAAAAAATATAAGCATATATGTTGAGGTGTTGGATAATGTAATTTGTAAAATATCCAAATTCAGGTAGGTTTTTATGTGTCCCCCCTTTTTGGTGTTTACTATAACAGTGTTTGCAGTAATGAAATTTAGGTAATAATGGAATTAAGCAGAGCAAGAAATAGAAAAGGGCAAGCAAGAGGTATCAGATTAATGAGGGCTAAATGGAAAAAGTAAAGAGAATTCACAGTAAAAGTTAACAAAAAAAATTCCCCTTCAAGAAGTGATTTATTTTTTTATCTCTCTGAGAGTGTTGCTAATTGCTGAGATCAGCATTCATTCATTTATTCACTTAAATACTTATTGAGGACCTACTATGTGCCATGTGCAATGCTGGGGATACGGAAGTGGACAGGGGTTTCTGTTTTAGTGATGGGGGCTTACATTCTAATGTTCTTTCACAACCAAGTGTGAAAAGAAATAATGTGATTTCAGGAGTGATGTTAAGTGCTATGACAAAAATGCGTGGTTAAGTCTGAGACAGTGGGCAAGGGGCTACACTGACAGGGTGAGTGGAGAAAACTTTTGATGAAGTGACATTTGAAGAGATCTAAATGTGAAGAAAAGCCAGTCATTCCTGAGTGGAAATGAATTTATCATATGTTGCCTCTACACAGAAACTTTTGGTGGTTCCCTATTATATATATGGTCAAAAGTCTAAAATCTTTAGTAGGTCTCTCTCTCCCTTGAATGAATAAATCAGTTTGGTCCTCTGTTTTGATTTATTCACTGTTGTCTCACTACTTTCCTTGCCCAGCATGCTGATTTTTGCCTATCTCCATTTCTCTGCCTGGAATAACCTTTCTGTACAAATTTAAATCCTGCCTGGCTTACTACACACAATTGCTCTGAACCCCAGTGTAGCACCTGCCCTCCATACTACCGAGTGCGCACTTGTTTTGTCTTATTTATATATGTTCTTTCTCTCCTCAATTAGAATAGTCTTTGTGGGGCAAGGCCATTTGTTTTAATTTTATGTAGCTATCTTTGCATATCTAGGATTAGAAACGGGTAAGAAGGTATTTCCTACTATATTCTTCAAAAAAACATACATTAAGAAAAGGTAGAAGAAGAGCTTTATTTTTCTTTATCCACTCAGGAAAAAGTGAACTTGGAGGAAGAACATTCAAGTGAGAATGGGCAGTTAAGAAGTTGGGAAGTAGTAGAAAAGCAGGAACTACTTTGTGCATGCACAGTGTGCCCCATTCCTCTTCACCCACCACTCATGTTTGACTTGTTAGTTTTGAGTGACAGGATTGGAATTAGGAAAGAAAAACCTTAATTTTTGTTTTAAGACAATAGTGGCATAACTGAAACTCATATCCAGGTTTTGTTATTTCAAGGCTTCTTCCATAGTATACTAGGCTTTCTCTTGTTCTTGAGCTGGGTCTTTTTTTTATATATATATAAATATATTTATTTATGTTTGGCTGTGTTGGGTCTTCGTTGCTGCACGTGGGCTTTCTCTAGTTGCAGCGAGCGGGGGCTACTCTTCCTTGCGGTGCGTGGGCTTCTCATTGTGGTGGCTTCTCTTGTTGCGGAGCACGGGCTCTAGGCACGCGGGCTTCAGTAGTTGTGGCTCGCGGGCTCTAGAGCGCAGGCTCAGTAGTTGTGGTGCACGGGCTTAGTTGCTCCGCGGCATGTGGGATCTTCCCGGACCAGGGCTCAAACCTGTGTCCGCTGCACTGGCAGGCGGATTCTTAACCACTGCACCACCAGGCAAGCTTCTTGAGCTGGGTCTTGAAGCAGGGACTGACCATGGATGGAAGAGAGATTTTATAAATGTGAGGAGGAAGAAAGTGAAGATGTAAGAAGTGAAGGTCAAAGTGTAGATGATTTGTTTTTTTTTGAAAATAGCTTTGGCATTGGAACAGTATATGGAATGGTTCAAATGCTAGGCTAGGGGTTTGTATTTCCTGTGCTCTCTGTCCTGCTGTCATGGTTTTGTTTCACTTTTTCTCCAGCTGGTATATGTATATATTCCTTTTAGTACTTTACCAATATTGCTGTCTATTCTTATATATTCCTTGCTGTCTGACAAGGATGTTAGTCCAACCAGTAGTGTGGTGTTAATGCTTCTAAAACAGATTTTATCATGTCATATTTCTTTCCAAGTAGTCGAGCATTCTTGCATTCTTCTCTTCGTCCAGAGTAAGTTCTGCACGTGTTGATTCACATTCAAAATCTTCCAAAATCTAGTCAGTCTGTAATTTGATCCATATAGCAGTCCTGAAGTACTTGAGAAAAGAGAAGTCCTGAGAGATTAAGTGAATTTCTCAGAGTTAAATGAATAATGAGAGGTAAAGGGATATTTTCTGAGTTGGTCAGTGCCTACTCTATCTTACTTTGTTTATTATTTTGGCAATATAATCTTCGAGTATAAGAGAAGAAAGCATAAAACATGAATATTTCCCATTATTCATCCCCCACCTTCCCAGGACTAACCCCTGTTAACAATTCAATGTACATCTTCCACTGTCCTTTCTATACATTTACAAGTGTGTGTGCATGCATGTGTGTCTGTGTTTTAACAAATGGAATCTTTGAATTTTTCTCACCTGTCTTCGAGAAGCTTGCATATTAGTGGTCTACATTTTTTAAATGCCAATGTACTATTTCACAACATGGCCATTCCCTAAATTACTTACCCAGTGACTGTTAATATGTTAATTGGTTTTGGTTTGGTGTGCAGTATGGCAATGAAATCCTTGTGTGTACATCTTTATTTACATTTGCTGCTGTTGCTTTAGTTTAATGTCTTGTTTTTTTCTTTTTTTTCAATGAGAATATAAATTCCTTGATAGCACGAATTTATATTCTCATACCTTTTTGTAATTCCCTTTAGCATCTAGCTCACGGAACTGAGCAAATGTACTAACATATAACAAAGCAAAAATATTTGCAGATACTTGGAGCTGTCACTGTGTCATGTTTCTATCACTGATATATTCATTAACATATTCACTGCCATTAGCTAAGTTAACCCTTTGATTGGCACTACCGTAATACTTTGTTGATTTTGATGTTCAATTTCCACATGCTTGTGTTCCTTAAATTTTTTTCTCCAAAATTGAAGTGGCTTCATTGATTTTTCTGCTTATAAGAATAACATATGCTCATTACATTTAATTCAACCACTGTCAAAAAATTCAAACAAAATCTTCAACCTCACAGCAATGTCTGTATCGGAAGTTACAAAAATGGCATTTTATTATATGTCTTTCTTTGCCATCTTCTTTTTTCTCCACTTAGTATCAAGAACATTGTTTCTAATGGCTATATAATCTATTATATGGCTATTCCATAATTCATTTAATCACACCCCTTTCGCTAGGCTCTTAAAATGTTTCTAATTTTAAAAATCAAAAACACCATTTGTTAAACTTTATTGTTCGTTTATCTTTGTGTACTTACTTGTTTCCTCAAGTTCTTAGAAGTTGAATTGCGTAGTCAAATTGTCAAGTTTATTTAATGGTTAGGTCGTGGGTTGTGCAAACCTGATCTTCTGTGTAGGAGGGAAAAATAAGAGAAATAAACCATTTTCCTCATGATGCTTAGGGTCCATTTGAGGAGATAAGAGTCACCTTCGGAACTTCAAAAG
Source organism: Balaenoptera acutorostrata (assembly GCF_949987535.1). Taxonomy (NCBI): domain Eukaryota; kingdom Metazoa; phylum Chordata; class Mammalia; order Artiodactyla; family Balaenopteridae; genus Balaenoptera; species Balaenoptera acutorostrata. The sequence continues at coordinate 15,194,135 of NC_080070.1, read as the reverse complement.
AACAGTTAAAAAGTGCTTAACAGAGTCAACTTTATTAAGTAGTAAAACATAATATAAAATGTTGGGAGGTTATAAGAGAATTCTGTTATCAGAATTAGATATAGTTATTTGGTCAAAACTTCATGGAGGAAATGGATTTAGGATGGAAAGGACAAAATGCAGAACTGAATTTATCCAATTAAAAATAAGCATTTTCCCAATAATCTAAGAATTTAGATGTCCATTAATTGAAATACCAAGAATAAATTTGCAGAAAGAATTTGAAGTAAATTACTTGTTAAATTTAAAAATTTAAAACTCTTCCTGTGGCTTTCATCATAAATAGTTACTTTAAGTTAAAATAAATAACCAAACATTTTATTTTGTTCAGTTTGAAGCTCACCTATTTCAAAAGAGAAGCAGGAGCAGCAGGAAATATCTGTGCACTTAGTGTTCAAAGCACTATTGCATTATCAGTGATGAAGTCAGGTTTGATTTGGCTTTTGAGAATTGGTCCATGCTTAGTCATGGTGTGCTTCTATCATGGTTCCCTCTGGTGGCTTTTTAATTAGATGACTAGGGTCATGGAGAGCGTTAACATCGGCATACTTTCCCTTCACTCACTTTCACAGTGGCAGGTAATTGTTGAGTTTATTTTGGCTTGTTTTTTATTTTAAATACTCTTCACGTGCATGACATGATGCCAGAATAAGTGGTTAGTAATGATGTTATGGACAGAGGAAAATAGATGACTATTATCTAGAATTCTGAAAATTTGCCTTGCTACACCTACTGTTCTGCTGGGTCCCTGAAGAAATAAGCACTGAGGCTATTGCGGGGGGCGGGGGGGGGGGAGTGTCTTCATTATAACTAGGCTCTTTGAGCTCCTACAGCTTTGGCCCCCAAATCTACTTTGGTGAGCTAGGTAAGACTAAAGCTGCAGAGGCTTATAGCCTAGCACAGTGAAAAGCCCAAGTAAGTTTTCCTCCTGGAGGAGAGGAGCACATAGGAAAAAACAGAGAAAAATAGCTCAAAACACTTCAGAAGGAAAGCAGTTCCAACAAAGAAGATAATCCAAGGAGAGGCTAAGAAGACCTTCCCCTCCAGAGCTCAGACCAGTTTTGTCCTGGGGTGCATCTTGACCACCCTTGCTCATTAAGTCCAGGGCCCCCTGTGCCAACCAATGTTCTTCTCTGCTCTCTTTTCCTAGTTTGGTTCATTCAACAAATATTAAATATTTATTTAAGCATTCTTGTGTACCTGTATACAGGCCCAGGTACGTAGTGGATAAAATAGAAAAAAATCCTTATCCTTTTGGAGCTCATATTTTCCCTTCTGTAAATCCCCCCCCAAGGCATATATTACCCCCAGCTCTACTCCTGTCATCAAAATTCCACCTCTGCTACAGGGATATAATTGGGTATTTTTTGGTGTTCATTTTGTTCTTGACCCATGTAGTTGCTTTTCTTCTTTTGGTTGGTTGTGTGATGTAAATTTAAAGATAGACTGGGGGAAAGCCTGGAGTTCCTGCCAAAGGATGGTATGGGTGGACAACAGAGATGTTTAGATTAAACACAGTGAGGCAGTTTATAAGTTTTTGAAAACAGATTGGAAATATAGTTACGGAGAGGATAAAAATAAGGGAGATTACTGAAGGAAAGGCAGTAGACGGCTGCTTTGAATATCTGCTGTGTGCAGAGCTTTTTTAGATGTTACGGGGGATGAATGTCAACTAAAAATATTAAAAGATAAGTTAGTACTGAAATAATTGGAACTAGCATAATAAAGTGGAAGGGGTGTTAGACTAGAAATCTGCTAACCAGATTTCCTAATGAGTACCCTGAAGAAGTCAGTCTTTCTGGGCTTCAGTTCCTTTGTCTGTGGAATGGGAATAAAACTGGATCAGTGAGTGGTTCACAACACTGTACGTTAAAAACTTCTGGGAGGCTTTTACAATTCAGTTTTTGGAGGGTTGGGCTTGGGCCTGTTTTCAGAAGCTTCCACTGATATTATTTAAAAGCTCCCCGGGTCCAAGTTGAGAACTGCTGCACAGGATCAGAGGCATTTCCAATTATGACGTCTTAACATTTTATGAAATAAGCATAGCATGAACAACTATAGCTGTGGAAATATATGCAAATAGGATTGTTGGAATGATTAATGTTAAGATATTATTAAGAAATCAACAGGCTGGTGTAACAAAGGGGGTAACACCATTCTTTTTGCCATTAACTTCTTTCATTCGTGTCTTATTTTCCTGCATGTTTTTTATAAAGAGTGTTAAATGTTTTTCTACAGTTTTTTCTTAATAAATGTTGCCTAATAAGCAGCTTTGAATTTCCACGTATCTGTAGAAAGTTTCAGTTGCTGTTTCTTATCACTGGAAAACTCGTTAGTTTGTTAATCCAGGGACTAATAAATGAGAGTAAGCAGTGGGGCCTGGAAAATCTCAGCATCCTCAGCTACACTGACACTTCAGACCATTAGTGTGATGAGGACTTTTATAATGGTGGTGAATATTCCTTATTATTTCCCAAAGGATAACTTTGAGGACATTGTCTATTTATATTTTCCCATTCGTTCCTTTACATAATTAAGAACTGAGGTAATATAGTTTTATTGAGAAACCTTTTTTTAAAGGTAGTCATAAGATCTCAGAGTTGGAGGAAAGAATAAAAGTTATCTGATGGTTGAATTCTTTATTCACAACCCTAGAGAAATGGTTGTCTAAACTGTATTCGAACCTCTCAGTTATCTGGCAACTCAACTAACTCCCAAGAAAGCTTATTCCATCTTTGGAAAGCTCTGATTATTAGAAAGTTATTTTCTTACTTTGAGAGGACTAAAGTCTAACTCTCTGGAGTCCCTTGGGACCATAATACAGTGTTTCTGCTTCATATTGAAAAGTTCTTCAGTTGACTTTTCACATCTTAATTCTTCTCCAGCTAATTACATCCGTTCTCTGGCTGTTTTGTATAGCTTTGTTTTGAGACACTTTATCTTGTTTATTCATATCACTTTTGAAATGTGTTAGCACACAACAGTGTGTGTTTTGGAGGAGAGGGGTTTGCTTTTAAAACCAGCCTTCAATAAGAGATTTCTCACTTTGCTCATACTGTAGTCTATAAGTTAGTTTTGTATCACATAAATTGATCTCAGTCGTGCCACACTGTAACCCTTACTTTTGATTAGTAAGTTTTTCAATTTGTCAGATTTTTTGCTCATAACCTAGTTATTTGTAAATTTGACTTCTTGGATGCAACTGTAGGACTTCATATTTATTTCTTTGTACTAAATTTTATCTGGTATATCAATATTTTTGAATCTTAATCCAGTGAATTCACCATCCTTTTTAGCTTGGGGTATTGTACAGAATTGATAATCATACCCTTTGTTATACACATGTCCAGGTGGTTGGCAACCATGTCAGATAGGCAAAGTCATTTTTAGATAGTATATGACAAAGCTAAGGCCCAGACCTGTGTGCTGTAGGTACTCTAGTCCTGTTCCCTGCTACTAGAAACTTCCCTCTGAGTAACGCTGGCATATATTTTCTTTTTTTAAATTTTATTTATTTATTTATTTTTGGCTGTGTTGGGTCTTCGTTTTTGTGCGAGGACTTTCTCTAGGTGCGGTGAGTGGGGGCCACTCTTCATCGCGGTGCGCGGGCCTCTCACTTTCGTGGCCTCTCTTGTTGCGGAGCACAGGCTCCAGACGTGCAGGCTCAGCAATTGTGGCTCACGGGCCCAGCCACTCCGCGGCATGTGGGATCTTCCCAGACCAGGGCTCGAACCCGTGTCCCCTGCACTGGCAGGCAGACTCTCAACCACTGTGCCACCAGGGAAGCCCTGGCATATATTTTCTTAAACATCTGCTTTCTAAATCTGTAAAACTGGAACATTCTTTTCTTGGCTTCTCCTAAGGTTAGTGTGCTTCATCTCACTTTTTAGATCCAGTTTAAATGTATCCTCTTCGGAAAGGGCTTCTCTGGCTACCTCATCCCAAGTAGCCTCTCACAGTAATGGGAGCATTACTATTTTATTAGATCACTTAACTTTGTTCAGTGATACAAGTATGGTTTATTATTTGCTTCTCCTCTTCTAGAATGTCAGCTCCATGAGGTTGGAGACTGTATCTTTTGTCACTTGGTGCTATGTCCCTAGCACCTGGCATAGTGCTTGGCACAAGTTAGGTACTCAGCTGTCAGTTGAAGGATGACTTTACTGCTGCAATGTTTTGTTGTAGTTTTACTTTGTGCATAATTTGTGTAACAAAAACAAAAGGAATATTTACTATACCTTTTTGAATTATTGTATTCACTTTCACCAACTTTCCAGAGATTCTGTGACATTCCAGTGATGGGATAGCATACCTCCAGTTGGAAAATCTCTGCTTTGCTCTGATCACCTTTAATCACATCTGTAATTATCTTTACATCTAGCCCATTTTTTTCTGTTCAGTATGCTTCCAAAAGGATTTCATGAAAGATGTTATCAGTTGCCCAGATACATGTAAAAATGGACAGAATTTTAGAAATTTTTGTCTCAGATATGAGAAAAGCCTTTAATTGGGAAAATAATATCTAATTGGAATTTCAAGTAGAAGGATCCTAGTAGATTCCTTATTGAAATAAATATCTACTTGGTATTTATTTTATTTCCCTGACATATGCTTATCAAAGTGGGGCTAGATACTTATTCTTTGTGAAGTTATATTGGGTTTTAATAAATTATCTCTTTACTCGTTCACCTGGAGTCTTGTCTGGAATCCATATCAAGATTACCAGTCTATTGTTTGAGGACTCCATCTTTATTTGAAAATTAGAATGTTATTCAAAGAATATTGACTATAATTCAGCAGTTTGATTTACTCGTTCTTCTGATTTTATTTTATTTATTTATTTTTGGCTGTGTTGGGTCTTCGTTGCTGTGCGCAGGCTTTCTCTAGTTGCTGCGAGCGGGGGCTGCTCTTCGTTGTGGTGTGTGGGCTTCTCATTGCGGAGGCTTCAGTAGTTGTGGCTTGCGGGTTCTAGAGCACAAGGTCAGTAGTTGTAGCACATGGGCTTAGTTGCTCCGTGGCATGTGGGATCTTCACGGACCAGAGGTCGAACCCGTGTCCCCTGCATTGGCAGGCAGATTCTTAACCACTGCACCACCAGAGAAGCCCTGGTTTGATTTTAAATTAACTTTGATGTCTTTTCTGTGTTAAAGGGCCAAGTGAAATATGTTTTGAGATAAAAGCTAGAAGCTCTTCTCAGATTCTGACAGGCTTTTTTCCTTGTCCATTTGTTCTTAAGTACACAAGCGATCACGGTTCCCATCTGTTGGTAGACAGAATTCATGCAGGTTTTTTCATGTAGGCACCAAGTTTTATACCTGTCTGTGAAATTTTGTAATTTGAAAGTCCATAAATAAACATCTGTATGACTTAATCATTATTCTGAAGAGAATTGTGGTTGTTAATGAATTTTTGAAAAAATACATTTTCTGTTTTAATAATATGTGTCTTTTTTCTCCCCCCACCCAGAGAATGGATCTTGGAGAATGTCTGAAAGTCCATGACCTGGCTTTAAGAGCAGATTATGAAATTGCATCCAAAGAACAAGATTTTTTCTTTGAACTCGATGTATGTCATTTTGCTTCAACAATTAGATTATCTTTTGTAGTAAAATATTTTGAATATGGATTCATATCTCTTAATGGGAAAAGGCTCTTAGCAAATTATCTTTTTTGTGATTATATGAAGGGTAGTACTAAATTAAGTAAGATTATGTCCTTTCTTGACTAACAATATTTTTTAAAAATAGGTGAAACTGGGTATTTTAAGAAAATGTGTGAAAGTTGTGCACGTCATATATTCTTTTGATAATTAAGCATATTCTTCCCAATTAAGGTAGTTGTGATTAAGGAAATACCATCTTAAGCAAATGTAAACAACTAATTTCTAGTGTATATAAAGCCCTTTAATTACTGAATTTTTACATTAGTATTTATTTTTGTATTTGTAAATATATATGTAGAGAGAGGGAGGATATTAAGGACAATGTTGTTTTTTATGTAAAACTAATAGAAGAAATATTAGAGGAAATAGAAGGTACAATTTAGGTATCTAAAGGGCTCAAACTCTTGACTTTATTTTTTTTTTTATACAAACAGAATAATTGGGACTTTTTTTTTTTTTTTATAGAAAACGTACCAATCAGCATTACATAAAACATACTGATGACCATAAACCTTATATGTTTTATCAGTGAGGTAGTAGATGTTTCATTTGGTTTGGGAGATAAAGTAGTAAATAGGCCCCCCAATCTACTTGTTTGAACTTCCAAGAAGTTCTCCTAACGGAAATGAAGTCACCTATGTAAACATAATTTAATATGGGGCTGGAGCAGTCAGGGAAACACCATAAAGTGATTGTGTTATGATTTAATAGACACTGGGCATAAAATACAGCAGAAATTTACCACCATGTAGATGTAGGGGTATGGTGTTTTCAATCTTTTTCTATTATGGTATGATAATACATTGTTTTTACATATCAAGTATCTACAGATTAAATTTCTAGAAATAGAATAACTGAGTCAAAGGCCAGTTTTGCCTGGTTGCCCTCCATGAGAATTATCAATTTATACTCCCACCAGTATGTATGAAATTGTCTATTTCCCATAGGCCACATAGTGTGCTGTCAAGATTTCTGTGTAGCTTTGATAGATGAAATGTGAAATATAGTGTAATTTTAATTTGCATTTCTCTTATGAGTGAGTTTGAAAAAATTTTATAGATTTAAGATCTGTTTTTATTTCCTTTTCATTGAACTGTCAGTGTACATTTTTCAGGGGGTGGGTGCTATTTGCTAATCTTGGATGTTAGTATTTTTCTAATTGATTTGCACTGACTCTACAGATAATAAAAATTAGTCCCTTTTCTCAGATAATACATTGTATTTTTTTCCTATTTCTTTTTTGGTAGTTGTGAGTCTTGCAAAATGTTTGTATAGTTGTCCAATTTATTAATCTTTCAAAAATCTATTAGATTAATTCAAAAGGCCTTCCCTATCCTGATATGATGAGAATTCTCTCTTATGATTTCTTCTGGAATTTTTATGGCTTTGTTTTATATATTTAAATCTGTGATCCAACTTAAATTTATTCTGTTATAAGGAATTGAGGTATAGATCTCTCTTTTTCCAGATAGCTACTTAGTTGACCCAACACTATTTATGGATTAGTTCATCTTTTTTTAAAGATAAAATTTAAACTAAAAGAATTAAATAGCTGTTTCTTTCTCATCATAGATAAAAGGTTTTATTTTGCATATTCATGAAATTCATGGGTTAATCAGCCATTTTTAGAATTTGGTATGTGTTGAGTAAATTTATATTTTTAAACATTTGTGTTTTGAATTAGCTGTATTTCTCTACAGTAAGATATGAAAGTCTAAATCGGTTGGTTTGGGAATCTTTAAAGTTTACTTTTAAATGAATTATTATTTAATTATAGATATATTAATATATGCCTGGTAAGTGTCTTTTATATAAATATTGACCTGGATTTTTGCAATGCAGACACTGCTAAAATTCTCAGTGGTTTATTCTTTGAGAAAAGGGCAGGTTTTCCTGATTGTAACATTTTCATTGTGAAAAATTTGAAAAGCACATGAAAACAGATTATTAAAAATTATCCATATATTCAGAAATAATTACTGTTAACATTTAATGTATGCTCTTCCATTTTTTCTATGCTACTTTATTTTACAAAAATGGGATCTTGCTGCATTTAACGTTTTGTAACTTTTTATTTACAAATAAGTCATGACCATTTTCTTATATCCTTAATGTGTTCTACTAACACCTTTTTTAAATGGCTGAGGATTAAATTTTCCAAGTGTTACCTGGATAATATTTAGGGTATTTACAACTTTTCACCATTAAAAATAACACTGTGAAGAACATCTTTGAATATTAATTCCTCTGTATACCTCTGATTACTTTCTTTTTTTTTTTTTTTTTTAAGCCTTTCCCAGAAGCTCCCAGCAGACTTTTTTTCTTTTAAGAATTCTCTGTAAGGGACTTTTTATTTATTTATTTTTGGCTGTGTTGGGTCTTCGTTTCTGTGCGAGCGCTTTTTCTCTAGTTGCGGCGAGCGGGGGCCACTCTTCATCACGGTGCGCGGGCTCTCACTGTCGCGGCCTCTCCCGTTGCGGGGCACAGGCTCCAGACGCGCAGGCTCAGCAGCTGTGGCTCACGGGCCTAGTTGCTCCGTGGCATGTGGGATCTTCCCAGACCAGGGCTCAAACCCGTGTCCCCTGCATTGGCAGGCAGATTCTCAACCACTGTGCCACCAGGGAAGCCCTGATTACTTTCTTAAAATAGATTTCTAGAAGTAAAATTACTAAGTCAGGGGTCATTTTTAAAGCTTTTGATAACGATTACCATGGTGCCTTTTTATAAAGGCTGTGCTAGTTTGTGCTTCCTTCAGCAGAGTATGAGAGTGGCAGTTTCCTTATAGCCTTACCTTTCCTGGGAATTATTTATGTCTATTCTTTGTCAATTTGATAGATGATGAGTAGTGTTTTCAATTTGTAACTGAACCCAGTTTTGTTATTTTTTTATTCCCATGGTAGCGTCTTTAAAAAGTGTAATTTGTGAGTAAAGATATTTATGAATAAGGTTGATTTTTCTTGCAGTAATTGTCTTTTAATTAAACTTTGTAGGCTATGGATCATCTGCAGTCATTCATTGCAGATTGTGATCGAAGAACAGAAGTGGCTAAGAAAAGATTAGCAGAAACTCAGGAAGAGATTAGTGCTGAAGTTGCAGCAAAGGTAAGATTTTCAGTCATTTCATTAATACAAAGTATAGTTTTACCTCACTACTTTTGTTTTAACTTTATTTTGAAATAATTACATTCATAGGAGATTGCAAAGACATATATAGGGAATTTTACGTACTCTTCCTTTAGCCTCCCCTAGGTTAACATCTTGCACAGCTACAGTACAGTATCATAAGTCAATAAATTGGTATTGGGCCAATCCTTACATTTAATTCAGATTTCACCAGTTAGGCTTATGTGTGTATAGCTCTATGCAGTTTCATCATGTGTTACTTGGGTAACTACCACCATAATTAAGTTACTTAACTGTGTAGCATCACCACATACTCCCTTGTGTTACCCCTTTATAGCCACACCCATTCCCCACTAGCCCCTGGCCACCACTAATCTATTTTCCTTCTCTATAATTATGTAATATCATTGAATATTATGTAAGTGGAATCATGCAGTATGTATCCTTTTGAGATTGGCTTTTTTCACTCAACACAACTTCCTTACTTTTCATACAAGTTGTTCATCAGTAGTTCATTCCTTTTTATTTTTGAGTATTCCATGGTATGTATATACCACAGGTTAACCATTCACATATTGAAGGACATTTGGGAAGGACATTTTGGTTATTGGCTAATACCAATAAAGCTGCAATAAATCTTTACGTACAGATTTTTGTGTGGACATACGTTTTCATTTCTCTGGGATAAATGCCCAAGGATACAGTTATTGGATCATTTAGTAAATATATTTTTAGTTTTGAAAGCAAGTGCCAAACTTTTTTCTAGAGTGGCTGTACCATTTTACATTCCTGCCAGCAGTGTGTTAGTGATCCAGTTTCTCCACATCCATGCCAGCATTTGATGGTGTCACTATGTTTCTTTCTTTCTTTTTTTTTTTTTTGGCCGTGCGGTGTGGCATGTGGGATTTTAGCTCCCCGACCAGGGATCAAACCCGTGCCCCCTGCATTGGGAGTGTGGAGTCTTAACCACTGGACCGCCAGGGAAGTGCCACTGTGTTTCATTTTAATCATTCTGAAAGGTGTGTGGTGATATCTCACTGCAGTTTCAGTTTGCATTTCCCTAATGACTCATGATGCTGAACATTTTTTCACGTGCTTATTTGCCAACTGTATAACCTCTTTTGTATAACCTCTTCAGTGAAATGTTTGTGTATGTCTTATGCCCATTTTCCAAATGGATTGCTCATTTTTTTAATGTTGAGTGTTAAGTATTCTTCAGATGTTCTACTCTACTCACTACCTTTTAAAAATGTTTTGTTGAATACTTATATGCAAAAAGTAAATAGAAAAGTACAGTGAACCCCAGTGGATTCAAAGCCATCAGTCTTGTGCTATTGTTTCATTATTTTAAAAGCAAATTCTAGACGTCATATCATTTCACCTCTTAAACATAACCACAAAATTACATCCATAAAGGTAACAATTTTTTAATATTATCCAATATCCAGAATGTGTTCATTTTTCCTGTGTAGAGTTGGTTTGTTGAATCAGAATTCAAAGTCCACATATTGACTTTTGTTGGTTTGACTTACTACTTTATAGTATTTTGTACCATTCAGTATAGTCTGGCACATTTTATGAAAACGCAGAATGGAGACAAAGTTACTCAATAGAGTTTAGGTGACATGATTAAATATAGTGCTCATATATGTGTGTACAAAGGGAAATGGCTTCCTTTGAGGGGAGGGTTACTTTTAACCAACTTTTTCTGGAAAGTTCCCTTAAGATGGGGACTGTAAAGATGGGCATCCTAAAGTACAAGGAATCTCATTTCTCATGGTTGAAAGAGATCCACAGGTGTTGGCTAGACCCCAGCTGTATTGATTTATACAGTATTGTATTGGTTATCGATCACCACAAAAATGCTGTTTAACAGACTACCTCAAAACTTAAAACATTAAATATTTATGTAGCCCATGAGTCTATAATCAATGACTTAGGCTGAACTTGACTGGGCAGTCATTCCTGTTTCAGCTGGGCTCACTCACATGTCTTCCAGTCGGCTGGAGGCTGCTGAACTATGGCCTAGAAGGCTAGCCTGGCCATGTTCTCATGGTGGTAGCAGAGGTGCAGAAGTATCAAGCCCAGTCATACAAGCACTTTTTAAGCCTTCCCTTATGTCATATTTGCTACCGTCCTGTTAACCAAAGCCAGTTACATGGCCAGGTTCAGAGTCAGCGTATGATGGTACTCAGTTAACGTAGCAAAGGGCACAGATGCAGGAAGGGTGAAGAGTTTTGGTCATTAATGCAATCATTCTGTGGCAGGTGTTTAAAGAAAATATCATTTTGTTAAAAGTGGTAGGATAATGATAACAGAGTTGGGGATTTCTTTGAGGGACAAATATATTGGATTGAGGTAAATTTAAGAAGTAAAGATTACTGGCACACTACTTTGTTGGGACTGGATGTCCATTTCAAATCAAAACGTTCTTTGCGGGACCTGCCTGGTGGTCCAGTGGTTAAGAATCCTTCTTCCAATGCAGGGGACACGGGTTTGATCCCTGGTGAGGGAACTAAGATCCCACATGCCACAGGGCAACTAAGCCCACGTGCTGCAGTGACTGAGCCCGCACGCCACAACTAAGACCCAGTGCAGCCAAAAGCGAAAACAAAAACTTCTTTACTAATATTATTGGCCACACAGGCTGAGTACTTATTTTGTAGCCAAAGTAAAGACTGTGTTTATGTTGTCATGTGCCGTTAAAACAATAAGAATGAACTAGATTCCCACGATGATGGTGGTGGCGAGGAGGAGGCATGTCAAAACCCAAGGCAAGAATTAATCCTAACGGAAAGGCAGGGACTAAGAGAGAAGGGTACCATGCTTGTATACTGAATATCAGTAACGTGCTGCATGCACGTACGGGCCCGTCTTCTCGTTTCTCACAGCTTCGTGAGATTATCCGTACTTCTCAGATGAGGAAGTAGATTCAGGTTGTGTAATATGGCCAAAATTGCATGGCTGGTAATTGGTTTGGCAATTGGACTCTAAAGCCATATCTTTGCTTTAAAGAATATCCTCCAGTTCGTTTCTTTTACTCATGTTTGAGTGTATGCTATTTCCTGGGCATTGGAAATACAAAAATGGTATACAGATATCTTTAAAGTGGTGTGATATATATAAAAGTAATGGTCATAGAAGATACAAAGATGGCACAAAGGAGGGAATGGCCCTCTCTGCTTAAGTGTCTTAAGTGAGGGCAAGGTGTGGTGATTGATTGTTCGTCAGTGCTTCACATAATAGACTCTTGAGTTGAATCTTGAGTTGAATAGATAGACATACACTAGGCAGGTAAGGGAGGTAATGGACGACATCGCAGGAAGAGGGAGCAGTACGTGCCAAGTCACAGAGGAAGAAAACAACAGGGTAAGTTTGGGAAACTAAATATAAGTGTAGATTTGTTGTGAAGTTGGAAAACAGAAAGAGATAGTTTGGAAAGGTACAGAGAGCCAAATTGTGGATGAAAATGTATCTTATACTTGGAATGCACTGCCAAAGTGGAGGTTGAGAAGTAATAGTTACATTGAGATCAATTGTATCCCTGAATTCACTGAAGTAAAGGCAGGCAGGCTCAAAACATCTTGATGTCCCACTGGTTCATTTATGATATGCTCAGAAAGCATTAGTTATACTCATATTGCTTTAGATAACTTAGGTCTTTTCTGAGCATTTATGCAATATTTTGAACTTTGGTACATTCTGCTTTTTATTCATGATCTTTTCTGATTCTCTCCAGGCAGAACGTGTTCATGAGTTAAATGAAGAAATCGGTAAATTGTTGGCTAAGGTGGAACAGCTAGGAGCTGAAGGAAATGTGGAGGAATCCCAGAAAGTAATGGATGAAGTAGAGAAAGCACGGGCAAAGAAAAGAGAAGCAGAGGTAACTAAATTCTTTATGGTAGTTTATAGAGCCTTAGTATCTGTACTTCCTAAAGAACATATATTTGACTAGAGATTATTGAAAAATTATTACTATTAAAGGAAATTTAAACCAGTTTAAAAATATTTAACTAGTTTGTGTCATACTAATGGGTTGTATATCAAAATTAGTGGTTGTTTTGGAATTTAGAGTCATTGATCTGTTGAAATTTATAACTAGTAAATGAAATTAACTAAACTAGCTAGTCATACACAACAGTCTCACACACAATCCACACACATGCTGTCTGCATATACATGGTCACTATGATACCCTACCCCCTACTCCATGGCCCATGCAACTATAGTATTCTCCCTTCTTTCTTAGTACAGTCTGCTAACACATTGGGAGCCTCCTCTCATTCTTCCTCCACAGCACAGATCAAAATCTGATATCCTGCAGACAAAGTTCTATTTTGTTTGGCCCCCCTGATATTTTTTAGAAAATCGAATGCCTTTGGATGAAAGTGTACTCTCCCCTTTACCGTAGTCTCTGTTGTTCCTAACTGTATCACACCTGGGTTTAATTTGTTCTTATTATCTAGCCTTTTAAGGCAGAAGCTTAGATAATTGGTTTATTTTTTATTTTTTAATTTTATTGAAGTATAGTTTATTTACAATGTTGTGTTAATTTCTGCTCTGTAGCAGAGTGACTCAGTTATACATATATATTCTTTTCCATTCTGTTTTATCACAGGATATTGAATATAGTTCCCTGTGCTATACAGTAGGACCTTGTTGTTTATGCATCCTATATATACTAGTTTGCACCTGCTAATCCCAAGCTGCCAATCCTCCCTCCCCACACCCCTTAGATCATTGATTTTAGACCATTTAATGCTGTAAGTTTTCTTCTAAGCACGATGGTAGCTTAGAAGGTATGAAACAGATTTTCATATGTTGTGTTTTTATTTTCATTCATTTCTAAGTATTTGCTAATATTGCTTTGTGATTTCTTTTTTGACTTGTGGGTTTTGAAGGCATGTGTTTAGTTTTTACATATTTGGGTTTGTCTTTTGTTTGGTTTTTTTTTTTTCAGATTTTTTTCTGTTAATGATTTTAATTCAATTCTGTTGTGGTCAGAGAACATATGTGTGATTTCAGTTTTCTTAAATATGTCAATACTTGTTTTGTGGCCCTGCATATGGTCTGTACTTGAAAAGAATGATATTCTGCCTTGTTAAATGGAGTGTTCTATAAATGTCAATTGAGTCAAGATAGTTAATAGATTTTTTCAAGTCTTCTGTATCCTATTGACTTTTCTGCCTATGAGAGGAGTGTTGAAGCCTCTGTAGTTGTGGATTTGTTTATTTATGCTTTTCATTTTGTCAGTTTTTGTTCTATTTTGAAGCTCTGTTATTAGGCTAATAGACATTTAGGAGTGTTGTATCTTTTGATTATTTTAACCCTTTATTATTTTGACATGTCCTTCTCTGTCCCTGTTAATGTCCCTTGTTTTGAAATCTCCTTTATCTTACGTTAATAAAAGACTCTCCAGCTTTCTTCATAAGTTGAAGTTGTGTACTATAAACCCTAGAGAAACCACTGGAGGGGAAAAAAGAGTTATAACTAATAGTAGCAATAAAACGGAATCCTAAAAAAAATAACTTAATCCAAAAGAAAGGCAGGAGAAAAGGAACAAACAACAGATTGGACATATAGAAAATAAATAGTGGGATGGTAGACTTAAACCCAGTGTACCAGTAATTACATTAAATGGTAAATGGTCTCAACAATCCAATTAAAAAGCAGAGATTGTGAGACTAGCTTTAAAACAAAACAAAACAGCAACAAAAAACCCCCACAAGACTTAGCTATATATACTAGCTACAAGAAACACACTCTAAATACAAAGACACAGATTAAAGGTTCTAGGCTGGGAAAAGATACACCAAGTAGCCATTCTAGATAGTTTTAATGTCTTAATATTAGGATTTCTTTAAATGTAGTTAATATCAATCCAGAAAATAAATACTATGAATTTTAAAATACACAAAGTATTTTATAGCTAGCTTATTTCCCCAGAAGGCTCTTGGGTAATGAAGCCAGCAATCATTATTACTTTCCTTCCATATATTGCAGTTTTCATAAAACTTCATATACGTACACTTGGTGATTTACTAGTATTGCCCAGTAGCTCAATATTGTTAGCCTGTTATGTACTATCAGTTGATTTTTACTTAGAACAGTGCATTAAAATGTTTACTTGCCTATTATAGATTGTGTTCAACTGTACGTAATAGGAAACTTAACTTACAATGACTGAACCAAAGAAGGGTTTTGTTTTTCTCATTTAATGAATACTTGAGGTTAGGAAGCCTGGGGCTGGTACAGTAGCTCCATGATGCCATCTAGCATACAGGCTACTTCTAGCTTTAAGTTCAGCCATCCTTACTATGTGGCCTCATCTTTATGCCTTACTATGCTACCACTATGAGTACCACTACTCATAGTGGTAGCACTATGGCCACTAAGCCTAAAGCCTTTCCTCTATGCGTAAGTAGAAAGAGGAGGAATAACAAGG
Source organism: Balaenoptera acutorostrata (assembly GCF_949987535.1). Classification (NCBI taxonomy): domain Eukaryota; kingdom Metazoa; phylum Chordata; class Mammalia; order Artiodactyla; family Balaenopteridae; genus Balaenoptera; species Balaenoptera acutorostrata. Next base: position 15,178,868 of record NC_080070.1, on the reverse strand, counting down.
CACAAAAGTTGAGTTGACTCGTCTTGTGTGTTGTGCTTTCAGTTTTCCTTTTTAAAATTTTTTTATTTTGAAATATTTTAAGAAAAGTTAAAACATCGTGTGAAGAATTCCCCTACGTCCTTCACCCAGACTCTTCAACATTTTACCACATTTGCTTTATCATTTTCTTCCTACATGAGTGTGTGTGTGTGTGTGTGTTTGTGTGTGTATTTTAACTGTTTGACAATAAGTTATAAATATGCTCTTTATCCCTAGATACTTCAATGTGTATTTCTTAAAAACAAGGATTTTTATTATATAACCACAGTACAATTATCTGAATTAAGACGTAACATTGATACAGTACTATTAATTAATCTGAAGAGTTTGTTCAGTTTTTACCAGTTGTCCCAATAATGTTCGTTTTCAGAAAAGAAAAATTTTTTTGTTTAAGATCCAGTCCAGCATCACGTATTGCATTTAGTTGTTGTTTCTCTAGTCTAATATAATCTGGTACCTCAGTCTTTGTCTTACATGATCTTGACAGTTTTGAAAAGTATAGGCTAGTTATTCTGTAAAATGTCCTTCACTTTGGATTTGTCCAATATTTCTTTCTCATTAGATTTTTGAGAGGAATACCACTGAAATAATGTGTTACAGCCTTATCAAAAGGCATGTGTTAGTGGTTTGTTCATTTCTGGTGATGTTACCTATTTTTCCACTGTGAAGTTACTGTGTTTCCCTTTTGTAATTAATAAGTGTCTTGGTATTGACATTGTAAGTATTCTGTTTTCCATTGCTTCTTTTTTTTTTTTTTATAAGAATGTTAAGATCCCATTCTTTTTATTTATTTTTTAATGCTATTCTTGTCTGCTTACATTCTTTTTTTATTTATGTATGTATGTATGTATGTATGGCTGTGTTGGGTCTTCGTTTCTGTGCGAGGGCTTTCTCTAGTTGTGGCAAGCGGGGGCCACTCTTCATCGCGGTGCGCGGGCCTCTCACTATCGCGGCGGGCGGGCCTTTCACTATCGCGGCCTCTCGTTGCCGAGCACAGGCTCCAGACGCGCAGGCTCAGTAATTGTGGCTCACGGGCCGAGTTGCTCCGCGGCATGTGGGATCTTCCCAGACCAGGGCTCGAACCCGCGTGCCCTGCATTGGCAGGCAGATTCTCAACCACTGCGCCACCAGGGAAGCCCTTCCATTGCTTCTTGATCCACAGGTTATAGCAGCTGTTGATGATTTTCGTCTGAATCTGTTGACTCCTTTTTAAAGAATTTTCCTGTAGATTCTGTCCAGCAGTGTCCACTTACATCTCCTTAGCAAAAGCTACATGGAAGCTTGGAAATGTAATGTTTTTAGCTGGCCATGCTGCTGCCTCAAACAAAAATCAGAATTCTGTTAATAAGGAAAAAGAGTAGAGTGGATATGCAAATCCACTAATATTTATTATTTCATTAATGAACTTAATATAAATAAAATGATTTGAGTACAAGACATCTTAATCTCCGTAAGACACCTTTCATCTTTGTCTTTAGAGCTACTCTGTTTGATGGGAAGTCTTAACCATTTGTACGCCCTGTCTGCATTTACATAGGGGGGAAAATGATATGTGGTCAAGAAGGCAGTGGAAGGAAGCTGTAATAGTATGGAAGACATGCATTCCTTTTCCCCAAGCATGGGCGACTGCTTCTTCCTTGATCCTTCACTGATGTATACTTTTGGGGTTGCTACATCTCACTTTTAACGAAAATTATAGAAAACAGAACATTGAGAAAACCTTTTAAGAAAGTTGTATCATGTTATTGTTATGGTATTTCTTGACAAAAGAGGCTCTGATCTTTCATTTCCAGTGGAGAAGTCCCGAGGACAGAGGATCGGGGTAATGGGGAGTCTATAATATTCGTGACAAAATAGTCATGCTTTTGTGTGTTCATTAGAAACATTTTTGGTATAAACATAGTGTATTTTGTGTAATTGTATGATTTTAATGTGGTTTATATGAACATTATTTCTGTCACTTTTGTTTAGGAAGTTTATCGGAATTCTATGCCAGCTTCCAGTTTCCAGCAGCAGAAACTTCGAGTCTGTGAAGTTTGCTCTGCCTATTTAGGTCTTCATGATAATGACAGACGACTGGCTGATCATTTTGGGGGTAAACTGCACCTGGGATTTATTGAAATAAGAGAGAAGCTTGAAGAATTAAAGGTACATTGGTAAATTAATACCCCTCACTTTATCCAATATAGCCACTCATTCTTTTGATCTGTGTAAGTTGTCTTTTTGTGTAATATTCTTGATTGTGATTCAGGACTATTCTTAACTGTGATTCTGTTAACAATTCATACTGAATAGTGTAGGATTGTAAATGGAAATACCAGCTTGTTTAATGGATGATATCTGAGAAACAGACTTTAAAAATCCTCTTATTCTGGGAGGAGGTACTATTTTGTCTGGATACGATGTTGAATTAGGGAGGAACCTTGCAAACTGGGTTCTAAAATAATGCCTAAAATTTCCAGTGATACTTTATTTTTTTAATAAAACGAAGAGTAATTTAATATGATAATATTTACTTTAAAGGAAGATTGAAAAAATGATCCAATATTTATTTTAAATATTTTGCAGTTCACTAAATAGCAAACTGTAGGACCTCTAGTTTTATGCTTTTGCCCCCATTTCAGAAAGGACTTAGAAACCTATTTTTTTAAAAAGAACAATCACTGTTGCTTAAATATATAGGCTGTTGTGAGAAAGGCAACACAGCTCTTACTCGTCTGCTGAGTTCTGAGAAGATAAGCAAACACAAAAAAAGGATATTTCTAAAGAGGTGAACATAAGCAGAGTCAATGGAAAGGATCAATTTACTTTTCAGCAATCTGATGTGGCTAGTTTTTTAAAAAATGGTGGCACTGTAGCATTTTGTCATGAATTGAGGACTGTCTCAAAGATGGGAAACACTGGGAGGTGACTTTTTGTGCAGTTATCACTGAAATTAACCCAGGATCCACAGTTTGACATTTAAAATAATGTGGAATCAGAATCACCTAGACACGTCTCCATATTTGTAGTTAACTGTGAGCTCATCTCAGTATTTGGAGTAGCTAGGATGACTGTGGGTAAATTTTTTGAAATTACAAAAAGAGTTTCACTATAGCAAATGATTGTCTGGCTTGAAGTTAAAACTCAAAAATGGTACCTAATTGGGAACCTTTGCAAATATAGACGTAGCAACAGAACTGTTTAGCATTTCACTGGTACTTTTTAAAAGCAGCAGCCTCAGGATTGTAACTAGAAGTCGACAGAAGACATTTCTATATTGGAAATCTTTAAAGAGTTTAGAATTTAGAAGACGTTAAGAGGAGAAAAATCTCGTGAAAGTGACTTTGAAATATTAAGAAGTCGTGGAGAAACATGAAATTTTATGTGGAAGGGGGGAAAGAGTTTGGAAACCAGACTTGTAAGCTTAATGATTATACCTGGCAAAACTTCAAAATGAATTCTTATTAAAAACTTTTTAATGTTAGATATGGTAAAGTTTAGGATAATGCTAAGAATGGGCCCAGTAAATAATGCTTCTCATTTAGTATTATTTGAACTGTCATTGTTTTTTAAGAGAGTTGTAGCTGAGAAGCAGGAGAAAAGAAACCAGGAACGCCTGAAAAGAAGAGAAGAAAGGGAGAGAGAAGAAAGGGAGAAGCTGAGGAGGTATGGAGTAATTAATTGAGTAGTCCAAGTATCTGAAGCTGAACATCCCTGGTTCTAAAAAGAGATGTGATTATACAGGGTTTTAGATGTTAATAAATCTGGACATGAGAAATTTCTGTTTACTCTTAAAAATATTACCATGTGAAACAATGTTTATTCAAGTATGTTAACTTATGGCTGTTTAAGTTAAGGAGATTTCCTTCAAAATGTATGGAAGAGGGAATAAAGATTGCTTCACACATCTGTATGTTTAGTAAGATTTATAACAAGGCCCTTTTCTAGCCCTCTGATTTTCATAATGGGCTAGCTTTGTACCAGGCTGGCATGGAACTGTTTTATGATACATACTTGTTGATAGAAGGTTTGGGTATTTTTTTGTCCGCTTCCTTCATTGATTATTTTACGTTGTACTTTGAGTCTGTATTTCTTCAATTTAGGAGCTATAAACTATTAAAATTTTTATTCATTTATTAATAGCTAAATGTGCACAATTCTTTTTATATTGACATATTAGTTGATAAAATCATATTCTTCATATTTAGAATGTTTACATGTTCTGGGTCACCTTTACCCATTGGCAGCAAGTTGTGTGGCATCATGTTTATAAATTCAGCAATTTTCAGATGGAGGGGTATGCCACAAAACATTTACCTGTATTTCTAACTTAATAGTGTTCCCTTAATTGTATTACGTATCTCTGAAATTTAAATACCTTCTCTTCAGCAGATGTCCCTAAATTAATTAAAATCTTTGATAATACGGGACTAGGTTATGTCAGCTTCTTCCAAGCTTTGATCATGTTACACTCAGTCTATTTCAAGACATTTAAACTGACTTCATTTGTGTTACATGGCTTGTAACAGGTAATCTTTTTGCACTGTAATGACAAAACAAAACAAAGCTACATATGGACATGTTCCTGTTTAGAGGAACTGCTGTCATTCTTCCGTTGATACATATGTTCTTCGTTTACTGGTAAATTTTACCTCAGAGCTTTATCTCTGTTCTCTTTTGTGTATACTAAGTTTCTGTGGGAATATTGCCCAGTATTGTAATATTTAAGACAATATGAATGGTATTTGAAATCTCAGTTTAAGTTAAAATTCAACAGAATATAGTGCCACTAGTATAAACTATTCAACTGAGGTGATAGTCAAATGAGAAAAAAAATTCTTTGCAGGACTACATTTTCACATATGTAAAGATAATGAGAAAGTACATCACATCTTTCTCCGTTAATGACAAATGGCAAATTGCCTTTAACATTGGTTATAAAATGTTAACACTGTTTCAGAAATGTTTAAAAAAAATTTTTTTTAAACTATCTGTGAACTTGAGGACCTAAGTATGGAAGATGAGGAAATTACTAGTAAGTACAAAATGACACACAAAATGGGATTCCAACTATGGTATTGAAAAGGATAATGATAAAAATTACTGTCACTTGATGCTTATTATGTGTCAGCCACTGCACTAAGAATTTACCTATATTCATCTAATACTTGAAAGCCCCCTGTGAAATTTTTATTACTATCCCTCTTTTGCAAATGACGGACTAAGCTGAGGGAAGATACATAATCTGCCCAGGCCACACAGATAGTGAGTGATGGAAACAGTTAAGATTTACGTCAGGCTGAATCCGAAGTCATGCTGCAACCATGGTATATATGCTCCACCAAAAACCCCCTGTGACTTCCTGGTAACCGTAATATTAGCTATTACTATCTGTTGAGCTTTAATTGTGTGCTAGGAAATATGAAGAGTACTTTATGTAAGAGTATTGTGTGTCATATTAAGAAACATTGTAAGATTGAATTGAGTGTTCTAGGGATTATAGTATGAGGTGATAATTACAAAGTATTGTCTCACAGATTAGAAATTTTATTCTGTTCCCAGAGGGAAAGAAGAAGTGACAGAGATACAAATAACAAAGAATTTTTTCCAGGTTGGGAGGTGGTTTTTGGAGATTTAGTGAGTTGTGTTGTGTTTTAGTCCTCTAGGAGCATATTCTTTTTTTTAGAGCCAGGTAGCCTAGTTAAGGGGTATGCCAAAGTGGGGAAGTCTGTAAAGTTTGTGGTGCCTTTTGGAAAAATTTGTGTACATACAAGCCTTATATTTATAAAATTAATATAAAAATTAGAAATGAGGATGTAATTTTAACAGTACATTGTACCTTTTCTTCAGTTACTTTTCTAAAAATAGATATTTTTTTTTTTAGGTCTCGATCACATAGCAAGAATCCTAAAAGGTAGGTATTATACAAGATAAGTTGTGAAGCTGTGTTTTCCAAAGGTAGTTTTTATAGATTAAATATCTTTTTTAAAATGAATGAGAATTAATATAATTAGTGCTCTTAATTCTTTTGTAGCTCACATTTGAGCAGTGTCATTTGAGAAGTTGGTCAGAAGATACTCATGAGCTACTATTAGTTTTATCAGAGTAAAATCACACAGTGCCCTGGAGTTATAGAGAAAGCTAAAAATATTTCAGAATATTTTATTAAAATCTTTAGAAGCTCAGAGTAAACATGTGACAGGATTTATTTTTAAAAAATCAGTTTGGGTGGTACATCTAAGAAACACATTCTGAGAGGTTGTACCTGTTCAAAATATAAATAAATAGTTGGATACATTTTGAATGAGGAAATCCACGATGAGTTAATTAAGGGGGAAACTAAAATGTTTAGTTTGCACCCAATCTAGACTTTGAGTTTATTACTTCTCCCCTTGTACAGTGATCCCAAAAAGCTTTAAAGGGGCATTTTACGGCCTTAAAAGAGGAAGAGGACAAGATAACACTTTGTTTTGACCTTTGGCACTAATATTTGTGGGCTTTTTTTTGGTTTGTTTTTTGTGTTTTTTAAAATTAATTATTTATTTTTGGCTGTGTTGGCTCTTTGTTTCTGTGCGAGGGCTTTCTGTAGTTGCGGCGAGCGGGGGCCACTCTTCATCGCAGTGCGCGGGCCTCTCACTATCGCGGCCTCTCTTGTTGCGGAGCACAGGCTCCAGACGCTAAGGCTCAGCAGTTGTGGCTCACGGGCCTAGTTGCTCCGTGGCATGTGGGATCTTCCCGGACCAGGGCTCGAACCCGTGTCCCCTGCATTGGCAGGCGGATTCTTAACCACTGAGTCCCCAGGGAAGTCCCCTGAGCCATTCTCATGAGTCCATGCCTACGCAGAATGCCCTTTCTCATTTTTCTCAAATCCTACCATTCCTCTTATTCAAATCACATCTTGTTTTTTGAAACCTTCTGAGTATTCTTGACTCTGAAGAGTAACTGTTTCCCAAGAACTTTTTCCCTGTGAACTAGAGCATTTGTTGTTATGAAACAAAAACCTTATGTTTCTATTAGATGTCCCTTACTACTTTTTAGCATCTTTCAGCAGTATTTCTGCTTAAAACACTAAAACACTAAGTCATTAAACAGGACCAGTTGTGTCAGCTAATTTATTATATTGTTGTTGAGTTTTTCAGTCCAGGCTGATAAGTAGAGGTATTAAATAATGACACTGTCCTCTTTTACCAGTTGGTTAATGCAGCTTCTCCCTTGGTTGGAGAGAGATGTAAACTCTTTGTACATAGAACATCTTTAGATATTCAGGCCAGAAATTTAATTTCTACTACTCTAGTCCAAGCCACTTCTTACCTCACCATTTACAATAGCCTCTTAAGCAGTTTCTTAATTTCTATTTCTGTTGTCCACTTTCCTTCGCCTCAGTCTGTTTTTTACACATCGGCCAGAATGAGTTCTTTAAAAAGTGAAATAAGTCGTATCAGCCCTGTCTTCAAACCCTCTAAAGGTATTCCATTTCATTCACAGGAGAAGTTGAAACCCTCACCAGGGCTTTAAGTGGAGTGATCAGTGTGCCCCAGGGTAGTTAACAGTTTATGTCTTGTCTCAGCATGTTCATTCATAGCGCCCCCTTTGCCTCTGTAATTTAATGTTGAGCGCATCCCGGTTTGAATGACAAAGTACTCGGTCACCCTGCTTGTTAGACTCCTGATGCTACTCTGCCTTGCTAATTTCATTGCAGCCAAAAGGGTTTCTTCTATTCTTTTGACATGTTGAACTTTCTCTCACCTCAGGGCCTTTGCACCCATGTCCCCTCTACCTGAAGCAGTCTTCTCTTAGCTGGCTGATTTCCTTACTTCATTTCATCTTTGCTTAAATGCGATTTTATAAGAAAAGCCTTTCCTGCCTATTCGATACAAAAGATGACCACCTCGTTTCGTTCTGCATTTTTACCCTTCTTAATATATCATTTCTTTATTCCCTGACCTATCTTTATTTACTGCCTGCATAGCTGTGTAGGCCTCTTTCCGGAGTATAAGCTCCCTGAGGTTAAGGACTTTGCTTTATTTGCTGCTCAGTCTCCCCAGTACCTAGAGCAGTGCAGTAGACACCCAGTAAATGGTTTTACTAGACAATTATTGTGTAATCTAGTAAAATGAAATTACACGTTGGGAGAAATAATTTGTTATAATAGCTCAAAGTGAGTGATAAAAGAAAATATCATTTGATAAAAACTTGTATGGAATGAATTTTATCTTTTCCTTCTGTTTCTTTTCAGAAATATTTAATTGTGAAAGTACTCTATTCAGCTGTGGTTGATACTAGGTCCACAGTATGTCCTTTCTTTGAATATAATGTTGATATAAGCTGAATAGTTTTAAACGTTAACAAGATAATCATTTGAAAATAAACTCAGTTTGTAAATTACATCATCTGAATAATGTGCTTTTGAACTTACTCTTCTCATAATTTGATTAAGTACCTCATTCTTTCAAGTGACTTAAAATTTTTAAAAGAGCTTTACTGAGGTTTAATTTACACACCATACCATAAGTTTACCCATTTAAGTGTGCTGGTTAATGATTTTCAGTAAATTTAAAGTTGTACAGCTGTCACAATCCAGTTTAGAATGTTTCCATCACTTTTAAAGTTGCTATTAACAAAATTCATACCTTTCTTCCCTGTTGTTTCCCCTCAAATGTTTTACGTCCTCTATATATGCCATCCCCACCCTGGCCGCAGACACAATACACAAGTTAGTTTTGTGACCCAGTGGAGGCTACAGAAGTGTTTTTCCTTCTCTGTACACCTACATACTTGTAAATACTTTTTTTTTTTTTGCAGTTTTTTTTTTGCAGTAAATCTAAAATGATTTATGCATGTTAATTATTTTTTTCTCCCAAATAAATTATGTACTACTTGAATAGAGAGCTGTCTTAACTGTGTTTTGATTACACTGACAAGGCATTTAAACTTATTTCAATGGTCATATAACGTTTCCAATTCAGCGAGTTAGTAACTTTATCCTAAACAATATTCTTTCTCATGTGTCTCCTTTCTCTCCATGTTCATCAGGTACATACTTTGTTTCTAAAGTGTACTAAAAATCTTAGACGTTTAAATGAAATTAAGTCCATAAAGCATCTAGATAATACAATCCCTGGCATGTAGTAGTGTTACAGATTGTTTCCTTCATAAAAAATATTCCTGATGTAAATTTATACAACACTGATTGACCTCTAAGAACTAATGTTTAATTTTTATTTCAAAATTCTAGTATGTAGTTATTAATATACCAGCAATTCATTTTAGCGTAGATTTAGCTGATTTGAAATAGTATTGGCATTAAGTAAGGCTACTGAGGGATAGTTTCTCTTTAAAGAGGAGGCTTTAGTAAATGAGAAATGTAGTGCCAACAAAGCTAAAATCTAAATATCTTTTGTAGATCCAGGTCCAGAGAGCATCGCAGACATAGGTCTCGCTCCATGTCACGGGAACGGAAAAGGAGAACTCGATCCAAATCCCGGGAGAAACGCCATCGCCACAGGTCCCGCTCCAGCAGCCGTAGTCGCAGCCGCAGCCACCAGAGAAGTGGGCACAGTTCTAGAGACAGGAGCAGAGAGCGATCCAGGAGGAGGTACTGAGGTCCATAGGAGGATATGGAACTACCTTTACAGTTTAGACTTGGAATACTAGTGGTTTGAACTTGGCATCTGCTTATTTGTACACATTTGTGTGTGAGTGTATAACATTTTTTTCCTGATTATATGGGTAGTTCAGAAAGAATATACTTACAAGCAAGAGTAAGAAATTGGAACCAATGTGTGCAGAGGTTATTGCTTTTCTCTGCTTAGTGTGTCTTGGGAAAAAGTACTTTATGGGCAAATAATTTTAGGTACCAATACTGTTAGAGCTTTTCCAGTATGTATTGGTGAATTAGGGACTCTGAGAAGTCCTTTTCATTAAGAGTTGTCTGACTTACTGTTTTCTAAACTTCTTTGAGCTGGTGTACTTTTTCAGAGCAGACACATTCAGTATATTCTTGTTTATTCTGCACTATAGATATGCATTGTTATATACAGTTAGTTTGGCAGGGCAGGTTCAGAATTTTAAGGAAGTTAGACATCATTGGCATGAAAATTCAAAACGTGCAAGGAGAGCAGACCCAGGGTGAGGTATGTTTTAAGGACTTGAATATCTAATCAGGACAAAGGATTAGAATGTGGTGGAGCCTTAAGCACTCACGGTCTGTATAGACCAAGCTCCCCAAACTTCTCAGGTCCCATTATGGCCCTTAAGCCAGGCCATTTCTATGGAACAGAAACATTTTTTGAGTGCCTAGTATCTACTAATCTTAAGTTTTCTATGGATTACTCCACATAAAGTCCGTGATAAATTTTTAACAGCTTTCTGCAGATTTTTTTTTTCTCCCCCCCCAGCTAGCCATTCCCCGAAACTGCTCACAAACTGCATTGGATATAATAGGCTCTTTTATTTATTCCTTATATTCTTGCCTTGTTCCAAGTAGGTTCCCTCCCCAACCCCCAGCTTTACTGAGGCATAATTGACAAAGTAAGTTGTAAGACGTGTAAAGTGTGCATTGTGGTAATTTGCTCTACATACACATTGTGAAAGGATTCCTTCCATCTAGTTAGTTAACACCTCCATCACCTCACATATTTTTTTTTTACTGTTTTTGGTGAGAACATTTAAGTTCCACTCTCTCTTAGAAAACCAAGTAGTTCTTCAGGTGACTTAAAATCAGTAATAATTGTATACTTTCTACTGTATTAGGCCTAGTAAAAAAAATAAGTATAATGTAGTTGAGCAGCTTTATTCAAGTGAGTTAGGACACAGGACTAATAACATCTTTGACAATAATGAGCACTAACAAAGTGCTAAACTGGATATCAGAGTAAATAATACAGGAGCTTAGATGAGGGAAGTAAGTACCAGAGTAATAAAAAAAATGGCTTCAGGGAATAGCCTAAAACCTAGAGTGGGTATAATCCGAATTGGTAAAACCAGGTAGGCGAAAGATATTCTGGGTATTATAGGCAAATGCAGAGAATGAGCAGGGAATTTATGAGGGCAGAGCTCTGCATAGTGTGATTCTAGGCCACTTATCTCATTCTTAAAACGAGGCACACAGTACGGTGTCCAGAAAAATACATTTAAAAAAATTCTTCACGAATCTTACCTGCACTGTAAATTTTAAGAATCATTTTGCTGGTTGATTGATAGGTCTAGATAATTTCTCTTGGCAGCTTGGCTACCTGTCATTTTTTCTGATGTCTCTGAACTCTTAAATGTCGTTTTTGGTGGTGGGGATGGAGAGATGGGCATGAAGTCTCCTCTTCTGGGACCTAGTCCCTAATGTTTCCTCCGTTAGTGAAGATATATAGGAAATTTTTCCACCATACCACCTGACCCCCCTCATCTAGTATTTTCAGTATGTTGTTAATAAAGAGGATTATTTTTGTAAAATTATTTCTGTTCTCAAGAGCATTTCTAATCTTGATACTCAAATTACTTTTTCAAAGCAAAGCAATATTTTGTTTTTTTGCCAAAAATTAGCAGACAGTTGCTACTACAGTCTACATTTACTGTATAAAAGAGAATATCAAGTTATTGCTACATAGTAGTTGAGTTTAAATTTCAAGGTAAGCCCCAGTTAAAGAAAGGTCTTTTATAACTTGCCGTTCTCCTGCTCCAACTGTGAGATACTGGTCTCCACTATAAGTAGATTTCTGCTTGTGGCCTTTCCGGGTAACAGTTACCCTTGGTAAATGAGGACCGTTTGCAGTTTTCTGCTGCCTGCTGTGTTCAGACACATACAGTGCAGACTTCAGAGTCAGACTACTTGGATGAAAGTGGCCTTGGCCAAATTATCTAATTACCCCTCCTGTCTTTCCTTATCTACTTAGTATAAGGGTGCCTGCTTCATCAGGATTATTGGTAGTTTGAGTGAAATACTGAGTGAAAACTGCTTCTGTAATAAGGACACTGTAATCTCTGGCAAAATACTAGTTGATACTTAGAGTTTGTCATTATTTCTCTGGGACTTACCAGCAATGCATGTCCTTATTCTTAGGCATCATCTCAATTGTCTCTCCTCATATTCCATTCCTATAAAGACATGGATAGGAATGTGCACTGTATGATTTAACACATTTTTTTAAAATTAAGCTTATTAAAACCTTAATTAAGTAGAATGCCAGAAGTTGACGTTTAATCTTTCAACCTTTTTGGTTTAATCCTTTTTAATTGTATTTCTAAAACTGGGTAGTAGGTTAGTACTTTTTCCCCTGCCTTAGAAGTTGAAAGTGTTACTTAATCAGACCTCAGATCGTAATTCTGAACGTGGGTTAAGTGAGAGAGTTATGTAAAAAGTACCATGTCACCTGTGAAGAACCAAATAAATGTAATATGTTACTGATTTATTCTAGATGTTGAAGGTATAGAAGATTCCATATTCATTCTGATCCCCTAATGTCCTTTGGGTTTCCTTTTGATTGAATCTCTGGTATGAGCTTATTACCTTTCTTCTTGACTTGGGTATGGGAATGGAAAGGTGATATTAAACAGTTATGGTTAATCAAGATTTATTACAGTGTGATCATCTTCCTGTCTTCTGAATTTTTTCTGTCGGTTGAATGAGCTAACTCAGCAGGAATAAAGCAGAGTTTTAAAATAATAAATGGTTGCTTAAAGCCGTATCATTGAGTAGTTCTCTTACCTGAGTGCTGGCAGACTGTGGCCCGCAGGCCAAACGTGGCTCCGCAGCCTGTGTTTTTACACAGCCGGGAGCTGCGGGTGACGGGTTATAGTGGTTGTTTGTTAGGGGACTGACAGAAAGAAAAGGAAGCGTGTACCACCCTCACGTGACCTGCAACACCTAAAATATTTACTCCTCTGGGCAGACGGCAAAGAGAAAGGGTTCCTGACCCCTGTCCTAAGCCACTGATTTCCATCTGATTGGGAATCTACATTCTATTATACATATTCTTAAAATATTGGATAACATCTTTAAGGTATTGTCTATATATTATTTTTATATTAAATATGTTTGTTTGTTTGCTATGAACTGGAGAAGCTTTAGGGTTGCCTCTAAGATAATGAGAATGTCCTGTAAATCATTTTGGCTTGTGGTTTTTGACCCTTAGCTATCTGTCTTCAGCCATCTCCTTGTTTTAGTACCCTTCTCAAATACAGTAGTGCTCTTTTCTTGGATGCATTCTGTATATCTTCAGCTAATCAGTACCTTAATAAATATTTATCCGATTCTTTCATTTGGATTTTGGGTTTCCCAACACATTTTGCTCCTCAAATTAATATTTTTCAGATCCTCAAAAGAGAGATTCAGAGAACAAGACTTAGCATCACGTGACAGAGACAGGAATTCAAGAGACAGATCACCTCGTGACAGAGATCGAAAAGATAAGAAGCGGTCCTATGAGAGCGCTAATGGCAGATCAGAAGACAGGAGGAGCTCTGAAGAGCGCGAAGCAGGGGAGATATAATTAGCTGTGTACATATCCTCAATCCTTAAGCTTCCTCTGGAGTTACATACTATTGTTTAGTTTACAGCTGTTCAGGGTGACACAGTGAGCAGTTCCAGACACCGATCCAGCTAGGCTAGGTGTATAGCATCTAACTTGATCTGAACTTGTTTTCTTTGATGAAGCCTAAAACTACATCCATAGTTTCTGGTGAACTTGTAATACACTTCTGAAAGTACAGTTTTATATAATAAGATGCTTATGTCTTTATTCTTTCTAGTAGGAGTGATAGTGAATGAACTGTGTTACTTGCCTTGGGATTTTTTGAACATTTGTAAAATGCTGTCTTCCTTTCTCGTCCAAAAAACAGCAACTTTGGGAATTTCTTTTTAATCCTTCTTCCTTTGGCTCTGTATCCCCTGATACCCTCTAATTGTAAGAGAAAGGGGTGCTGGGAAGCAATATAACTTCTGTTCTAAGGTTCTATTCCCATTATTAATTACTAGCCGATTACAGTTCAGAACATTTATACTGGAATGTGTGCTGGAGAAATTTAAAATACTGGGAGTTTTGTTTGTCTAACGGTGCCTATTTTAGAGTGGGAAGTTGAACAGCTGTTGCATTACATGCTTTGCTTTTTTATTGAAATTTTGAAATCAAACATGTCTTGATTTTTCTGTTCTATTGAATAGCTACGTTCAGGATGTTTTGAGATGGGGGGTGGGGGCAGGGACTCTTTCATAAGCACTTCTTGTTTTATTTTGTGTGTGTGAAGTATAAAGATTACACCCTTATTGTAAAAAATAAAATGAAAATCACCACCACCATCATTAAACTGTAACTTGTCTAGTAAATTGTCACTAGAACTACTTGCTGTGGCCATTTCTATTCTGTTACTAATAGTGCCTTACTGTGCAAGGCACCAAAGGAAATAAACATATACTTACAGATTCAAGATGAATTGTTGCTCCACCTGGGCCCTTGCTGGCTATATTCCAGCTACTTCAGGACTGTCTCTAACAACCGCTGTAGAGAAGGACCAGACCTGCAGAAGAAATTGAGTTTATTTGTTTGTTTTTCTTCACATTGAGCAAATTGAAATAAAAACATGGTGTAACCAGTGTAATGAGACTGACGATTTCTACATTGAAAAAGCTATATACCCACTCGTGTTTATACAGTAGTTAAAACTTGCGATTCTTGAAAAACAAGAATATAATGAAATGAAATAAGGGTCTGTGAGTGAGTATAGTTAAGATGCTCTCAAGGACTATTTCTATCTTTAGTTCCGTAAGTTTAAGAAATTTGAGGGCTTCCCTGGAGGCGCAGTGGTTGAGAGTCTGCCTGCTAGTGCAGGGGACACGGGTTCGAGCCCTGGTCTGGGAAGATCCCACATGCCGCGGAGCGGCTGGGCCCGTGAGCCACAACTACTGAGCCTGCGCGTCTGGAGCCTGTGCCCCGCAACGGGAGGGGCCGCGATAGTGAAAGGCCCGCGCACCGCGATGAAGAGTGGCCCCCACTTGCCGTAACCAGAGAAAGCCCTTGCACGAACCGAAGACCCAACACAGCCAAAAATAAATAAATAAATAAATAAAGTAGCTATAAAAAAAAAATTAAAAAAAAAAAAAAAAGAAATTTGATGTGACAGAAATGTAAGCCTCAGAAACTGAAACTAATCATTTTAAGTGACATCAGATTTACATCTAAAGGGGACAAACCTCAAGTTCCCAGTTTACCAAGTTGTGCCTCATTAAATGAGGTTTTCCTGCCATATTTGGTTCCACATATTCAGTTCATACAAAGTTTTATCTGAGACCCAGCTGCATCAGTACCCATTTATTTTTGGTTGCTCAGAAATTGTTTTGTTATCTACTTTGTTCCTAGTGGTCTGGGCTGTTCTCTTCAATCCTTAAAAGCACTTTAGACTTAGTACCTTAGGGTGTGGAGTGAGGTCCAGAAGGTTAAGCTGGTAGGTGGCAAGGAAGGCTGTCTGGAACCTGACCCATCATAGTGATATATGTGGACTTAAATGCCACATATCTTAAGTGGCCACCAACAAACAGGTCAGCAGTAGCCAGTGAAGGACATCATCATCATCCAAGGGCTGGGCACCATGGTGGATCACCTCACCTGCGTGTTCCTGAACTGAATAACCCCATTTTAAAAGATCCTTTTAGAACAATTCTGTGGCTTAGATACTGCTAGTATTTTTGTTTTTATTTTATTTATTTATTTGGCTGCATTGGGTCTTCGTTGCTGCGCGCGGGCTTTCTCTAGTTGTGGCAAGCAGGGCCTACTCTTCGTTGCAGTGCACAGGCTTCTTATTGCAGTGGCTTCTCTTGTTGCAGAGCGTGGGCTCTAGGCACGCAGGCTTCAGTAGTTGTGGCTCGTGGGCTCTAGATCACAGGCTCAGTAGTTGTGGCGCATGGGCTTAGTTCGCAGCATGTGGGATCTTCCTGGACCAGGGCTCCAACTCGTGTCCCCTGCACTGGCAGGCAGATTCTTAACCACTGCGCCACCAGGGAAGTCCCACTGTTAGTATTTGGACTTCAGAGTAAATGTACATTTTTGATAGTCATCCTTGAGCCGGGGTAACCATTCTGAGTTAGAATAACCCTAAAGTATCTCTCATACACAGTTTGGTATTTTTTTGTTATCTTTAGAGAAAGTTTAGTCACATTTACAAGAACATTTGATCCTCCGGGGATGTTATGCTAAGTATTTTCCTTCAATAAGACCCTCATTTTAGGGACTTATGGTGGCACAGTGGATAACAATTGGCCTGTCAGTGCAGGGCACATGGGTTTGATTCCTGGTCCGGGAAGATCCCACGTGGCAAGGAGCAGCTAAGCCCATGTGCCACAACTACTGAGCCTACCTGCCACAACTACTGAAGCCCACACACTTAGAGCCTGTGCACCACAACAAGAGAAGCCACCACAAGGAGAACCCTGTGCACTGCAACGAAGAATAGCCCCCGCTCGCCAAAACTAGAGGAAGGCTGCACGCAGCAACAAAGACCCAACACAGCCAAAAATTAAAAAAAAAAAAAGATTTAAGACCCTCATTTTACTGTCAGCAAGCATTTTCCCCAAAGCTGCATTGCTGAGCTGTATCAACGATATCAACTCAAAAGAAAAAAAACCCTCCATTTGTAAGGAGACTTGTTTTTTCCCAGTAAGACTTTCTTACCTTTCTGATAAAAAGTTAAACCTTAGTTTTAGGGTTGATTTATCAAGTTCCTGGTATTTTTACCCTCCAAGTTCCATTTTAAGAGCCTGCTTTCATATACAATTTCATAACAGCTTTCAACATTAGCCCTTTGAGCCAGAGCCCAGCATGCATTACAGTTTTGTCATTCAAGGTAGTAATTTGTCATTCATTGTGACAAATGTAATTTGTCATTCAATATGGTATCTTTTCAAAAGGGTAGTGTTAGGTAACAGCCCATCATTGTAAGTTTTTATAAACAAATGTTGGTGATAGTTTAAAATCATAAGTACTTACAGGGTTTAACATTAAAGATCCAAGTAAATATTACATAACTTAATAAAAGTATGCACATTTAAGGTGGATACTCAACTGATAAGTACAGGTACACCTATGCAGGTTGTTAAGCCATTGAAACACACCCCTCAGTTGGTAATTAGCTGCTGCCCTGAGCTTCCTGAGTGCCTCCCCCACCCCCACACCATCCTCACATCTCTTAGGTTTAGGTCTGGTGCAGCTGAGTATCTTCAGAACCTTGATCCAGCACAATATGCTATACTGATATTTTGGGGGGAAAATTCTTGTCTGTTTCTATCTGGAAAAAAGCTATTTACATCCATTATTCATTATACCTTGACGACTGGTATTCAGATTTTCCCAGGGTATAAATAATGCAATAAATACTAAGTTCTTGCTTTTCATTGCCTGTTGCAATTTGAAAAGAAAAAAAAAATCTCACCTTCAGCAGAGTTGGGAAAGGCAGGAGAGGGCTGAGAACAGGGGTTTGATGGCAGAGGCAGACTAGGGGGGGCTCGGCATGGGACTACCAGTAGAGTGGTGCTGGGGCTACAGGTGAGCAGGGCTCTGGGAGGTACTGAGGGCAGCAGATGCTTCAGAACTGAGAGGTGTACCTACATGTTCCCCAGGTACCAGCAGAAACCAGGATGTCAGAGGTTTTGGGTCTACAAGCACACCTAGGGTCAGACCAAACTACATGCCAGCATGGCAGGGTTCCGGCTGAAAGCAAGGCATTCAGACACACAGAACTGGGCTCTCAGTCAAGGATCCAGCAAGGTGAGGCCATATAGGAAGTGCCAGCACCAGAATCTGCAGATAATGCTTTGGGAG
Organism: Balaenoptera acutorostrata; assembly: GCF_949987535.1. NCBI lineage: Eukaryota > Metazoa > Chordata > Mammalia > Artiodactyla > Balaenopteridae > Balaenoptera > Balaenoptera acutorostrata. Next base: position 15,161,049 of record NC_080070.1, on the reverse strand, counting down.
AGGCTCCTAGGGTCCCAAACACAATGCACTCCTTTACCTGGATACTGTTGGCTGCTTGTAACAGAAGATCCAACTCAAACAGCCTTACACAAGGAAGGGTCTGTTGGCTCACATGATTGAGTTCCACGTAACAGCTTCATTCTCAGGTTAGCACAGAGCCAGATATCCAGATGAAGAGAAACTGTTACCGAACCAGGTTCATCTTGCCTGACATTCAGGGAACTGAAACACTGAGATTCCAAGGTTTGAGGCAAAGAGAGGATTTCTTCGCAAGTTAGCCGAGGTAAGAGATGGGAGAACCGATCTCAAGCCTGCCTCGCCGAAGGCAAGGGGCTCTCAGGGTAGCGATGGGATGATGAATAAAGAAGCAGGGTGGCATGCTCTTGGATTGGAAAAATTAATATTGTTAAAATGGCCATACTACCCAAAGCATTCTGCAGACTTAATGCTATACCTATCAAATTGCCCATAACATCTTTCACAGAACTAGGACAAATAATCCTAAAATTCATATGGAACCATTAAAAGACCAAGAATTGCCAAAGCAATCCTGAAGAAAAAAAAGCAGGAGGCATAACCCTCCCAGACTTCAGACACTACTACAAAGCTACAGTAATCAAAACAGTGTGGTATCGGCACAAAAGCAGACATGGATCAATGGAACAGAACAGAAAGCCCAGAAATAAACCCAAACACCTATGGTCAATTAATCTTCGACAAAGGAGGCAAGAACATACAATGGGAAAAAGACAGTCTCCTCAGAAAGTGGTGTTAGGAAAACTGGACAGCCACAGGTAAACCAATGAGGTTAGAACACACCCTCTCACCATTACACAAAAATAAACTCAAAATGGCTTAATGACTTAAACAAGACATGACACCATAAAACTCCTAGAAGAGAACACAGGCAAAATATCCTCTGACATAAACCCTACCAATATTTTTTTAGGTCTCCCAAGGCAATAGCAATAAAACCAAACATAAACAAATGGGACCTAGTCAAACTTAGAAGCTTTTGCACAGCAAAGGAAACCATAAAACGAAAAGACAACCTACAGAATGGGAGAAAATACTTGCAAACAATGTGACCGACAAGGGTTTAATATCCAAAATATATAAACAAGTCATACAACTCAACAGCAAACAACCCAATCGAAAAATGGGCAGAAGACCTAAATAGACATTTATCCAAAGGAAACATACAGATGGCCAACAGGCACATGAAAAGATTCTCAACATTGCTAATTATTAGAGAAATGCAAATCAAAACAATGAGGTACCACCTCACACCAGTCAGAATGGCCGTCATTAAAAAGTCTATATAACAAATGCTGGAGAAAGTGTGGAGAAAAGAAAACCCTCCTACACTGTTGGTGGGAATGTAAGCTGTTGCAGCCACTGTGGAAAACAGTACGGAGGTTCCTCAGAAAACTAAAAATAAAATTACCATATGATCCAGCAATCCCATTCCTGGGCATATATCCAGACAAAACTATAATTCAAAAACTACATGCACCCCTATGTCCATAGCAGCACTATTCACAATAGCCAAGACATGGAAACAACCTAAGTGTCCATGAATGGATAAAGAAGATGTACATACATACAATGGAATATTACTCAGCCATAAAAAAGAATGAAATAATGCCATTTGCAGCAACGTGGATGCAACTAGAGATTATCATACTAAGAGAAGTCAGAGAAAGACAAATACCATATATCACTTATGTGTGGAATCTAAAATATGACACAAGTGAACCTATTTATGAAACAGAATCACAGACATAGAACACACTTGTGGTTGTGGGGGGGGGCGAGGAGGTTGGGGGAGGGATGGAGCAGGAGGTTGGGGTGAAGAGATGTGAGCTTTTTGTTTGGTTTTTTTTTTGGTTGCGCTGCATGGCTTTTGGGATCTTAGTTCCCCAAAGAGGGATCGAACCCAGGCCCCCTGCAGTGGAAGCACGGAGTCCCAACCACTGGACCTCCAGGGAATTCCCCGTAAGCTTTTACATAGAGAATGAATAAACAACAAGGTCCTACTCTATAGCACAGAGGACTATATTCAATATTGGATGATAAACCATAATGGAAAAGAATATAAAAAATGTATATGTGTATAACTTAATCACTTTGCTGTACTGCAGTAATTAACACAACATTGTAAAATCAACTATACTTCAATAAAAAAAAAAGGGGGCGGTGTGAGGTGTGTGGCGTGTGGGGAAAGGTGATTGGGAGAAGGTGCAGGAATCATTCTGCGCAGGCATAACTAAGCTATAAGCCTCTGTAGTTTGGGAAAGTCACCCAGCAGGCACCCACACATGCTCAGCTGGAGGGAGGGGGGGTGGTCCTCACCAGCCTTAACCAGCTCAGCTGCACTAGATGCAGTTGAGAGCCCAAGTTCCTGGGAAATAACTCGGGCACACATCTTATTGTTCAGGCTAAGGGCCTCTTAGAAGACATGCAAGTATTAAAACAACCTTGATCAGCAAAGGCAGGTGAAGTGGATTTGATTAATCCTCATGCACCGTTTCAGTCCCCCGAATCTTGATCATTCCTCAATCTTTTTTTTTTTTTAACTTTTTAAAAAAAATAAAGCATTAAACATTTTTAAATTTTTATTTTTATTGGTCGCACTGAGTGTGTGGGATCTTAGTTCCCCCAAACAGGGCTCGAACCCTCGCCCCCTGCAGTGGAATCGCGTTTTCTTAACCACTGGACCACCCGGCAAGTCCCTCATTCCTCAATCTTGAGGGAAGAATGGCAATGCCCGCCCTGGATATTTCCTGCTGATAAGGCGTGTAGACCTAACAAGGACTTGAGTAATGAAACTGTTGAGTGCTCATTTGAAAATATTCTCTTGTTCCTGATCAAGTTAACATTTTCACCCCAGTAAGCAAATGGCACCTATGTCCCAGCTGTCACAGCATTCCTAGGCCCGAGGTTGGTCATCAAAACCAAAAAGATGTACCTTTGCAGGGGTGGGGAGCACACACAATGCCAGACATACTGATAAACTTCCCACATCAAGCCAGGGATCTGTGACTTACCTGTACCTATTAGAGTGTCTTGATCGTTATCAGTTTGGCTGAAACACTTAGATATTAAATATGGAAGGGACATGGGGCTGGGAAAAGTAAGTACGATTGCTACAATATCCTGACCAAGTGGACTCTTGAAGGGGGAAGACACCCAAGGATTGTTTTATCTGAGGACACGAGGAGAGGACCAAATTTCAGCTAAGTCAAAAAACAGAGGACCGGAAATTCTGTTGGTTAGCCTAACCTGATGTTACATCTGAGGGCTTTTTATCCTAAGTATCAGTGAAGGTAGGGGTGGTTGAAAAATTGATGACAGGCATAACCAAGGGGGTCAGCATGATCAAATACAGAAAAAGGTTTTGGGTGACATATGCAACAGGTAGAGAGATTAGCTGCTTTTGCCAAAGTCTGAGAAATCCTAATCATTGAATTGTCCTTCCAAGCCTGGAAGGTCAGAAATAAAGAGAAGACAAAAGAAATCATTCATTCCGGTAACCTAACACGTTATTTATTTCAGTAACTTGCCTTCTGAAGAGTTTTACTTAACCAAAGCCAACACTGCAGCAGTCTTGTTCACCTTATTTTCTCTCTCACAACTTAAGATCTGCTAGAGGTTCATTTGCCCACTCGGAGAAGTCAGTGTCGGGAGTCTGGAACCAGCTGAGGCTTGGATGATGATCTGGGGTGCGGTTTCCCTTCTGCAGCACAGTCTCTATTTCCCGTCACGTTCCTCAGAAGGTCCAGTCCATTGAGGATTGACCTGGTCTTCTGGATGTTTATCCTTTCAAGATTTCAGTCTAGAGGTTCATCGTCTCCTCCTTTCAGAGCTCCCTAAAGGGGTTTTGCTGCAAGTCCAAAGTTGGGGATCCAAATGCAGCAGAACCCAGCCATTCCCAGGAGTCCTGGAATTGTCTCCTGGTAGTAGGAGCTGCAACCCCGGCTGCAGCTTCCCTTCCACCAGGGAGCAAGGCTCTCCGTCCATGTGAGAGTTCAAAACCCGAATGTTTAATAGAGGGCTGAGAAGTCTATGCCTTGTTCTTGGACACCTTATAGCCTCGTTCGACCAACAAGTTCACAGCCAAAACTGTATTCTGGTCTGAGATGTCCTTTGTCTTACTAGCAATCAAAGGTCATCCACATACTGGAGCAGGGCTCCCTCGCTTAGTTGAAGTTCCCTCAAATCTTTTGCCAGGATTTCTCCAAATATTGTGGGCAAATTTTTAAATCACCTTCTGCAGTGTCCCTTTGGGAATGGCTGCAGGCTATTCTTTTGGGGGTTGGAGCAATAGAGCCTGCAATGCGCGAGCCTGCTCTGGCGGTACTTTCATGTTCATTTGTCCAGGTGCAAAGATAACCCTGGTATTTAGTAAGTCTTGTATAGAAAGCTGCTTCAGGAAATTCCCTGGTGGTCCAGAGGTTAGGTCCTTGGCGCTTTCACTGCCAAGGGCCCGGGTTCAATCCCTGATTGGGGAACTAAGATCCCGCAAACCATGAGACCAACACAACAACAACATAGAAAGCGGCTTCAGATGAGGCCTCCCCATCTGACAGTCTAGCAGCTGGAGACCAGGCTTTTT